>NC_069124.1:6056139-6374102 GCF_026914265.1 Mya arenaria
ATTTTCTTTCTTATATGCAACCACGCAAGCACAATTCAGTACCATTTTTTTGTTGAAATTCATTCTTATGCAGAAAGAGATCAGAATAGCATGATTGAAAAGAGCATAACACCATTATGAATGTCATAATAAACGATGTCATCCCAGTAACTGTACTATGCAAATGTACCAAGGTAATTATAATAATCAAAATCTTTGTTTATATTTAACGAAAAGTACCTTGGCGATTTAACTTTAATGCCAAAATACCACATGACTTACTACAATGAGGTCCGAGCAAGAGGTTCAAATAAGTGCACACACCAAATAAGTAATAAGTAAATGAGTTCAATTTGGCGTTCTACAGAAGATGGTGCGAGCTTTCTCGGCCTGCCACCTCGTTGCGCTCGCTCCATTTTCTGAAATGAACTCTAACATATTTCTAGAAAGATATTGGCTAAATTTAACTGTCAATCCCAGTTTATGACTAAAGCAGAAGAAGACTTGATTAGCTTAGGAAAAAGGTCACCAGAATATGACCTCCTAGTGAAATTCAGATTGTTATGTCGGAGTGTAAATAAAAAAAAGGATATAAATTGATTCCCCAGTAGTCTGTGTGATAGCTGGGTCAGTCAGTAGTCTGTCTTCAGTGGAGCCCTAAGGTGTCTTGGCTCTGTCCTAGTCTGTATTAATAGATGCGAAAGAGTATATTTGTAATTATTTTTTTTGGCAGACTCATGGATGCGGTAACATATTCATGTTAAATAGAATCCTTAACAAGCATTATTGCAGCGAAGTCTCTACCCATATCATTTATGCAAATATTTCAGTTATTCAGCACAATTGTTTACTTTTAAATTGTAACATAAACTATTGCTTGAAGAAAGATAAGATGAATTTTCTTTTGCACCTTGTATAATATAAGATAAACACATTTTGTTTGTCTAAACGGGAATATGGAATGTCATTTAACAAAATGTCTATCATATTGAAAAACACATTTATTGGCTGCAAAACCATTTTAAAAAAAGCATTTTTAAGCCAATAAGGTCAAGGTCAAACCTGATACATGTATTCTTTTTTTTAGATGCATATACTTAAATACCTTAGTAAATGATCTAGTGTAGATATTTGTTGAATTGATCGAAAGGTGTGAAATGGAATTGTACTATACTGGAATTTAATCATTAGAGGGATTTTATTCATTTTATAGTACACTTTCAGATTATACTGACAACAACTACGGTACCTACAGAGGGGATTATGGGAGCTTGCCCGGGTATCATATCTTCAAAAAGGGCGTTGATATCCGGTTTTTGACCGATGGAAATGACGAGGAGTATCGAGGATTTGCTGCTCGAGGAGTGGCTCTGAAACCTTATGCAGCTCTTTATGATGGCGAGTATTTGAACTTATGATGGTAGAGCTTTATTGTTTGATATATTTTGTATGTACAGACAAACATTTACACATAAGTTGGTGGCAAACAGAAAAATCAACACTTAAGTTCAATGACTACGGTGGGTTTGTGCCAAGTTATTTGAAATCGTTGATATCGTTTGCAGAGTAAGAGCAGACACAAACATTTCAAAAGGAAAGTGCAAATTGCAAAAGATTACTTGGTTTGAATGTTGTTTATGTATCATAAAAGGAAAAGAAGCTGGTGGTGGACATACTTAAACATTGCTTCATTTTGTGAGAGCATATATACCAACTTATTTGTAAATCATTCTATGTAAATATGGAAAATAGCCATTTTTTTACCCCAAGTGTGAGTAAGTTTGACATTCCATTGAAGTTCGGTGGCTACAACATTTGCTCTGCTCTTCGGCTTGATGTGCTAAACAAAAGTGCCAAGTAATGTGGAAGTCATTCCATCAGTTAAGATGTAATGGAGTGTACATGTAAAAGGACTATCTGACATTTTACCCTTAAGTGTTACCTTGAACTCGAAGATGCTCGTCAGCTGAATGGGGTGAAACATTTAATTAAGATATTTTGAATTCTTTTGGTTGAACAGTTACAGAGCAGACATGAAATAACAAAAACTCTGGCCTTTGATCTCTATGGGTGACCTTGTCCATGAGGGTAGTTGGAGCACATGCTTTAACTTTGGCTGAATGTGCTTAACAAATGTGCCGAGTAATTATGAAAATGTTTCTACATCGGTTGAGGAATTATGGATTAGACAGGAAGAATGGCTTAAGAATATGTGACCTCTAATTGAGGAGTTATGTAGTGGAATCTTTATAGAGAGCAGACTGGAGGACAGAGTGGGCATGAGCTGGGGGGGGGGGGGATTTACATACTGCCCAAAAAGTTATATGTGAAATTTTTATTTTGCAGACTTTGTGGTGAAAGGTGGGATGCTGGGCCTTGAGTTTGAGGCCACTCATGAATTAGAACAGATCAAACTGTGGCGGAAAAGGTCAGTATATTATCTCAGAGACTAGCTGATATGTTAAGGTCATATAGGTTGCGTACAACATGGGTAAAGGTCAGGCATGTTCCTGTACAATGCCTAAAGCATGTGACAAAATTAGGGATGCAAACGAATATTCGAATATTCGATCAAATGTTTGGTATTCGAATGTCAAAATCGGTATTCGAATATTCGATGGTTTTTTTGTTGAATAATTATAATAAATAAATATTTTGCCTACAACTATGTTGTTGTGTTAAAGATTCGTTTGTCTTGTTTTAACAACGATTGGCCCATAATGCCAGAGGTGTGAATGTGATGACAATACACCAAACATGCGTCATGTATCATTTAGGGACATATCGTCGGGTACCATAAAAAGTCCCCGTGTTTTTACAATAATATAACTGGCTTATTGTGAAATCACGTGGAGTGACAGAAAAAGACAAGTGACAGAAAAAAATCCAATTTTTTGCTTCTACCAATTAAGAATTTCTGAAATAAACTAGTTCCCAAGTTGGTTTAGTTTTTCCGTAGTTTATATAGTAGAGGTCAATCCCAGAACGAGGTTGCTCGTCCTACGGAAACTCTCCATTGGCGCATAACGCCAATTGACCAGAAATCCAACTAGGTTCACGTTGTTTACAAATATGAAGGCAGAGGAATATTAATTAAAAAGTTTTTGTTTATTTTTCTTTGTTCATTAAGTATTACTTTTTGTCTTTCTGAAATGAAGAATTTAAGAGGCTCATTTGGTGAAATTCAGGGTCCGCCACGCGTAGTTGTTACGACAAAGTAGAGCTAAAATGCCCCGGCTATTACTTTAGAGAATATTATAAAAGTTTACTACAACTTTTAAAAGATGTATTTTGGTAATCCAATATTTGTTCGAAAGAATTACCGAATATTCGAATATCAATCTTGCCATTCGTTTGCATCCCTAGACAAAATAGATGATTATGAAAAACAAATTTCTTTATATTGTATTACATGAATAAGTATGCTGAGTAAAAATTCCAAAAATAGCGCTATGATGCAACAATTAAAACAATAAAGAAATGACCACTATTCAATAGTAATTTGCTAAACTATCTTATAAACCATTTGATGGAGGATTCAGTTAGCATACTCTTTCTGGCTTGTTCCATCCAAACATGTTTATTCTCATCATCGGTAACATCAAAGAAAGTTTCAATTTCAGCACATCATCAGGAATAGGCAGTTTTAACATACATTCAAAGTCTGGAAAACAAGTTCAGCTGGTGATCACCTACTTGGATATGAAGTCGACACCAAACTGTACCAATGACTTCATTACTGTATACACCCATGGTAAATACATCAGTGCTTCTTAGAAAAAATAATATTCTAGATCTTATACTTTATCAATATATTATTTAAAGGAATTTTGAGCTTTTGGTTTTAGGTTAGAGTGTTATTTATTACTTGTTGAGTGTAAGTTGTTGATAGGAAATTACATGCAATAGTTTACACAGATTAGAGAGAGGGCTTGGGTCCCTTTCCTTAATAAAGAAATAAAACAAAAACTGACAAATGCAAGAAAAACATTTATTAATTATCAACATGAACTCATCTCATGTTGTAGGGGATGATTCTGATGGCAAGAGACTGCTACACGCTTGTCGTGACAGGGTTTCGGCGGTACACATTGAGGTTATCTCCCTTAAAAGTTCCCTATACGTGGAGTTCAGATGCGGGAATAATATTGAGTACACCGAGGGATTTTGTGCGGTCATCAACTTCAGTGAATATACTTCGTCTAACATTGCAGGTACTCGAGTTGGGTCATTCAGCTTGTCCGAGTGATTCTGGATGTATTGTCATAGCATTGTTGGCAGCAGCCTTCTGCTATAACACAAAACAAATGATTGTTTTATAAAGCTTGGTACACATTTATGCAATACCAATAGGCATATGAATATCATTGTTAGAATAATAGACTCCAATAACTCTAGCTAATCTTTTTACAAAGTTATGCCTACTGACCAAAAAACAAACATGGATTTAGTAGCATTGACACTTGCTTGTGGTGCTATTATCTTAAATAGAGTTGGGTTGTTAATAAAAATGCTTGTTTTATTTGATTCTCTTGTTTTCTGCTTACTAAAAGTGAATGTTTTAAAAGGTTGTTTACAGTTGCCCTCCTTCCACGAACTGGTCAGTGATAAAAATGGAAACATCTCTTCAAAATCAACAATCAACAGGTAATTTTCAAACATTTTTCAATCATTTTTAGTTTTAGCTTTTCTGTTTCCTAAAGCTCTTGAAATAGCTATAATTGTGGTTCAGAAACTGAAATGTCAGTCATGATTGGAACACTTTTCAAAATAGAATATAATGAAAAAACATTTTATTGTATCAAGAACAGTGGGTTCAGGAGAATTTGTACCAACACAAACTTGCACCACAACGACGTCATACCATATTGCTATCTGTGAACAATACTATGGTTGAATCAATATTTAAGTGAATTTTCTTTACATTAGGAACTTCACTGTCCCAAAGTATTATCATTAACTTTGTCAATGTTTAATTATGTAGCATAGCACATAATCATTCGAGTCTCCTCGACCATTTTAATCGAAAACAACCTCGGATGTATGGCTGTTTATCAGTTGAAGTTGTTCGTAAATTTTTGAATTATATCATTAATTAAATGTAGTGTTTTAGAGTTGTATTTATTGATCTAAGTTTAAATTGATTGCCAGTGAACTGTATTATTGCAAACATAAGTAAGATTCCCAAGATTTAAGTCATAAAGTTTAACTACTAAATGTACAACCTCTCTTGTAATCATGACACTCACTTCATATCGTCACCTTGATGCCAGAACTCAATAACTGCTTCTATTGCTATTTACAGTTCTTGCACTAGGGCAACGATATAGAGTGTAGCAGTATATACTGGTCAGCATATGGGTTCAGTTTCGTTTTCAAAATTAGATGTGTATATGTTATTAGTGTAAATAGCAATATAACACGCAAACAAATAATTGTTTCACATAACAAACCATTTCTTCATTTGAAGAGAAGTTATGGTATGTTTATGACTTAATTTCTTTTTTCAATTTGCAGTGCTGTCAAAAGTGGCTGGTATTTTAAGTCTGATGATAAAGATATGATGATCACTTTTACTGTACAGAAGAATGAGCTAATTAATTCTCCCAACTGCGTTGCCGAAAATGTTAGCATTTTCATTGGCAAAGTCGGTATGTTTTAATCACTAAATACTGTTCAAGAAACTAGTCTGTAACCTACTGTTTACGACCAACTACTCAACACATTGATGAACAGGTCACTACCACCGCCACTTGTCGTGAACAAAAACTTTATCAGATGCAGTGATAGGTGTTGCTTCCAAGTTGTAGGACATGAACAATAAGATGACTTTGAATGCATTTGCCACATACAGAGACATGCTGTTTTTATGTTGAAGGAACACAGCTTTATTTTAGAGTGCTTTTAGAGTATTTGCCGATAGAAGGGCAATGTAATGCTTCTATGCACATAGGTTACTGATTTTGAGAACATTTGCCATTTGCAGTCGTATCTGTCACTTATAATTGAAAGGATCATGTCCGCACTATTGTTGTTTTTGTTGGTAATTTATGTTGCCTGTGAAGCATGGCAAATATATAGGGATCATTTTGTCCTGGTCTGCAGAGTCCAACATCTAAGAACAGCATTTCTCATAGAATGTTTACTAAACTCGGACACACCGTTTATCGTCGTAATATCACATCGAAGTTTGATAAATGGACCAATCACACGATTCCTTCCAGATAGTTCTTGAATTGTCAAACTTGAAAAGAAAAAAAAGAAAAAACAGGGTGCTCCAATCTGGTGACAGATTTATTGCGATGAATTCTAGTTCACTAGATAATCTAGAATAAAGTTATTTCTATGTTGTAGGATCCTGCCCACAGTATGATGCACCGGCAACCTATTTTTGCGGAGGTACAATTGGGGAGCTGTACACTGTACCTCCTGGACACATAGCAGTCATACAGTTCAACTCAGAACAACTCCCTACTGCTTTCCTAGCAGGTAGGATGTGCCAAATAGCTTTTTTTAAATATCCATTAAGCCTGTTTATGCAGCAATAAAAGCAAATCGGAAAGACAAACAGACCAATAAATGCCCAGTTTGTTTGACAATAATGCAATAGTGGTAGGGAATGACATAAACATGAATTCTTAGTATGCCCATGATATAAAAGTATTGATTGTTTATCAATATTATTCAATCTGGTTCAAATAATAGTTCAAATATGATCTTTAAGATTGTCAAATCTTTTATCCAGGTTTTAAAATGTCATGATCTGAGGTGAAGGATTCTGATAGACAAAACAGGTATATTAGGTTTTTAACTTTTTTCAGAACATTCCTTGTCATCAGAACGAGCATTTTCTATCCAATATTCATGTGAGTATACTCTGGAATAGCTAGTAAAATATCTATATACATATAAACTAGAAATGTGTCCATAGGACACGGATGCCCCCACTTCGATTTTTTGTCACAGAAAATAAGCCATAATGATTATTCAGGATAATCTGCACATATAGGATAAGTTGAGTTGAGTTGGGTTTTACGGCATCGCAAGACTGTATAGGTTATATGGCGCCATTCAGGCAGGAAAAAACTTGTTGGATCCACATTGGACACATACTTTTCAAGAATTAGATTGGAAACATATATTTTTGAAGTATTTTTGGCAAAAAAGGGCCGTAACTCCTAAATGACTAAAGCGATATCCATGACTATCGAACTTGATCAAGATATTATGGTCACAAACATGTGTTTAAAGTTTGGTGAGGATTGGACAAACAGTTTTCAAGAATTAGATTGGAAACATATATTTTTGAAGTATTTTTGGCAAAAAAGGGCCGTAACTCCTAAATGACTAAAGCGATTTCCATGACTATCGAACTTGATCAAGATATTATGGTCACAAACATGTGTTTAAAGTTTGGTGAGGATTGGACAAACGGTTTTCAAGAATTAGATCGGAAACAATCTTCGGGACGTACGTACGTACAGACAGACAGACGTACGTACGGACAAGGGCAACCCTATATGCCGCCACTTTGTGGGGGCATAAATATCTATTTACATATATAAATCAAGTACAATATTGTTTATATGATATTAAACAATTAGAATTAGGATTATTAAGTCTGAATCTTTAGAACTCATGATAATCAAGGTTTTATTATGCAGCCTTGTCAGTTGGACCATCCGTTGGTAACACCCTGGTCCATCTGTTGGTAACACCCTGGTCCATCTGTTGGTAACACCCTGGTCCATCTGTTGGTAACACCCTGGTCCATCCGTTGGTAACACCCTGGTCCATCAGTTGGTAACACCCTGGTCCATCCGTTGGTAACACCCTGGTCCATCAGTTGGTAACACCCTGGTCCATCCGTTGGTAACACCCTGGTCCATCAGTTGGTAACACCCTGGTCCATCTGTTGGTAACACCCTGGTCCATCAGTTGGTAACACCCTGGTCCATCAGTTGGTAACACCCTGGTCCATCAGTTGGTAACACCCTGGTCCATCAGTTGGTAACACCCTGGTCCATCTGTTGGTAACACCCTGGTCCATCAGTTGGTAACACCCTGGTCCATCAGTTGGTAACACCCTGGTCCATCTGTTGGTAACACCCTGGTCCATCTGTTGGTAACACCCTGGCCCATCTGTTGGTAACACCCTGGTCCATCTGTTGGTAACACCCTGGCCCATCTGTTGGTTACACCCTGGTCCATCTGTTGGTAACACCCTGGTCCATCTGTTGGTAACACCCTGGTCCATCTGTTGGTAACACCCTGGTCCATCAGTTGGTAACACCCTGGTCCATCTGTTGGTAACACCCTGGTCCATTAGTTGGTAACACCCTGGTCCATCTGTTGGTAACACCCTGGTCCATCTGTTGGTAACACCCTGGTCCATCTGTTGGTAACACCCTGGTCCATCTGTTGGTAACACCCTGGTCCATCAGCTGGTAACACCCTGGTCCATCAGTTGGTAACACCCTGGTCCATCTGTTGGTAACACCCTGGTCCATCAGTTGGTAACACCCTGGTCCATCTGTTGGTAACACCCTGGTCCATCTGTTGGTAACACCCTGGTCCATCTGTTGGTAACACCCTGGTCCATCTGTTGGTAACACCCTGGTCCATCTGTTGGTAACACCCTGGTCCATCTGTTGGTAACACCCTGGTCCATCAGTTGGTAACACCCTGGTCCATCTGTTGGTAACACCCTGGTCCATCAGTTGGTAACACCCTGGTCCATCTGTTGGTAACACCCTGGTCCATCTGTTGGTAACACCCTGGTCCATCTGTTGGTAACACCCTGGTCCATCTGTTGGTAACACCCTGGTCCATCTGTTGGTAACACCCTGGTCCATCTGTTGGTAACACCCTGGTCCATCTGTTGGTAACACCCTGGTCCATCTGTTGGTAACACCCTGGTCCATCTGTTGGTAACACCCTGGTCCATCAGTTGGTAACACCCTGGTCCATCAGTTGGTAACACCCTGGTCCATCAGTTGGTAACACCCTGGTCCATCTGTTGGTAACACCCTGGTCCATCAGTTGGTAACACCCTGGTCCATCTGTTGGTAACACCCTGGTCCATCTGTTGGTAACACCCTGGTCCATCTGTTGGTAACACCCTGGTCCATCTGTTGGTAACACCCTGGTCCATCTGTTGGTAACACCCTGGTCCATCTGTTGGTAACACCCTGGTCCATCTGTTGGTAACACCCTGGTCCATCTGTTGGTAACACCCTGGTCCATCTGTTGGTAACACCCTGGTCCATCTGTTGGTAACACCCTGGTCCATCTGTTGGTAACACCCTGGTCCATCTGTTGGTAACACCCTGGTCCATCAGCTGGTAACACCCTGGTCCATCAGTTGGTAACACCCTGGTCCATCTGTTGGTAACACCCTGGTCCATCTGTTGGTAACACCCTGGTCCATCTGTTGGTAACACCCTGGTCCATCAGTTGGTAACACCCTGGTCCATCAGCTGGTAACACCCTGGTCCATCAGTTGGTAACACCCTGGTCCATCAGTTGGTAACACCCTGGTCCATCTGTTGGTAACACCCTGGTCCATCTGTTGGTAACACCCTGGTCCATCTGTTGGTAACACCCTGGTCCATCAGTTGGTAACACCCTGGTCCATCTGTTGGTAACACCCTGGTCCATCTGTTGGTAACACCCTGGTCCATCTGTTGGTAACACCCTGGTCCATCTGTTGGTAACACCCTGGTCCATCTGTTGGTAACACCCTGGTCCATCTGTTGGTAACACCCTGGTCCATCAGTTGGTAACACCCTGGTCCATCTGTTGGTAACACCCTGGTCCATCAGTTGGTAACACCCTGGTCCATCTGTTGGTAACACCCTGGTCCATCTGTTGGTAACACCCTGGTCCATCAGTTGGTAACACCCTGGTCCATCTGTTGGTAACACCCTGGTCCATCAGTTGGTAACACCCTGGTCCATCAGTTGGTAACACCCTGGTCCATCTGTTGGTAACACCCTGGTCCATCAGCTGGTAACACCCTGGTCCATCAGTTGGTAACACCCTGGTCCATCAGCTGGTAACACCCTGGTCCATCTGTTGGTAACACCCTGGTCCATCAGCTGGTAACTCCCTGGTCCATCTGTTGGTAACACCCTGGTCCATCTGTTGGTAACACCTTGGTCCATCTGTTGGTAACACCCTGGTCCATCCGTTGGTAACACCCTGGTCCATCTGTTGGTAACACCCTGGTCCATCAGCTGGTAACACCCTGGTCCATCAGTTGGTAACACCCTGGTCCATCAGCTGGTAACACCCTGGTCCATCAGTTGGTAACACCCTGGTCCATCTGTTGGTAACACCCTGGTCCATCTGTTGGTAACACCCTGGTCCATCTGTTGGTAACACCCTGGTCCATCTGTTGGTAACACCCTGGTCCATCTGTTGGTAACACCCTGGTCCATCTGTTGGTAACACCCTGGTCCATCTGTTGGTAACACCCTGGTCCATCTGTTGGTAACACCCTGGTCCATCTGTTGGTAACACCCTGGTCCATCTGTTGGTAACACCCTGGTCCATCAGTTGGTAACACCCTGGTCCATCTGTTGGTAACACCCTGGTCCATCAGTTGGTAACACCCTGGTCCATCTGTTGGTAACACCCTGGTCCATCAGCTGGTAACACCCTGGTCCATCAGTTGGTAACACCCTGGTCCATCAGCTGGTAACACCCTGGTCCATCAGTTGGTAACACCCTGGTCCATCTGTTGGTAACACCCTGGTCCATCAGTTGGTAACACCCTGGTCCATCTGTTGGTAACACCCTGGTCCATATGTTGGTAACACCCTGGTCCATCTGTTGGTAACACCCTGGTCCATCAGCTGGTAACACCCTGGTCCATCAGCTGGTAACACCCTGGTCCATCTGTTGGTAACACCCTGGTCCATCTGTTGGTAACACCCTGGTCCATCTGTTTGTAACACCCTGGTCCATCTGTTGGTAACACCCTGGTCCATCAGTTGGTAACACCCTGGTCCATCTGTTGGTAACACCCTGGTCCATCTGTTGGTAACACCCTGGTCCATCTGTTGGTAACACCCTGGTCCATCAGTTGGTAACACCCTGGTCCATCAGTTGGTAACACCCTGGTCCATCTGTTGGTAACACCCTGGTCCATCAGTTGGTAACACCCTGGTCCATCTGTTGGTAACACGCTGGTCCGAGGAATAAACAGTTAACTACGAATAGATTTTCAGTGAAACTAAAAGCATAGATAAAAAGCAATATGTACAATTATTGCAAGCAAGAACAATAATCCAACATTCAAGAATTGCTGAATTATATCTCCCTCTAGCTTTTACAATATGCATTAATACTGAGGCTTCTTGTCCGGAACCATAGCTTCAAACGTACTGATAGGATAATATGAAACTTAAGGACATTTTTAGATGTCAAAGATTGAAATGATCGTTGTCGGAGATGTATTTTGACCATGCATTTTAGGTTTTGTTGCTAAAAACCTGCCATGATGAGGCAGTGGGTCACACAGGACCAAGATCTGTACCTCAAGTGGCAATGTCACATTTAGAGGTTAAATGTCAAAATGAATACTGTTGATAGGCCTAGTTGGACTGAATCTTACCAAGGCTGTATCTTGAACATGCATTGTAGAAGTCTTAAAAAGAAAATGCCATGAAGGTTCACAATGATGAGGCGGAGTGTCGCAGATTCCATGTATTGTTCAACTCTATGTTATTCTGTGTAGCATGGAAGAGCATTATGTCTGTGTCAAAGGCTCTTTCAACAGACTCGATAGGTCGTTTTGGTGTCTTGTTTATTTTATTATTTATGTTAAATGAGTAAAACATAATAATTCATTAATTTGTTTGTTTCTTTCATGCATCTATCGAGCCTTTGTTTCTTTAGTTAAGAACTGTTACACAAAACGCATGCAGTTGAGAGGGATTTTAACACAAGCGTCAATGAAATTAAATGAACTCATAAACAGTCATAGGAGAGGGGCTCGAATAATACTCAATGAAAGGGAGAACACCATCTAGATGCATGGTAGTCAGCAAGGAATTGCATCCCAAATACAAGAATGTCAAATACTATTCAATTCATGCTTCTGTCACACAACCGTCTCGTTTGCAATGTATTTATATCTGGTACTTCAAAGCAATCTATAATATACCTGAAAAGTAATATCTTTCACTTTGCGCTTTGTTTCTGCCCCTTTGCATCATTTCCAACAATAGCATTGTCTAAATTAATCATGCTTTAAAATATCAGGTAACGAAACATAAACATATAGATATAAGGGGTTGCGGACTCAGAGGAATTTAAAGCATCTAATAAGAAATAATAGTGTTATTTCTTCACATACTTTATTTAAATCATTTTAATTTTCTTTCCAGTCACCAAACCAGTACTACATAAAGACAAAACTGTTGTGTTGATCATTGTTTTGTCAGTAACTATAGCTGGAGTATTCGCGGTCACAGCAGCCACAGTGGCTGGCTGCATGTACATGGCACGGAAAAGACGGCTCCGACATGGACGAATTCTGCCAACAGAGCCCGGCGGAGGGCAATCATACCCAACTCAGAGCCCCCCACATCACCATCAGCCCCCGTCTTACCCTATCCAAGAGATGCAGCCAGTCCCTGTGGTGATTCCAACGTCTCTGTACTCAGGGGGAGGAGCAGGGTTGGGAGTTGTCCCTTACATCCCCTCCCCTTCCCATACAGACCTTTATAGCGATTATGCTGGGGTACCGCCTCCTGCTGTTTACAAACCACCGCCCTTCCAGCCTGACTTTCAAAGAACGACATAATCGTTGAATAATATGTTCAGCTCAAACTGGTGACTGTGGATTAATTCTGCAAGGATGATTTATTTCCAAATCAATCATGTCACCAATTTAAAGCTAGCATCTTTTTAAGCCAGTTACTTTTTGGTGTGTTTAGGGCTAATTCTCTGCTGCTGTAGGTTGTTATAAGTGTGGATGTCTGTTGTTACATATATAGTTTAGTTTGATTGTTTGAAGCGTTATGAACCTATCAACAGTAAAATTGGTCATCGTTACATCAAAACTTCAGATTTTGATTTAGTATTATTTTATATAATTGCAAAATGTCAAAGGACTTATGTTAACATGTACTGCCAATAAAAAATGCACTTAAATAGTGTGATTTAAACGTGAATTTCAGGTTAAGGATAAATACTTAATTTTCAACTAAACAGTCGGATCAGGTCAGGAAATATTGAAACAGTAACAAGTTTGTGTAATACTGCACTGTTTTTCAAACCATGTAAATACTGTTATTCACTAATTGTGTGGTTGTTCAGTAGAATTTCCAATGTTTTAAACCCTAAATAAATATTATGAAAAGTGACCTTTTTGTATGTTTTTTTGTAGCAAAAGGTCGAGTTACTGTCAGAGGCTTGGTGTTATTGGCACCCGGTGTTCTTGTGTCAGCAAACAAAAACTTTTCAATAGTTTGGAAACCATTCAAAATATGTGCATGGAACGGTGTATGCATTTTACCAGTGACAGAATGCATATGTACAGGAAGGCCCATCACTATGGCCTCAAATTGATAGTCCCCTTAATTGTCTGCAAAAGAAGTGCAAAAAATCTTAACCTTGGCCACAGCTCAAGGAACTTTTGATTTAATTGTCGAGTTATACCCCATTGATTGAATGTGAAAAGGCGAATGTGCTGACGTTCTTATTTATCAGAACTAGTTTCATACATATTCAGTACCTTGATAAAGGAGGTGGTTACTAATTAAGACACCTCTGTGGTTTATAAATGTGCCAAGTAATTTTAAAATGTCTGAACTTCGCACAGAATTAGTCTTGACAAAACAATAATTGTTTTGTGCTTATCTTAGCAGGAAATAAAATTGAGAAATACGATATTGAGTTTGAATTCTAATATATTTCATATGATGACATATTTATTTTCACCAAAAGCTGCAAATTAACGCAAACAGGACAGTAACTCTTGATGTCCCGTAGCTTGGATGCAAATGTGAATCTGGCTTCAAAGAAACCCCCTGTGAATTGTTCCTCATTTGATTGGTGTAAGAAAAGGCATTTGGTTGCCCTTATCACAGAAAAGGCATTCAGTTGCCCTCATCTCAGTGAAGACATTTGGTGGCCCTTATCACAGAAAAGGTAATCAATTGCCCTTATCAAATAAAAGGTATCAATTGCCCTTATCACAGAAAAGGTTTTTAGTTGCCCTTATCACAGAAAAGGTTTTTAGTTGCCCTTATCACAGAAAAGGTTTTTAGTTGCCTTTATCACAGAAAAGGTTTTAGTTGCCCTTATCACAGAAAAGGTTTTAGTTGCCCTTATCACATAAAAGGTTTTAGTTGCCCTTATCACATAAAAGGTTTTAGTTGCCCTTATCACATAAAAGGTTTTAGTTGCCCTTATCACATAAAAGGTTTAGTTGCCCTTATCACATAAAAGGTTTAGTTGCCCTTATCACAGAAAAGGTTTTTAGTTGCCCTTATCACAGAAAAGGTTTTTAGTTGCCCTTATCACAGAAAAGGTTTTTAGTTGCCCTTATCACAGAAAAGGTTTTTAGTTGCCCTTATCACAGAAAAGGTTTAGTTGCCCTTATCACATAAAAGGTTTTTAGTTGCCCTTATCACAGAAAAGGTTTTTAGTTGCCCTTATCACAGAAAAGGTTTTTAGTTGCCCTTATCACATAAAAGGTTTTTAGTTGCCCTTATCACATAAAAGGTTTAGTTGCCCTTATCACAGAAAAGGTGTTTAGTTGCCCTTATCACATAAAAGGTTTAGTTGCCCTTATCACAGAAAAGGTTTTTAGTTGCCCTTATCACATAAAAGGTTTTTAGTTGCCCTTATCACATAAAAGGTTTAGTTGCCCTTATCACAGAAAAGGTGTTTAGTTGCCCTTATCACATAAAAGGTTTAGTTGCCTTTATCACAGAAAAGGTTTTTAGTTGCCCTTATCACAGAAAAGGTTTTTAGTTGCCTTTATCACAGAAAAGGTTTTAGTTGCCCTTATCACATAAAGGTATTTAGTTGCCCTTATCACAGAAAAGGTTTTAGTTGCCCTTATCACATAAAAGGTTTAGTTGCCCTTATCACAGAAAAGGTTTTTAGTTGCCCTTATCACAGAAAAGGTTTTTAGTTGCCCTTATCACATAAAAGGTTTAGTTGCCCTTATCACATAAAAGGTTTTTAGTTGCCCTTATCACAGAAAAGGTTTTAGTTGCCCTTATCACATAAAAGGTTTAGTTGCCCTTATCACAGAAAAGGTTTTTAGTTGCCCTTATCACAGAAAAGGTTTTTAGTTGCCCTTATCACAGAAAAGGTTTTTAGTTGCCCTTATCACAGAAAAGGTTTTTAGTTGCCCTTATCACATAAAAGGTTTAGTTGCCCTTATCACAGAAAAGGTTTTAGTTGCCCTTATCACATAAAAGGTTTTTAGTTGCCCTTATCACATAAAAGGTTTTTAGTTGCCCTTATCACATAAAAGGTTTTTAGTTGCCCTTATCACAGAAAAGGTTTTTAGTTGCCCTTATCACATAAAAGGTTTAGTTGCCCTTATCACAGAAAAGGTTTTTAGTTGCCCTTATCACATAAAAGGTTTTTAGTTGCCCTTATCACAGAAAAGGTTTTTAGTTGCCCTTATCACATAAAAGGTTTAGTTGCCCTTATCACAGAAAAGGTTTTAGTTGCCCTTATCACATAAAAGGTTTTTAGTTGCCCTTATCACATAAAAGGTTTTTAGTTGCCCTTATCACATAAAAGGTTTTTAGTTGCCCTTATCACAGAAAAGGTTTTTAGTTGCCCTTATCACAGAAAAGGTTTTGAGTTGCCCTTATCACAGAAAAGGTTTTTAGTTGCCCTTATCACAGAAAAGGTTTTTAGTTGCCCTTATCACATAAAAGGTTTAGTTGCCCTTATCACATAAAAGGTATTTAGTTGCCCTTATCACAGAAAAGGTTTTAGTTGCCCTTATCACATAAAAGGTTTAGTTGCCCTTATCACAGAAAAGGTTTTTAGTTGCCCTTATCACAGAAAAGGTTTTTAGTTGCCCTTATCACATAAAAGGTTTTTAGTTGCCCTTATCACAGAAAAGGTTTTTAGTTGCCCTTATCACATAAAAGGTTTAGTTGCCTTTATCACATAAAAGGTTTTTAGTTGCCCTTATCACAGAAAAGGTTTTTAGTTGCCCTTATCACATAAAAGGTTTTTAGTTGCCCTTATCACATAAAAGGTTTTTAGTTGCCCTTATCACATAAAAGGTTTAGTTGCCCTTATCACATAAAATGTTTTTAGTTGCCCTTATCACATAAAAGGTTTTTAGTTGCCCTTATCACAGAAAAGGTTTTTAGTTGCCTTTATCACAGAAAAGGTTTTAGTTGCCCTTATCACAGAAAAGGTTTTAGTTGCCCTTATCACATAAAAGGTTTTAGTTGCCCTTATCACATAAAAGGTTTTTAGTTGCCCTTATCACATAAAAGGTTTTTAGTTGCCTTTATCACATAAAAGGTTTAGTTGCCTTTATCACATAAAAGGTTTTTAGTTGCCCTTATCACATAAAAGGTTTTTAGTTGCCTTTATCACAGAAAAGGTTTTTAGTTGCCCTTATCACATAAAAGGTTTTTAGTTGCCCTTATCACATAAAAGGTTTAGTTGCCCTTATCACATAAAAGGTTTTTAGTTGCCCTTATCACATAAAAGGTTTTTAGTTGCCCTTATCACATAAAAGGTTTTTAGTTGCCCTTATCACATAAAAGGTTTTTAGTTGCCCTTATCACATAAAAGGTTTTAGTTGCCCTTATCACATAAAAGGTTTAGTTGCCTTTATCACATAAAAGGTTTTTAGTTGCCCTTATCACATAAAAGGTTTTTAGTTGCCCTTATCACATAAAAGGTTTAGTTGCCCTTATCACATAAAAGGTTTTAGTTGCCCTTATCACATAAAAGGTTTAGTTGCCCTTATCACATAAAAGGTTTTTAGTTGCCCTTATCACATAAAAGGTTTTTAGTTGCCCTTATCACAGAAAAGGTTTTTAGTTGCCCTTATCACAGAAAAGGTTTTTAGTTGCCCTTATCACAGAAAAGGTTTTTAGTTGCCTTTATCACATAAAAGGTTTTTAGTTGCCCTTATCACATAAAAGGTTTTTAGTTGCCCTTATCACAGAAAAGGTTTTAGTTGCCCTTATCACATAAAAGGTTTAGTTGCCTTTATCACATAAAAGGTTTTTAGTTGCCCTTATCACATAAAAGGTTTAGTTGCCTTTATCACATAAAAGGTTTTTAGTTGCCTTTATCACATAAAAGGTTTTAGTTGCCCTTATCACATAAAAGGTTTTAGTTGCCCTTATCGCATAAAAGGTTTAGTTGCCTTTATCACATAAAAGGTTTTTAGTTGCCCTTATCACATAAAAGGTTTAGTTGCCTTTATCACATAAAAGGTTTTTAGTTGCCTTTATCACATAAAAGGTTTTAGTTGCCCTTATCACATAAAAGGTTTTAGTTGCCCTTATCACATAAAAGGTTTAGTTGCCTTTATCACATAAAAGGTTTTTAGTTGCCTTTATCACATAAAAGGTTTTAGTTGCCCTTATCACATAAAAGGTTTAGTTGCCTTTATCACAGAAAAGGTTTTTAGTTGCCCTTATCACATAAAAGGTTTTAGTTGCCCTTATCACATAAAAGGTTTAGTTGCCTTTATCACATAAAAGGTTTTTAGTTGCCCTTATCACATAAAAGGTTTAGTTGCCCTTATCACAGAAAAGGTTTTTAGTTGCCCTTATCACATAAAAGGTTTTTAGTTGCCCTTATCACAGAAAAGGTTTTTAGTTGCCCTTATCACATAAAAGGTTTTTAGTTGCCCTTATCACAGAAAAGGTTTTTAGTTGCCCTTATCACAGAAAAGGTTTTTAGTTGCCCTTATCACATAAAAGGTTTTTAGTTGCCCTTATCACAAAAAAGGTTTTTAGTTGCCCTTATCACAGAAAAGGTTTTTAGTTGCCCTTATCACAGAAAAGGTTTTTAGTTGCCCTTATCACATAAAAGGTTTAGTTGCCCTTATCACATAAAAGGTTTAGTTGCCCTTATCACAGAAAAGGTTTTAGTTGCCCTTATCACAGAAAAGGTTTTTAGTTGCCCTTATCACAGAAAAGGTTTTTAGTTGCCCTTATCACAGAAAAGGTTTAGTTGCCTTTATCACAGAAAAGGTTTTTAGTTGCCCTTATCACAGAAAAGGTGTTTAGTTGCCCTTATCACATAAAAGGTTTAGTTGCCCTTATCACATAAAAGGTTTTTAGTTGCCCTTATCACATAAAAGGTTTAGTTGCCTTTATCACAGAAAAGGTTTAGTTGCCTTTATCACAGAAAAGGTTTTTAGTTGCCCTTATCACAGAAAAGGTTTAGTTGCCTTTATCACAGAAAAGGTTTTTAGTTGCCCTTATCACAGAAAAGGTGTTTAGTTGCCCTTATCACATAAAAGGTTTAGTTGCCTTTATCACAGAAAAGGTTTTTAGTTGCCCTTATCACAGAAAAGGTTTTTAGTTGCCCTTATCACATAAAAGGTTTAGTTGCCTTTATCACAGAAAATGTTTTTAGTTGCCCTTATCACATAAAAGGTTTAGTTGCCTTTATCACAGAAAAGGTTTTTAGTTGCCCTTATCACAGAAAAGGTGTTTAGTTGCCCTTATCACATAAAAGGTTTAGTTGCCTTTATCACAGAAAAGGTTTTTAGTTGCCCTTATCACAGAAAAGGTTTTTAGTTGCCCTTATCACATAAAAGGTTTAGTTGCCCTTATCACATAAAAGGTTTAGTTGCCCTTATCACAGAAAAGGTTTTTAGTTGCCCTTATCACATAAAAAGTTTAGTTGCCCTTATCACATAAAAGGTTTTTAGTTGCCCTTATCACAGAAAAGGTTTTTAGTTGCCCTTATCACATAAAAGGTTTAGTTGCCCTTATCACATAAAATGTTTAGTTGCCTTTATCACATAAAAGGTTTTTAGTTGCCCTTATCACATAAAAGGTTTTTAGTTGCCCTTATCACATAAAAGGTTTAGTTGCCCTTATCACAGAAAAGGTTTTTAGTTGCCCTTATCACATAAAAGGTTTAGTTGCCTTTATCACATAAAAGATTTTTAGTTGCCCTTATCACAGAAAAGGTTTTTAGTTGCCCTTATCACATAAAAGGTTTAGTTGCCTTTATCACATAAAAGGTTTTTAGTTGCCCTTATCACAGAAAAGGTTTTTAGTTGCCCTTATCACATAAAAGGTTTAGTTGCCTTTATCACAGAAAAGGTTTTTAGTTGCCCTTATCACAGAAAAGGTTTTTAGTTGCCCTTATCACATAAAAGGTTTTTAGTTGCCCTTATCACAGATAAGGTTTTAGTTGCCCTTATCACATAAAAGGTTTTTAGTTGCCCTTATCACATAAAAGGTTTTTAGTTGCCCTTATCACATAAAAGGCATTTAGTTGCCCTTATCACATAAAAGGTTTTTAGTTGCCCTTATCACATAAAAGGTTTTTAGTTGCCCTTATCACATAAAAGGCATTTAGTTGCCCTTATCACATAAAAGGTTTTTAGTTGCCCTTATCACATAAAAGGTTTAGTTGCCCTTATCACAGAAAAGGTTTTTAGTTGCCCTTATCACATAAAAGGTTTTTAGTTGCCCTTATCACATAAAAGGTTTTTAGTTGCCCTTATCACAGAAAAGGTTTTTAGTTGCCCTTATCACATAAAAGGTTTTTAGTTGCCCTTATCACAGAAAAGGTTTTTAGTTGCCCTTATCACATAAAAGGTTTTTAGTTGCCCTTATCACATAAAAGGTTTAGTTGCCCTTATCACAGAAAAGGCATTTAGTTGCCCTTATCACAGAAAAGGCATTTAGTTGCCCTTATCACAGAAAAGGTTTTAGTTGCCCTTATCACATAAAAGGTTTTTAGTTGCCCTTATCACATAAAAGGTTTTTAGTTGCCCTTATCACATAAAAGGTTTTAGTTGCCCTTATCACATAAAAGGTTTAGTTGCCCTTATCACAGAAATGGCATTCATTTGTCCTTATCACAGGAATGGTATTCAATTGCCCTTTTCACATAAAAGCTATATAGCTTCCCTTATTACAGAAAAGGTTTTAGTTGCCCTTATCACATAAAAGGTTTTTAGTTGCCCTTATCACATAAAAGGTTTTTAGTTGCCCTTATCACATAAAAGGTTTAGTTGCCCTTATCACAGAAATGGCATTCATTTGTCCTTATCACAGGAATGGTATTCAATTGCCCTTTTCACATAAAAGCTATATAGCTTCCCTTATCACAGAAAAGGTTTTAGTTGCCCTTATCACATAAAAGGTATTTAGTTGCCCTTATCACAGAAAAGGTTTTTAGTTGCCCTTATCACATAAAAGGTTTTTAGTTGCCCTTATCACATAAAAGGTATTTAGTTGCCCTTATCACAGAAATGGCATTCATTTGTCCTTATCACAGGAATGGTATTCAATTGCCCTTTTCACATAAAAGCTATATAGCTTCCCTTATTACAGAAAAGGTATTCAGTTGCCCTTATCACAGAAAATGTATTTATTTGCCCTCATCTCAGAAAAGGCATTTGGTTGCCCTTATCACATAAAAGGTATTTAGTTGCCCTTATCACAGAAAAGGCATTCAGTTGTCCTTATCACAGAAAAGGTATTCAATTGCCCTTATCACAGAAAAGGCATTTAGTTGCCCTTATTATAGAAATGGCATTTGGTTGCCCTTATCACAGAAAAGGCATTTAGTTGCCCTTATCACAGAAATGGCATTTGATTGCCCTTATCACAGAAAAGGCATTTGGTTGCCCTTATCACAGAAAAGGCATTTAGTTGCCCTTATTATAGAAATGGCATTTGGTTGCCCTTATCACAGAAAAGGCATTTGGTTGCCCTTATCACAGAAATGGCATTTGATTGCCCTTATCACAGAAATGGCATTTGGTTGCCCTTATCACAGAAATGGCATTTGATTGCCCTTATCACAGAAAAGGCATTCAGTTGTCCTTATCACAGAAAAGGCATTTAGTTGCCCTTATCACAGAAAGGGTATTTAGTTGCCCTTATCACAGAAAAGGCATTTAGTTGCCCTTATTATAGAAATGGCATTTGGTTGCCCTTATCACAGAAAAGGCATTTGACTGCCCTTATCACAGAAAAGACATTTGATTGCCCTTATCACAGAAAAGGCATTTGGTTGCCCTTATCACAGAAAAGGCATTTAGTTACTCTTATTATAGAAATGGCATTTGGTTGCCCTCATCACAGAAAAGGCATTTAGTTGCCCTTATTATAGAAATGGCATTTGGTTGCCCTCATCACAGAAAAGGCATTTGACTGCCCTTATCACAGAAAAGACATTTGATTGCCCTTATCACAGAAAAGGCATTTGGTTGCCCTTATCACAGAAAAGGCATTTAGTTGCCCTTATTATAGAAATGGCATTTGATTGCCCTTATCACAGAAAAGGCATTTAGTTGCCCTTATCACAGAAATGGCATTTGATTGCCCTTATCACAGAAATGGCATTTGGTTGCCCTTATCACAGAAAAGGCATTTAGTTGCCCTTATCACAGAAAAGGCATTTAGTTGCCCTTATCACATAAAAGGTATTTAGTTGCCCTTATCACAGAAAAGGCATTTAGTTGCCCTTATTATAGAAATGGCATTTGGTTGCCCTTATCACAGAAAAGGCATTTGACTGCCCTTATCACAGAAAAGACATTTGATTGCCCTTATCACAGAAAAGGTATTTGGTTGCCCTTATCACAGAAAAGGCATTTAGTTGATCTTATTATAGAAATGGCATTTGGTTGCCCTCATCACAGAAAAGGCATTTAGTTGCCCTTATTATAGAAATGGCATTTGGTTGCCCTCATCACAGAAACGGCATTTGACTGCCCTTATCACAGAAAAGACATTTGATTGCCCTTATCACAGAAAAGGCATTTGGTTGCCCTTATCACAGAAAAGGCATTTAGTTGCCCTTATTATAGAAATGGCATTTGATTGCCCTTATCACAGAAAAGGCATTTAGTTGCCCTTATTATAGAAATGGCATTTGATTGCCCTTATCACAGAAAAGGCATTTGGTTGCCCTTATCACAGAAAAGACATTTGATTGCCCTTATCACAGAAAAGGCATTGGGTTGCCCTTATCACAGAAATGGCATTTGATTGCCCTTATCACACCAGAAAATAACCTAGCTGTGGATAACTCCATGTTACTGTTAGTTAACTATATAATTAATTCACGGAAAGTATTGCAATTAATATATTCGATTGTGTTTTATAAAAGTAAAAATCATTTTTATGTTATATCAATACATGTTTTGATTCAAAAATAAATTAGTACTTTCAA
Source organism: Mya arenaria (assembly GCF_026914265.1). Classification (NCBI taxonomy): domain Eukaryota; kingdom Metazoa; phylum Mollusca; class Bivalvia; order Myida; family Myidae; genus Mya; species Mya arenaria. The sequence goes on from NC_069124.1 coordinate 6,078,511, forward strand.
TCCATTTGAAACATCCTCAAGTTAGTACAGTAGCTTTATTATACAAAAGACTGGACATCCGATGATAACCATAATTACGTACAGTAGCCTTATAATACAAAGAATGAATAACAAGTTAAGCTGCAATATTTTGAACATAATTATATAGTTCTCAGCATTGCCATGAACACTTATCTATTTTGGTATTATTAAAAAAACTATCGAAACAAATCTTAACAGTCCATAGCAATTAGTCCTCAGTCCATCTCTCAGTCATCAAACACAACAAGAAAATGTTCAAAAGGTCACAGCAAGCAGATGCTAGTTGTCGTTGAACACCAAGGATGCGATAAGTATTGGAGCTGTGATGTATTTTGTCCTCTTCGTAATCTTGCTTGTACGTGTTCCATACCAGCTGAACATGGACTGGTCGTCTACGAACTGAACAAGTTATCTCCCTTTGACTGAAATAGTATTTATCAGACCAGATTTTTGGCGGCTCGTTATTTAAAGAAAAATCCAAAACAAATAAGAGAAACCTTTTGAAAGTTGTTTGTCAATATCTTATCAAAAATTTCAATATAAAATCTCACTATCTACAATACATGCAATGAGCATCTTATGCTTCCTTGTAGATCCACCCTTGTATCTCGGGTCTAGTAACAGAATGGTGGCATAGTCTCCTAGGTGACGGATTTCTCGACCTGCAGGGAATTGGTAGATTAAGAGGTGACTGGTCCCCATATTAGTTTGAATAATATATTTAAACAAAACAATAGAAGTTGTAAGCTTGGATACGAATGCAACAGCAATACGTACTGGGTATATCTGCGGAGTACTAATTATAAATGTTAACATAGAAAAATAACTATAGTGTGGCCTCTTTATGGGTTGAAGACTGAAAATGTGCTAAGTGTATATCAGTACTTAGTATCATAAAAATATATTTGTTTTGTTCAAATAACTAACCACAAAAGCATCAGTGGCAGTATAACAATAATGCCAAAGAGACTATTTATATATGTATGCTTCATCTTTATAGTTACATTTAAACAGTAAATATAGTATTCAGTATGATAAATATGCAGTATGAGCATGATGCTGTATACCAAGTTTCATAGACGAGTCTTTAGAATTGTTAAAGAACACGCTCTACAAACTTGGCAAGAGAGTCCCGAACATCATTATTTCATATATCCTCATGGTTAAGATGAATTTCTTTTAAAAAGAAGTCCTCCCTCCTTAGCATGTGCATCCATGTCATTAAAAATGTTGTCTTCGTATAGGAAACCGAAGTACCTTTATATATTGGTCAAGAATCGAGCCCAGGATGCGTTACAAAGAAGCGAGGGTTTTTAATTTATGTGCACATATGCTAGTAGGGTGTAAGGCCTTACCCGTTATTGACTGCCTTCATACAGAGGTTTCCAGGGTGCACATGGCCTTGCTTCCTACCTTTACTGGGCTTCAACATGCTAGTAGGGTGTAAGGCCTTACCCGTGATTGACTGCCTTCATACAGAGGTTTCCAGGGTGCACATGGCCTTGCTTCCTACCTTTACTGGGCTTCAACATGCTAGTAGGGTGTAAGGCCTTACCCGTTATTGACTGCCTTCATACAGAGGTTTCCAGGGTGCACATGACCTTGCTTCCTACCTTTACTGGGCTTCAACATGCTAGTAGGGTGTAAGGCCTTACCCGTTATTGACTGCCTTCATACAGAGGTTTCCAGGGTGCACCTAGCTTTGCTTCCTACCTTTACTGGGCTTCAACATGCTAGTAGGGTGTAAGGTCTTACCCGTTATTGACTGCCTTCATACAGAGGTTTCCAGGGTGCACATGGCCTTGCTTCCTACCTTCACTGGGCTTCAACATGCTAGTAGGGTGTAAGGCCTTACCCGTTATTGACTGCCTTCATACAGAGGTTTCCAGGGTGCACATGGCTTTGCTTCCTACCTTTACTGGGCTTCAACATGCTAGTAGGGTGTAAGGCCTTACCCGTTATTGACTGCCTTCATACAGAGGTTTCCAGGGTGCACCTAGCTTTGCTTCCTACCTTTACTGGGCTTCAACATGCTAGTAGGGTGTAAGGCCTTACCCGTGATTGACTGCCTTCATACAGAGGTTTCCAGGGTGCACATGACCTTGCTTCCTACCTTTACTGGGCTTCAACATGCTAGTAGGGTGTAAGGCCTTACCCGTTATTGACTGCCTTCATACAGAGGTTTCCAGGGTGCACATGGCCTTGCTTCCTACCTTTACTGGGCTTCAACATGCTAGTAGGGTGTAAGGCCTTACCCGTTATTGACTGCCTTCATACAGAGGTTTCCAGGGTGCACATGGCCTTGCTTCCTACCTTCACTGGGCTTCAACATGCTAGTAGGGTGTAAGGCCTTACCCGTTATTGACTGCCTTCATACAGAGGTTTCCAGGGTGCACCTAGCCTTGCTTCCTACATTTACTGGGCTTCAACATGCTAGTAGGGTGTAAGGTCTTACCCGTTATTGACTGCCTTCATACAGAGGTTTCCAGGGTGCACATGGCCTTGCTTCCTACCTTTACTGGGCTTCAACATGCTAGTAGGGTGTAAGGCCTTACCCGTTATTGACTGCCTTCATACAGAGGTTTCCAGGGTGCACATGGCTTTGCTTCCTACCTTTACTGGGCTTCAACATGCTAGTAGGGTGTAAGGCCTTACCCGTGATTGACTGCCTTCATACAGAGGTTTCCAGGGTGCACATGGCCTTGCTTCCTACCTTTACTGGGCTTCAACATGCTAGTAGGGTGTAAGGCCTTACCCGTTATTGACTGCCTTCATACAGAGGTTTCCAGGGTGCACCTAGCCTTGCTTCCTACCTTTACTGGGCTTCAACATGCTAGTAGGGTGTAAGGCCTTACCCGTTATTGACTACCTTCATACAGAGGTTTCTGGGGTGCACATGACCTTGCTTCCTACCTTTACTGGGCTTCAACATGCTAGTAGGGTGTAAGGCCTTACCCGTTATTGACTGCCTTCATACAGAGGTTTCCAGGGTGCACATGACCTTGCTTCCTACCTTTACTGGGCTTCAACATGCTAGTAGGGTGTAAGGCCTTACCCGTTATTGACTGCCTTCATACAGAGGTTTCCAGGGTGCACATGGCCTTGCTTCCTACCTTTACTGGGCTTCAACACGCTAGTAGGGTGTAAGACCTTACCCGTTATTGTCTGCCTTCATACAGAGGTTTCCAGGGTGCACATGGCCTTGCTTCCTACCTTTACTGGGCTTCAACATGCTAGTAGGGTGTAAGGCCTTACCCGTGATTGACTGCCTTCATACAGAGGTTTCCAGGGTGCACATGACCTTGCTTCCTACCTTTACTGGGCTTCAACATGCTAGTAGGATGTAAGATCTTACCCGTTATTGACTGCCTTCATACAGAGGTTTCCAGGGTGCACCTAGCTTTGCTTCCTACCTTTACTGGGCTTCAACATGCTAGTAGGGTGTAAGGCCTTACCCGTTATTGACTGCCTTCATACAGAGGTTTCCAGGGTGCACATGGCCTTGCTTCCTACCTTTACTGGGCTTCAACATGCTAGTAGGATGTAAGGCCTTACCCGTTATTGACTGCCTTCATACAGAGGTTTCCAGGATGCACATAGCTTTGCTTCCTTACCTTTACTGGGCTTCAACATGCTAGTAGGGTGTAAGGCCTTACCCGTTATTGACTGCCTTCATACAGAGGTTTCCAGGGTGCACATGGCCTTGCTTCCTACCTTTACTGGGCTTCAACATGCTAGTAGGGTGTAAGGCCTTACCCGTTATTGACTGCCTTCATACAGAGGTTTCCAGGGTGCACATGGCCTTGCTTCCTACCTTTACTGGGCTTCAACATGCTAGTAGGGTGTAAGGCCTTACCCGTTATTGACTGCCTTCATACAGAGGTTTCCAAGGTGCACATGGCCTTGCTTCCTACCTTTACTGGGCTTCAACATGCTAGTAGGGTGTAAGATCTTACCCGTTATTGACTGCCTTCATACAGAGGTTTCCAGGGTGCACATGGCCTTGCTTCCTACCTTTACTGGGCTTCAACATGCTAGTAGGGTGTAAGGCCTTACCCGTTATTGACTGCCTTCATACAGAGGTTTCCAGGGTGCACCTAGCTTTGCTTCCTACCTTTACTGGGCTTCAACATGCTAGTAGGGTGTAAGGCCTTACCCGTTATTGACTGCCTTCATACAGAGGTTTCCAGGGTGCACCTAGCTTTGCTTCCTACCTTTACTGGGCTTCAACATGCTAGTAGGGTGTAAGGCCTTACCCGTGATTGACTGCCTTCATACAGAGGTTTTCAGGGTGCACCTAGCCTTGCTTCCTACCTTTACTGGGCTTCAACATGCTAGTAGGGTGTAAGACCTTACCCGTTATTGACTGCCTTCATACAGAGGTTTCCAGGGTGCATATGGCCTTGCTTTCTACCTTTACTGGGCTTCAACATGCTAGTAGGGTGTAAGACCTTACCCGTGATTGACTGCCTTCATACAGAGGTTTTCAGGGTGCACCTAGCGTTGCTTCCTACCTTTACTGGGCTTCAACATGCTAGTAGGGTGTAAGACCTTACCCGTTATTGACTGCCTTCATACAGAGGTTTCCAGGGTGCACATGGCCTTGCTTCCTACCTTTACTGGGCTTCAACATGCTAGTAGGGTGTAAGGCCTTACCCGTGATTGACTGCCTTCATACAGAGGTTTCCAGGGTGCACCTAGCTTTGCTTCCTACCTTTACTGGGCTTCAACATGCTAGTAGGGTGTAAGGCCTTACCCGTGATTGACTGCCTTCATACAGAGGTTTCCAGGGTGCACATGGCCTTGCTTCCTACCTTTACTGGGCTTCAACATGCTAGTAGGGTGTAAGGCCTTACCCGTGATTGACTGCCTTCATACAGAGGTTTCCAGGGTGCACCTAGCTTTGCTTCCTACCTTTACTGGGCTTCAACATGCTAGTAGGGTGTAAGGCCTTACCCGTGATTGACTGCCTTCATACAGAGGTTTCCAGGGTGCACCTAGCTTTGCTTCCTACCTTTACTGGGCTTCAACATGCTAGTAGGGTGTAAGGCCTTACCCGTTATTGACTGCCTTCATACAGAGGTTTCCAGGGTGCACCTAGCTTTGCTTCCTACCTTTACTGGGCTTCAACATGCTAGTAGGGTGTAAGGCCTTACCCGTTATTGACTGCCTTCATACAGAGGTTTCCAGGGTGCACATGGCCTTGCTTCCTACCTTTACTGGGCTTCAACATGCTAGTAGGGTGTAAGGCCTTACCCGTTATTGACTGCCTTCATACAGAGGTTTCCAGGGTGCACATGGCCTTGCTTCCTACCTTTACTGGGCTTCAACATGCTAGTAGGGTGTAAGGCCTTACCCGTTATTGACTGCCTTCATACAGAGGTTTCCAGGGTGCACATGGCTTTGCTTCCTACCTTTACTGGGCTTCAACATGCTAGTAGGGTGTAAGGCCTTACCCGTTATTGACTGCCTTCATACAGAGGTTTCCAGGGTGCACATGGCTTTGCTTCCTACCTTTACTGGGCTTCAACATGCTAGTAGGGTGTAAGGCCTTACCCGTTATTGACTGCCTTCATACAGAGGTTTCCAGGGTGCACCTAGCTTTGCTTCCTACCTTTACTGGGCTTCAACATGCTAGTAGGGTGTAAGGTCTTACCCGTTATTGACTGCCTTCATACAGAGGTTTCCAGGGTGCACATGGCTTTGCTTCCTACCTTCACTGGGCTTCAATGTTATTTGGGCTACACAGGAAGAACATAAAGTGACATGCAACATCTTTATAGTAGCAAATACTAGCAATCATACATTATCGCTTAAACAATCATTACATATTCAAAATACATTGGTAATGCATCTCTAATTCACTCATAAATACATTTTAGAGGCACAACATTACATATATACAATTCAAAGAACGGGACACAGTATTACTTGTCGTTGTTGTTGGCTACATGCTTTACTATGAAAATAACATGTGCTTACATAGCTTGCATTGAGGAATTCCATTTTCTCCTTGACCGATTGCGTATGTCATGCCCAACATCACCCATCACACATCTGAAATATTACATGCAGGATATTGTCATATTATCATTGTCATAAAATGTTTATTCACTTAAGTAGACAGATGCTAAATTTTACTACCCGTACTATGCAATATTCCTTTTTCGCATAAGCCAACCATCCCAAACCAGGCCAGGGTAGCTAGCTATTCATCTTTAAATATTCCTTACCTGGTATAATGCTAAGTTCACCTTTTTCAGCCGCTGTTCCTTATCTTGCCGGATTATCTGAAAAGCTGATGCATAGAACACCAGAGTTTCCCCAGTGTATGGACATATTAAAGCTGCACTCTCACACCATTTTTAAATTTATTTTTATTTTTTTGTCTTGGAAAGAACAATTTTTTTCCGTAAATATCAGCAAACCAATGACATAAGATTGTTGACAAAAAATCAGATCGTAGATTTTCATATTTCCGTTCGAAAATTAATGTTTTATGGCCTACTTACGGTTTAAGAAATATGCATAAAACATCATGTTTTGAACTTTAATACAAATATCTGCGATCTAATTTTTGTCAGCAGTCTTATTTAACTGGTTTCCATGGATTTTCGCAAAAATTGGCTAGTTCCAAGACAAAAAATAAAAAAAAGTTGTAATAACGTTCAATCTGTGAGAATGCAGCTTTAAACAGTTCGTACTCGTAAGATCACGGACCCAGCCTAGGGCGACATTGCACACATTATGCACAACCCGACCCAACTCGTCTAGCTAAAGAAAGAATGCGAACAATTAAGTTGAACGGCAAATTTCACGGACATATATGCGGAAATAAAAAGTCAAGCTAAACATGTGAACAGTAAAGCTGCACTCTCACAGATTTACCGTTTTGACAACTTTTTTTATTTTTTTGTCTTGGAATGAGCCAATTTTTGCGTAAATATCTGCAAACCAGTGATATAAGATTGCTGACAAAAATCAGATCCTAGATTTTCACATTTGCGTTCGAAAATCCATGTTTTATGGCTTAAACTGTTACTAACGGTTTAAGAAATATGCAATAAACTTCAATTTTTGAACTTAAATATAAAAATCTGCGATCTAATTTTTGTCAGCACTCTTATATCACTAGTAACCATGGATTTTCGTGAAAATTGGCTCGTTCTCAGACAAAAAGTATAAAAGTTGTCAAAACCTTCAATCTGTGAGAGTGCAGCTTTAAAATCTAGACAGCCAAACTCATCTAGCCGAGACAAGAGGACAGGAATAACATAACATTTCATTTGATCGGGAGCGAGGGCACCGAATCATGTATAATATTTGATCAAGAGGACAGGAGCCACATAGCAGTTCAATTGGTCGGGAGCGAGGGCACCGAATCATAGATAATATTAGGACAGGAGTCACATAACATTTCATTTGATCGGGAGCGAGGGCACCGAATCATGTATAATATTTGATCAAGAGGACATGAGCCACATAGCAGTTCAAATGGTCAGGAGCGAGGGCACCGAATGATCTATATAACACGGAGGACAGGAGACAGATAACGTTTCATTTGGCCAGGAGCGAGGGCAACGAATATATGATATAATGCAATATGATTCCATGCATGGTTTCACAGAATTTAACAAGATACCATGTGCATAAAATTTCACAGAAAACTATTTAATTTAGAACAAATGAAATATCATCGTGCTAAGCCTTTGATAAAACCTATCATTGTATTACTAAAAGAGCTTCGTACATTCCCCTTCATGATCCATAATTTAGGGTGAAAATGATCAGTGAGCACAGTCTGGGTACACCCAAACCAATGTTAAGTACGTCCTACTGTCATGTCGAAAATCCATTTAAAACGGCAACTATTCACTCATGATTTTGAACGACATAGTTGGGTAAGTCGGTCAGAGAGAATGCATTTAAAAAATATCCTTCTGATCCGTAAATAGAAAACCAAATATACCCACGAAACAAAATACGTTCAAATCAATTATCCTGCTCTACAACGCAGAAAATCAGGTGGAGAAATTAAACACAATCCAGGAGAATCTCGGTCAAACTGACACACATACCTTGTTTGAAAATGAATTACCTATGGAAGGTTCAATTTGAGTAACATTAAGTGCATATTGTAGGTACTTACTATTAAACATACATGTATTTCATAACCCATTACCTACATTATGTAGATTCAATGTTGGACATTTAATACGTTAAACAATATATATATATATATATATATATATATATATATATATATATATATATATATATGGGTAGAATATAGGTTGAGGCAAAAAAACTCAATTTCAATATTATGTTAACTTTAAAGCTGCACTCTCATAGATTGAACGTTTTGACAACTTTTTTATTTTTTGTCTTGGAACGAGCCAATTTATTCGAAAATGTATTGAAACCAGTGATATAAGACTGCTGACAAAACTTAAGATCGCAGATAATCATATTTAATTTCAAAAAATGATGTTTTATGCATTTTTCTTAGACATAAAACATTAATTTTCGAACATAAATATGAAAATCTGCGATCTAATTTTTTGCCATCGGTCATATACCACTAGTTTGCAGATATTTATGCAAAAGTTGTTTCATTCAAAGACAAAAAAATGTCAAAAGCTGCTTGCGTGGCCACAAATTCTTAAGTTAAAACAGCGCCATAATATCGCTAATAATATTTCTTTATCTGTATACAATTCATTATTTTTTAAATTGTGTTTTATACATGATTGAAGTCAAATGAGTTAAACATATATATACCTACGGTAACAGCAATTGTGTTCAAAGCAATTACCCTTATTCATCAAGTCTTTATAATTACTGTGGTCAATATAAATAATGCAATCAGTAGGATATCCATGTTAAATAAAGACGTTACTTACTTACTTATAACCACTATAAATAGATATTATATCTCAGTCAGGCTACACAAGGAGACAGTAGGGTTAAGGTTAACTTGTTAACGGCTCCACAAATACTCTGTCTGACCGATATACTATAACGCAAAACTGGACCACATAAAGAGAGGTGACCGAATAGTTTCAAACCTGTCTGTGGATACATGTACTTTTGACTGAAGGAACAGTCTATTTTTACAATGGTATCGCCCGGTTGCATTAATAATAAGTAAGTGTATCGAGACCACCTTTCTATTTATTCAATAACAGTTGTATTTACATGATCTCACTGAGTCTACCCACGACTTAAATGCGTATTTACAAAACTAACTAAACCTTTAAATCCATACATGTTTATGACATGGTCAAAGTGATTCCTTCCTACGGTAACCTGCCGAGGGGTTCATCTGAGGTGAGATGGAAATTGAGAGACTGTGACCTACAAGTAATTACCATCAAAGGAATTTCTAACCAAGTCTGAGTCTATGATGTAATCAGCCTCAGTCTGGAACAATTCTGACCTCTCAGAGATCTATATTAATCATGGTGAATACAAACTTCTGCATGCATTGCAATGAACGCTCCTGTAAATCCTGACAAGATTCCACATAGAATGACCCCTGTCACCGATATTTTGAAGTTTGCACTAAATTGTGGACTATTAGGTACGATCATCCTATATCTGAATTCCACAGTTTCGAACAAAAGGGCATCAGGAATATCTGTACAAATAGCAGATCGATCAGTCATAACGTCAGGAATTATTCAGAAGCTTAGTATATAAGATAATTTTGGCAACATCATCAACTCATGATATGGTTTAATGACGATTAAGAATGTAAGTTCAATTAAGTACAACATATAATTCCTACTATAAAGGCTGTAAAAAATGTCCTTTCAGACATGCCAAAAATGGTACTCTTATTCCCAAATAAGATTTACCACAATTAATACAATTGATTTGATATACCAAAAACGAGGAATAAATGGTTCTATGAAGGAAACCGAGTTTAATTTGAAAGAAAGGCGCAGAAAATACCGTATTTCTACCATATGATATGCTATTATCGTAGTAAATATGTTAGCACTCACCAATCATTTAATATTTTTGCGTATTCAGCTATTTAATATACGGTTACAATCTTGTTATCTGTAATCAATATTTTCCATAAATGTATTATTTAGGAAGTAGCTAAAGGTTTATTACTCAACGTTCATATTTGTTATATATGGGTATGTATTGATTTTGAGAGTGTCACTTTTATTCTGAAGTATTTGTCCGCAAAATGCATCAACTATATTCACAGCGTGCATCAAGAGGCTTAGTGCATGACAAGGGCACTAGACATTAACAGTTTATTGCGTACACCAAGACGTTTAAGTGAAGTGCACGGGCACTCTACTGTACCAGTGCAGTATGTGCATCACAAAACCCACCAGTTCAGCGCAGTTATCTTTATTGTAAGGATAAACGAGGTGTTTTCAGATGTTCAGTATCTTGTGTAGTCCATGTCTTATTTATGAATATCAAATAGTTAATAATGCACAGTTAAATGCCTTATTGTGTATAACTCCATACTTTTGTAATTATTTGGGTATTCCAAATATTAAAAGAGTATTTCAAATTACTGATACTCCATGATTTTGATTTAATTCAGCTGAGTTTATCAGCATAACAAATATATAAGTATTTGCGAAGGAATTCACTAGCTTTAGATGTTTATGTTAATGTGTTAACACACTATAATTATAAATGTAGCAGGACGAAAGCCTGTCGACGCTTTAAGAGCTTTGATTCTAGACTTTGTTTACTGAATACAGCTAGGTTTCCGTGACCTAGAATGTAATCAGGGCTGGGTCATTATCCCATAGAGTAACAGTTATATATCGCACAATGAACCCAACTTTCTGGGTGTTTAAATGTATGCGCAGCAAAATTAATTATTCTGAAAAGTGAGAAAAATTGTATTGTTTTCAAGACATTTTGATTTATATTAAGCATTTTTTCAACCATGGACTAGTCATTATGTACAAGAAGAAGCTATGCTGCAAATCAGGACTGAAATTTGCAAAACATTCTACACAAAGCATATTAATACTACACAAAAGTCTGTCAAACATTGAAGTGAAGTTAGTCTTTTTATATCCCTGATAATCACTAAATTCTATCCAATTGAGGTTCTAGTTTCTTTAAACCTCTATAGAATGAGTACTCGGGAACTTTTTTAAGTATTCGAGTATTGATTAGGTACAAGTCGGTCAGGTTCTTGGAACAAGCTGTGTGCCGGCTTGTTTGAGCTATACATCCATAATTGGAATTGACATCAATGGTACGATGAAACATATCAGGCTTAAATAAGGCCGCTCCGTCCTGTCAACATGCTGCAATACGTGCATTTATATGAATTTCATTTTTATAAACATCATATCAAACATATTCATGAACAAGGAGTGGCTGCCGAGTCGAGGAAATAAGAACGCAGTTAACGACTATTTATAGATGCAGCAGTTATGTGTTTAAAAGTCATACATATCGAGAGCCTATGTCTATTCTAAATTCAAAACTTCATATATAACGGCAATGTGCACTTAGAAGCCTGCTCTTGACTGCTTTTTTTCTGGACTAATTCATTTAGAAGGAAGAGTCCATTAACATAGAATGTTTTATTGTCTGCTGAAAACACGTATGAACTCTTCCATTACTATTCATGCATCAATAGATCATGAACAGCCATATTGTTTAATCGAATTCAGACTTTTTTCGAACATATAGGTCACATATTCATAATATATTCATCCTAAATATAGAACAATGTATTTTGATATAAAATGTGGGACAGTCTAAGTTTAAAATAGAATAGGAAAGCCATGTTCTTGTTATATGACTTAACAATATGGATCATTGCAGGTAACTATGAGGTCAGACTTGTTAATGTACTTGGTACAATAAAATTGCCTTTTTTAACACAGTCTGAACTCTAAAGCAATTTCGTTATGGTCTAGGACAAAGTGGATCAACCCATTTCGGATTCAATGTCACTGTGACATTTATAGATAATGTATGCAAATTTGAAAAGCTAAATTCTGCACTGTTTACCAACCATAGTGCATTGAGTGAACGATAGCGGAATCCGAGTACTTCAGATGTACTTTCGTCCGTTTTTGTCTTTTTTTTGTCGATCTTAAGATACGTCTTGAACAAAAGACAACAGGCATGTTTCCGAGTTATAAAATCAGACTTAAGTAAAGTGGCATGCTTTGATCAACATGATCATAATAGGTGAGCATGTTCAAGAATGTGATAAAGGCTAATCACGTATAACTATATGTGACTCATGGTTGTATAATTGGTTTATGATTATATATGACTTTTGAAGACACTCCGTTTTCTCATACGTATATTTATTTTTCAACAAGTCTAAAATGGTGAAGTCTACAACGTTTAATTAAAATAAAAAAAAAAACAGGAATTTAACAATCGCAAAGAAAATAAAACAAAATAAAAGAAACAAGAATTAAATGTCTTTACAACAGATATACAGCGGTCAACTTTTAAACAAGGTCATGAAGAGTGTATTAGAAAGCAGTATGAAATTAACAGGGTTCCAGCTGTCACAATCTTAGTTTTAACACTCCTATAATGATTTGCCACTCTTTATTTCGTAATACATATTTTTTTCGTAAAGAGTGCATTTTACAGCCATAAATGAACTAACAATATAAAGTTTACAAGTTTTACAAGTTTTTATTGGCAAATCGGCATCTTGCCTTTGGCCATTTACACATTGCATAAATATCGATATGGCCAAGACACAAACGTACATGAACAAATATTACAAATATAATATAAAATGCATATGAAAATGTATATATATTGACAGTTGAAATAATCAATATACTAAGTAATTAACGAGTTATACAAACTGTATCATGATTAATTATTGTCCTTTCTCTCATTTTCATAATAACTATAATTATAATCAATATTTTTGACATTACTATTATTATTATTTAAGTAAAATTAAGAAGCAGCCAAAAGTTGGAGTTTTTCCTCTCGAAATTTCATTGCATCGGAAATAAATCTAGCAACATTGTTAATAACCTTAACATTTTGACAGGATAATAAATTCTTAAATTTAAGTAAGCTCTACTCTAGGCCAGTGTGATTATATTCCATGTTTTCTTCGTATATCACTATAAGCGGAACAACATAGTAGAAAGTGAAATTCTGACTCAACAGTATTCTGTGCACATAATTTACATTTACATTCTGCCCTATTAACATTATTATATCTACCCCTTAAAAATATAGGTACGACATATTTAGTGTTTCAATTTACGTCCACAGACATAACATAAGCTCTGTTACAGAACAAGGATTTAGCCAAACAAAAATAGACCAGACAAAAACCATCGCCACGCATTGGAGAAATTAAAACGTTTTTCCAGTAGTACAAACTAGAATTTTTCTACAGTGCACTGAGTATTAAATATAAACATCAACGTTAAAATCTAAGCAAGAAACATTATAGCAGAGAACGATTACTGGGTGAAGCTAAATGATGGTAAATAAATCTAGTTTTTATTAGTTACAATGTATAACATTATTGTGTACATGCATCAACAATAAAGATGCCAGATCAATATGAAATTCCCAGGTAACGTTAAACCATTAACCATTTTACTATGTATTCCAACTATGCATTTAGTTTCTGAGCGGGCATACCCTGGTAGTATATTAAATACGACTCAGTCATGTTTTTAATAAGTATAAAATAGGTTTTACTAAAAAATGCCTAAATGTTTATCCGTGGCAGTTCATTGCTAATGGAACCAAACTATAATATACTTATATCTTACAAGATACTTATAATATTACATTCATTATATTGTATGGATACTATTTACACCCTGAATATCATATTGTAAAGGAAGACAACCTTTGCCATTTGAGTATACATAGTAGGCGAAGCTCTTATGAGTTCCGTCCCATTCACTAACCCTGTTGTTTCAAGGAAGACAACTCTCACTTATACGATCCAATTTACTTGAAACTGAGTTTACCACCTTGCAACTGATTTACTCGACCCCGCTTTTCTCTCTTGGCTGGAATATTTGGTGGCTGATTTCTGCGATTTCGTACTTTCGAGGCGAAGGCATGCACACAAGTCTATCAAGACAAAACAAGCCATTGTTTTTTCAGGCATGTGCATTCATGAGCCTGTGTCTTGAACATGGTTTTATTGAATTAAATGCCTGCATTTAAGGAAAGCTTTTACCCAATTTGGCACCGCCCTTTGGTGTAATTTTCAACCGGTGTGTTTCCGTATTGTCGTATTTTCGCATTTTTGCCCCGCCACTTCGCGTATTTCCGCATAGTCGTATAGTCGAAAGTTCGCTGCGAAAATCGAGGATGTACGTGCTGTTTTCATTCAAAACTTCATACAACATGTTCATAGTAGCCCCCGCAATGCGTAATAACGTTGTTGCAATGTACACGTATTTTACACATTGGTCATTGCATGTCTGTACATCATGAAGTACGCTTCTTTAGCTGAGATTAATGGTGGCTGATTTCGGCCATTTTGTGTTTTCGTTTTTTTCGCCGCATTTATATGATACGAATATACGCCAATTGGCTTCAAACCTTGAGGGCGTTGCAGAGCAATTAAAGCGAGGAGAACAGACAGACCAACGAATGTACAGATGTACGGAAATCACACAAGGAACGACATAGGTATATATCCTTAGCACGCTAATTAGGCACGAGCTTCAATTGTTAATAGATAAAAAAAAATTGGAGTGTTCAAACATTTTATTGAAGATTTTAAAATGTTCATGATCTGAGTCAAAGGCTTTCCTTTTTGGCAAAAAGGTAACATAGGTTTGAAACTCGTTTAAGACTTTCAATGCCATCAGAACGTGCATTTTCTATCCAATATCCATAAAAGTACAATCATGAAAATCTAGGACAAAATATACATAATAAGATTCAATAAGTATAATAATATTTTTATGCCAAACAATAAGAAATTTGATTAATAAAATTCATTGTTATCAAGATTTTGATGTCTCTTTATATTTGAATAAGGCTATTTAATTGTAATTACGAAACCTATGACATGGTTTTATTAGAGGGTGGGGCGGATTTAGATGTGTTTTAACGTATCAAATACACATACACTTATAGTGATATTATTTCAGAAAATATCTTAATCATTAAAATTTCCATCCAGTATTACACGCAGACACTACTATTGTGATGCTCTCAGTAACTCATATAGTAGTGTAAGCTGTCACAGCAGCCACGGTAACTGATTGCATGTACATGGCACGGAAAAGACGGTCCCGACGTGGACAGATTCTGCAAAAGGAGCCCGAGACGGCGACCATCCCCAAACGAGACCGTTCCTCATAATCAGCCCCCGTCTCATCCTACAAAGACCATGTAGCCCGTCATAAATTTGAATCACCGCGTTCAGGGTTATCTTTTCTACGTTGTGGTTTGTTGTAATGTGTATTTTATGAATCCATTTTTGATTCAAACAATTACAGCAATACCACTTAACCCATAATGTGCATCAGTATTGTGATCAATTGCCCCGCATGCCATCTGACACAGGAATGGTTAGTTGTTTCTTTGAAAAGGGGTAATAACTCCATCAAACATTTCACGACCTGTATGTTACAAGATACAAGATACAAGCATCTTTATTTAAAGTTGGGTATGTGTTAACAAGAAACATTAGCTCAATGAGTTATTTTCCGATATGAACAACAGACATACATAACATATAAAAAAATAACAATGAGCTTGTGAGCTGGAAATAAAAGCATATATGTTAAAATGAACACATATTAGAGCAAGTATTTACAAAAGCCGTTCGTTATGATATTCATGCATACACAATTTAAATAGTAAAATTGGATTAGAGCATCGAACACAGTGATAACATCAACAAGTTTTCCCGGCTGTACGGGCAGTCCACACGCGCACGGTTCAACTAGTTAATACACCACTGTAAAATGGTTAGTTCCTTCAAAAGTATAACTTAAAGGGACTATACACCAGATTTGCACCAAAACAGTTGTTTTTTTCTGTTACGAATCTCAGGACAATTATTTAATAAAATGTTTTACTCTTTAAATCGGGTCGGAGACCGGGTTCGAACCGGTGTCAAAATTGTTTGAAATTTGTCAGGGTTAGCCTGCATTTGATTGGAAGTAAACCAGTTGATCAAAATGTTACTTTCTTCTTCAAGAGTGGTCTTAACAACATCAGGATTTTTATCACACACAGAAAGAGAATTATAATCTGCATAATTATACAAAGCTGCATTATTGATAAAGTAGAAGATGTCGTTTAGGAAAATGTTGAAAACTAAAGGCCCTAATATTGATCCTTGTGGTACGCCTCTTTCAGGATGGAGTCCCACTCACTTATAAATTGACCAAGTTTGACACGTTGCTTTCTTTTTGTAAGATAGCTGTGCATAAGTTTACAAGCTGGGTCTGAGAGACCATATGCATTAAGCTTATCTAAGATGAGATCATGGGGCAGGCAGTCGAATGCTTTTGAGAGGTCCATTAGAACTGCGCCTACATATTTGTTCTCGTCAAGAGCTTTTTTCCAGTCTTCTATGCACCAGCCTTAACAAGGTAGTAAATGTGGTTCTGAATCGCGACTGCCAGGAAAGGATGAACAATGTTATCAAAATGACTAATCAGTTGCTCACTTATGACCCGTTCATATAACTTGGACATTGATGGTATAATACTGACTGGTCTGTAGTTCTTTTCAATAAAGGGGTCAAGCTTGATACTATTTGGAAATGATCCTTGGTTAATAATTTCATTGGTCATGTTTCGGATGGGAACCTGTTAAGTATCATTGCCAGCAATGATGATTTTGGGAGGAATCAGATCTATACCAGTTGCTTTTTGGGGATTTAACCTGTCAATGTATTTTCCAATATCTTTATCGGTGACCGGAGTGAAGTGAAAGGCAGGTGACATTTGGCAGTTTTCCGTTATTTTGTCAAGACTAGGGTGTTTATCTTTAAGCTGAGTTCCAGATATTCCAGTATTTTCGGCTATATTAATGTAAAATTAGTTCATTTTATTGGCCACCAGCTTTTGATCAAAAACCAAATTCCCTATGTTGTCTTTGAGTATTATTGGGTTATCTGATTTATTTGTAGGTTTCTGTGAGCGAAAAGGTTTAATTGTTTTATTGCGTAATATCTAAAGACTATTTAAATCCGTTGTACCTGTCTTAAGTGAGCATCCAACTTTGTTTGGCAGGGGTATACATAGAAGTTGAATACTTTCAGTCCGGTTAAAATAGCCATAATTAAGTATTTTAACCCTATAATGCAACAAACTAAATAACATAGAACAACATCACCATTTAAGGGAAATGCAGAATTGCTCGTTGCGATGGCTTTAATGGTTTCTCGGCAAAGAACTGGTTATCTCCCTTTGACTGTAATTACACGTATTCAAAACAGCTCAAATGCCTTTTTAAATGCCTTCTGAATGTGTTTGAAGATCCAGCTTTGAAGTTTGGAAACCGTCCCAGCTCTATCTACGTACGATCTAATAGCAGAATAATAGAATTGTCTCTTGGTGACAGACTGAAAATGCCCATCGACCAAGATAGGTGCGAAGGTGCTGGGTATGGCCACTAAATGAGCACAATGAAGGTAAATGAATCACAGAATATTTATTATATTCAGAAGATTGTACAAAACAGATTACCCTCTCTGGCCTCACTTCGCCTTGACACATGTCATTGACAGACTCAGACAAATATTGAAATAAAATCATAATGTAAGTTTAAAGATTATATCAAAGAAAGGACATCGTATTTTCCACAGGATAAAGCTCAAGTATTCTATAAAGCAAGTATGCCGAAAATGTTACACTGATGTACATAAATAAAACAGGGAGTTGGACAGCGTCAATGAAAACGAGATAAGCCGTCAAGTAAAATATGCTATGCACAAAGTCACTGTGACTATACCTATCATGGTGGTAATGTCTATCAAGTTTCAGTGTGGAACATCAAAATCGCTCCATGCACAAACTGCAATAAAGCCAAATGTGTGATAATAGTATTCAAGGGCACATAACTCTAAGACAAACGGGTCACGGAAAATATACAAGGCACTTCTGGTGGTAGTATGATTCAATAATCAAAGTGATACCTATTTAACATTGGGAGTAGTTCGCTCGACAAGATATACCAAAAGACCGACCAATCAACCAACCGACTGTATGTTGACTTCAACATAAAACAAAATCAATGTTCGAGTTTAATCACAAATATTTTGCTTCACGGTTTCCGACAATTTTGGCAAGAACAACTGCTCATAAGTTTGTAAGACGGGGAATCACAGATTACCTCGACAGGGATAACCTTAAATAAATTTTGCACAACACTCACAACTAGCTGAAAAAAGAGGAGAATTATTTGAGTTCAACGGCATATTTCACTGACAGATAAGGAAAAAAATAAGATGAACAATAAAGATAACAAGAGTTGCATAATAATTCATTTGTCAAAAGCGAGGACAGCAAAAAAGTTATTGCTCACTCCACCCATTCTTATTCATAAAGATTTTACTTTATGTCATCTAACTATTACTTGTATAATCAATTTTGCAGAAAATATTAAATAAAGTAAAAATGAAATCTCATTGTGACTTGCTAATACTTGTAAACTTATTACTAACAGACTTATATACAGTCAGTTTTTCCATAATTTGGGGTGAATTAAAAATGATCAGTGGGTGAATATCTGGGTACACCAACACAACTTCTGTCACTTTACACTCATGATTATAAATGATATTAGTAGGTTTGTCGGTCAGTAAGAACACATTACAAAACTATTCGTCTGTTCAGTATATAAATATAGAACAGCGAATACATTAGCTAAGATCAATGATCAGCAAAAAAAACCAGGGGAAGTCTAAAACAGGCCAGGAGAATCTCGGTCAAACTGACACACATACATTGTTTGAAAATTAATTACCTATCAAAGGTTCATGTTTAGTGCATTGTGTAGGAATGTAAAAATGCACAAATTACATGACCCATTATGTAAAGTAACAGCAATGCTATCAGACACAATAAACTGCACCACACTTACTTCATTCAGACAGGTGAAACGACTAGTATTTACCCTGTCTGTGGACACATGTACTTTTGACTGAAGGAATAGTCTACTTTACAATGGTTTATTCAGTAAGAGCATCGATGCGACATATATACGATACTGTGAACCAAACCAGTTCCATATTCATTCATGGTGTCTATCAAGCACTTTTAATCTTATTTATCAATCTAATACACCCAATAATAAAGATCAAAGTGATCCCGACCTGAGTTGACCTGCCCAGTGGTTCATCTGAGGTGAGAGATAAGTTGTGAGACTGTGACCTACAAGTAATTATCATTGCGCAAGGTGTTTCTAGTATGACGTAATCAGCCTCAGTCTGGAACAATTCTGACCTCTCCAAGACCTATATTTATCACAGTGAATACAGCCGTCTGCAGGCATTGCAGTGAACGCTCCGGTTTTACCTGAAAAAATCCTACATAACATAACCCTTCTCACCGAATTTCGATGTTTGCAGTATTGTGCAACAAAGGTTAATTTGATGATCCAATCTCTGAATAACACAGTTTCTAACAAAGGGCATCAGGAATATCTTAACAAATAGCAGATCGATTTTTCATTACGTGCAGAATGTATTCACCCAATATACTGAATGGAGGTGTCCGGAGCATACATTATCTACTCATAGTCAGTGCTCAAGAAATGGCAACAGTTTATTTTGTGCATCTCTGCGCAGAGTTCATAAATAAGTTAAATGGTCTTCAGATATTTAGTTATTTGTGTAGTCAATGTCTTATTTATGAAGATCAATTAGATCAAAATGCATAATCCACTTTAAAAATATACCACAAAATTCAACTAAGCTCATGTGGAGTTGAAAATCATACGCGAAAGAACAAGAACTCAATAAAAATCACATTGTGAAACATACCTGGAATAATGTTTTATTTACAAAATAAGTTCATAGTCATTCTGACGTAAGAATGCGTAATAGTTTTAGCAGATTAACAGTTAAAACACTTATCAAACACAGATTTGAAAGGGAAAACTACTATTTCATAATAATTATGTAAATAGGATACTACAGGGGAAGGAACTCAGTTATACAGTACATACATTGTACTTAAATTTATGCAATTTTACTTTCTTTTGCACTGCTCTAGCTATAAAATTAGCTAAATGGACGAAATATACCCAGTAGCAACGCATTGTTCAATGGTAGAACATTTATCTTAGGTCATTATCAATTAATATATATCCCTCATACATTGGGGTTCATTATTCAACTTCAACTATCCTCCCTTGCTTTTTTAAACTTATGTTTAATGAACATTTTAATGGTTTCTATTTCCATATAACATTGGTCTTATTTGTAAATAAGTTGTATCACTCTCTCTCTGTGCTCAGAATAGAAACAATATTATGAATACTACAATTGTTCTCACATTGTCTTTAAAATTGGTAAGCATTTTATAATAACATACAAGTACACATGTACGGTTCAATCTGAATACCGCCTTTTGCTATGCTGTCCGTTTAACTCTGCTATATGTTTATAAAACAACATTTCCAATTAATCAATTTGTATTGATATTGTTATTAAAAAAATAAAACACTTCAAAGATGTTTGTCTAAAATGTGGTGGTGCTGGTGGAAGTGAGCGTCATATACTACCATTCATATGATTAATTTTAAATATCAAATATAATGAAACATCGATCAAGCCATTTAGCACTATCAGTGCTTTGCTTCATAAATAATATTGGTTTAAGAATGAAGTTGTGAACTGTTCGGGCAATGTGCAGTATGGTCTCTGTATAGAAATATGGAGAGCCCTAAGTATTGGTCATGTCAAACATTTAACACAGAACATTGTCCTGAGCTTAGCAATATGCACATTATCCCTCTAAACGACCTCCAGTGACTGTCAGACCTTGTTTATTGAATACAGCTAGGTTTCTGTGACCTAGAATATTGTCTCATGGCTGGGTCATTATCCCATAGAGTAACGGCTCGACATCGCACAATGAACCCAACTTAAATAGTGTGTGTCTACATTCCTTTTAAATGCCTTGTGTACCACCGCGAATTAAAACTACAACAACAACAACCTTTGATAGGTTTATTAGTTTCCTGTAACAACACTCACAGTGTTCGACTTATGTTACAGAACTAAGTGTTGTGTGTTACGTATCGGAGTGCATGCATCAATATTCTGATTGATAATGAAAATCAAATTCAATCTACCATATATATTTTTATATAAAATGGT
This sequence comes from Mya arenaria, assembly GCF_026914265.1. Classification (NCBI taxonomy): domain Eukaryota; kingdom Metazoa; phylum Mollusca; class Bivalvia; order Myida; family Myidae; genus Mya; species Mya arenaria. The sequence goes on from NC_069124.1 coordinate 6,099,848, forward strand.
TTGTTTATAATGGTTTGTTTGGGCATATATATAAAAAAGAAAAAGAAAACAATCCTTTCTCTTGCGAATTTGGTAAGCCTAGAGAAATAGAAAAACGCTAGCCGCACGTGTAAACACCAGTTCCTGGACATACGCGACTAATGTGGGACGTGATATAAATCAGCAGTGCATATGTAATGTTGTCATTCTTTGACTTCCCTTATTTTCAGTTATAGACTATTCCATCAGCGTTTGTAAACAGCTTATTATTATTGGTGGACTAAAATACAGTTGTATAACTCCTTTTCAAGATGTCAGGTTTCAAAGAAGGAGACGTAGCTAGGGCTAAAAAAACTTTTAGGCCCGATGGTTCTCTAAGAGTTTGGGGACTTTCATATGGGCATTACACACACTTAATTAAATTTGCAATTTTGACAATAAAATCAAGCCAAACACCCTGTTCGTAGTTTCAATAAACACCAAACTTTGGTTAAAATAGAACACACTGTTGAGATGTTCAAAGTGTTTAAGTAGCTATAAGTTTTTATTGCATTTTTGGATTATTTAAATTTTGTCATTTTTTAAAAAAAGTAGTAGGCCCAGGCTTATATGTAGCTACGCCACTGTCAAGTTGCTTTTCTACTGATTGCAACTGCAATTGTTTATGAAAGTGTGAGAAAAATGGCCTCTCATGCCTTATGTAGTGTATACATGTACACGTCACAGATTCTTCTGAATAATAAGCATATGCACATCCATGAACATACAAGATATACCTCCATATAAGACTCAGGCTAAATTTAACAAAAATAACAATTATGCATGAGTCAATTAGAAGGTACACAAATGGCTGTCAAACATTGAAGATATTTAGTTATAAATGTATCTACCCGAGAGAACAAATGAAATAATGACTGGCTTTTAACCTATTAATTAAGGTTCTAGTGTAACGTGCGAGCCAACCAAACAAACAAACACCAGATAGCCGAGCTTTCTGGCGTAATGAAACAAACACCAACAGATCCCTTCAGGGAAAAGCATGCTCGACCCTGAAGGGGTCCACTGGTCTTTATATACACTAACTTATGAACGTACTTCCGTTTTAACGGAATGTTATTATGAACGCCCATCCGCCGCCTACAGCGGACCGTTACACTAATCCGCCGCCTACAGCGGACCGTTGCACTAGTTTGTAACCGTCTGTAGTACGCGAACTCTTCAGATGTTATAAAATAGAACATTAATTAATAGATTAAAATTCAGGTAGATACATTTATATAAATCATAACAGATAAAACATATCTGAACAAGGATCGGCTGCAAAGCAATAAGAAAGCAGATTATGAATATTTACACATATTCGCAGTATCACTACTGATTTTAGAAGTTATATCAAGATTTGTATTCTCCCCAAAACAAAGTTCAAAATACTATTTATTAAGGCAAATACATTACAGATGGAAGAGTCGATTTAGATACTTTATTTTGTCGTCTGCTTAGAACAGGAATGAACTCTGCCATTATTATGCATGCATCAAAAGGTCTGAATAGCAACAGCCATATTATGCAAATGAATTCAGTCTGATTCAAATATATAGTTCACTTCATAACATGTTCATTCTTTATATATAAAATTAATGAAGAATAATCTTTAATATCAGCCAATCTGAGTTGAAAACAGAATAAGTAAGCCACGTTCCTGCTATTTGAGTGAACAAAATGGATCATTCCAGGTTACCTGCTATTGTAATTTGTGCAATGGAGTTGTTTTGAACACGAGCTCTGAAGAAATTTCATTATTGAACAAAAACAAAAAAAACCGGATCAGTCCATTACATATAGAATGTCGCACTATTTATAGATGGTGTGGTTAAATCATGCACTGTTTACCAACAACAGTGCATTAAATGAACGATAGCGGAATCCTGAGTACTTTAAGTGTACTTTCGTCCGTTGTTTTGTCTGTCGACTACAGGTACACATGGCACAACAGACGACAACTGTAGTCGGCACGTTTTAGTAATAAAAGCGGTCTTACGTAGTGGCATGCTTTATTCAACATAATTATAATAGGCGAGCATGTTCAAACATGTGATAAAGGCTAATCACGCATAACAATGTGACTCGTGGTTTTATGATTATATAGGATTTGTTGCGACACACGGTTTTCTCATTCTTTTCAAAAGTCTAGTGGTCTATTTTTTTATTCTAAAATGATTATATTTTTAGTATGGGAAAAAGGTTGGATATATTTTGAAGAGAAAACAAACAATTAATAAGGAACACCATCTCGTGAAGGCTAAAGCGTTTGTAAATGGGGCATAAACACGGCTACCACTTACATATCTAGAAGACTGGAATGAGAAACTAGTGCATCCAGCAGCACAAACCATGTCACTATGTCACCATTCATGGTATTACTGTAAAACTAGGGATAGGGCATCCCACAAACATGTATCTGTTTTTAAAGTGGAACTCCCAGTATCGGTATAGTCGGTCAATGGCTATTCATAGGTGCTCTGCTATGCCAGACTATATCATGGTCTATTAAGTTATACATGTACGTTACATTATACTATTACATAAATTTGTCACAATAAATGCAACTGATTTGTCATGTTAAATGTTACTGCCAAAATGAATCTACTTTTACCATCAATGTATACATTGTATGGTTTAATACTTAAGACATCTGATTCATAAGAGGTCGCTTTAACACTGAAGAACAGACGTATTTAAAATGTATAATAACTTTATGCATTGCAATTGGCCACATTATATTTAAGTACTAATGAACGATGATTGAATTCAGTTTTACAGAAATACTTCAGTCAAAGGGTTAAGTTAGTTACGTCAAAGGGATGGATTGCTTATTTAATTATGCTTTTCCAAATTTATTCAATTAAGGAATGAATTGCGTGGATGGTGTCATTATCGGGGCATGAACGCAGTTGGGCTGGTCAGTGTGTGGTGTCCTAGTAACAGCCCAAAGGCGTTCATTACTTCTGACCAGAATTGTTTAAAAAAATGCTCAATTTCATTTGAGAAAACCTTACAGTCAATCTTTCTCACTCATCTTGTAAACAGAATGGCCCGAGCGTAACAGGAAACAGTTAATCATATATGACGTCACAATAACGCGCGCTAATGACAACAATACATTTAATTACTACTACATTAATTTAACTCTTTTCAACATTTTGAATGAAAATATCCATGGTCCGAACATATCCGAAAATGTTGCGTTCATCGGAAAATATTTACATTTGCCGAAATACCGTTTATTTACGGAATGGAAGTCGAGTTGTAAATATATCACTATGCTTACCAAGAATAATGAAGTTCTTTCTAATAGGCATTTATTGATGAATAAAACAGAAGAAAGAATATCCCAACAATGGCCAACATGGGTATATATGTGACTAAAAGCAAACTATTTACATCAGCATCCATTCCGGACTTGAACAACCACAATGCGCCCATGTAGCAAGTTGATTTTTCAATCTGTTGGACCATTGACCTGATGAAAACTTAAATGGAAATCGCATACAAAATAGAAATTATTCCTGCATGGACAATAAAACAAGAACGAAAACATGTTGACTATTTAAAAATTATGGTACATGATTTCTCGCCATCTAATTGTTCATCCGTTTTGAATACATGTGTATTCTTTCTTTTCTATTCTGCGCAATGCACATGATTCGATAGCATACAAAGCGCTTCAAATGCTGACTTTAAAGGTGTTTGTTTAAGTGGACTCACATTCTACAGCATAAGGGCACACCTGATAAAAGTACCAACTAATCGCGTACAGAGACCTCGTTCCACTCGCCAACGTTGTATTTATCTTGGATTGAGTGGGTTTAATGCAGGAATCGTACTGCAATGAGTGGGTTTAATGCAGGAACCGTACTGCAGTGAGTGGGTTTAATGCAAGAATCGTACTGCAATGAGTAGGTTTAATGCAGGAATCGTACTGCAATGAGTAGGTTTAATGCATGAACCGTACTGCAATGAGTTGGTTTAATGCAGGAATCGTACTGCAATGAGTGGGTTTAATGCAGGAACCGTACTGCAGTGAGTGGGTTTAATGTAGGAATCGTACTGCAGTGAGTGGGTTTAATGCAGGAATCGTACTGCAGTGAGTGAGTTTAATGTAGGAATCGTACTGCAGTGAGTGGGTTTAATGCAGGAATCGTACTGCAGTGAGTGGGTTTAATGCAGGAATCGTACTGCAGTGAGTGGGTTTAATGCAGGAATTGTACTGCAGTGAGTGAGTTTAATGTAGGAATCGTACTGCAGTGAGTGGGTTTAATGCAGGAATCGTACTGCAGTGAGTGGGTTTAATGCAGGAATTGTACTGCAGTGAGTGAGTTTAATGTAGGAATCGTACTGCAGTGAGTGGGTTTAATGTAGGAATCGTACTGCAGTGAGTGGGTTTAATGTAGGAATCGTACTGCAGTGAGTGGGTTTAATGCAGGAATCGTACTGCAGTGAGTGGGTTTAATGCAGGAATCGTACTGCAGTGAGTGGGTTTAATGCAGGAATCGTACTGCAGTGAGTGGGTTTAATGCAGGAATCGTACTGCAGTGAGTGGGTTTAATGTAGGAATCGTACTGCAGTGAGTGGGTTTAATGCAGGAATCGTACTGCAGTGAGTGGGTTTAATGCAGGAATTGTACTGCAGTGAGTGGGTTTAATGCAGGAATTGTACTGCAGTGAGTGAGTTGAATGTAGGAATCGTACTGCAGTGAGTGGGTTTAATGTAGAAACCGTACTGCAGTGAGTGGGTTTAATGCAGGAATCGTACCTCAGTGAGTGGGTTGAATGTTGGAATCGCACTGCAGCGAGTGGGTTTAATGCAGGAATCGTACTGCAGTGAGTGGGTTTAATGCAGGAATCGTACTGCAGTGAGTGGGTTTAATGCAGGAATCGTACTGCAGTGAGTGGGTTTAATGCAGTAATCGTACTGCAGTGAGTGGGTTTAATGCAGGAATTGTACTGTAGTGAGTGAGTTTAATGTAGGAATCGTACTGCAGTGAGTGGGTTTAATGCAGGAATCGTACTGCAGTGAGTGGGTTTAATGCAGGAATCGTACTACAGTGAGTGGGTTTAATGCAGGAATTGTACTGCAGTGAGTGGGTTTAATGCAGGAATTGTACTGCAGTGAGTGGGTTTAATGCAGGAATTGTACTGCAGTGAGTGGGTTTAATGTAGGAATCGTACTGCAATGAGTGGGTTTAATGCAGGAATCGTACTGCAATGAGTAGGTTTAATGCAGGAATCGTACTGCAGTGACAGTGAGTGGGTTTAATGCAGGAATTGTACTGCAGTGAGTGGGTTTAATGTAGGAATCGTACTGCAGTGAGTAGGTTTAATGCAGGAATCGTACTGCAATGAGTAGGTTTAATGCAGGAATCGTACTGCAGTGAGTGGGTTAAATGCAGGAATCGTACTGCAGTGAGTGGGTTTAATGCAGGAATCGTACTGCAGTGAGTGGGTTTAATGCAGGAATCGTACTGCAGTGAGTGGGTTTAATGCAGGAATCGTACTGCAGCGAGTGGGTTTAATGCAGGAATCGTACTGCAGTGAGTGAGTTTAATGTAGGAATCGTACTGCAGTGAGTGGGTTTAATGCAGGAATCGTACTGCAGTGAGTGGGTTTAATGCAGGAATCGTACTGCAGTGAGTGGGTTTAATGCAGGAATTGTACTGTAGTGAGTGAGTTTAATGTAGGAATCGTACTGCAATGAGTTGGTTTAATGCAGGAATCGTACTGCAATGAGTAGGTTTAATGCAGGAATCGTACTGCAGTGACAGTGAGTGGGTTTAATGCAGGAATTGTACTGCAGTGAGTGGGTTTAATGTAGGAATCGTACTGCAGTGAGTAGGTTTTTATTGCAGGAATTGTACTGTAGTGAGTGAGTTTAATGTAGGAATCGTACTGCAATGAGTTGGTTTAATGCAGGAATCGTACTGCAATAAGTAGGTTTAATGCAGGAATCGTACTGCAGTGACAGTGAGTGGGTTTAATGCAGGAATTGTACTGCAGTGAGTGGGTTTAATGTAGGAATCGTACTGCAGTGAGTAGGTTTAATGCAGGAATCGTACTGCAGTGAGTAGGTTTAATGCAGGAATCGTACTGCAGTGAGTGGGTTTAATGCAGGAATCGTACTGCAGTGAGTGAGTTTAATGCAGGAATCGTACTGCAGTGAGTGGGTTTAATGTAGGAATCGTACTGCAGTGAGTGGGTTTAATGCAGGAATCGTACTGCAGTGAGTGGGTTTAATGCAGGAATTGTACTGCAGTGAGTGGGTTTAATGCAGGAATTGTACTGCAGTGAGTGAGTTTAATGTAGGAATCGTACTGCAGTTAGTGGGTTGAATGTAGAAACCGTACTGCAGTGAGTGGGTTTAATGCAGGAATCGTACCGCAGTGAGTGGGTTGAATGTTGGAATCGCACTGCAGCTAGTGGGTTTAATGCAGGAATCGTACTGCAATGAGTGGGTTTAATGTTGGAATCGTACTGCAGTTAGTGGGTTGAATGTAGAAACCGTACTGCAGTGAGTGGGTTAAACACAGGAATCGTATTGCAATGAGTGGGGTTAATGTAGGAATCGTACTGCAGTTAGTGGATTAACTGTAGAAACCGTACTGCAGTGAGTGGGTTAAACACAGGAACCGTACTGCAGTGAGTGGGATTAATGTAGGAATCGCACTGCAGTGAGTGGGTTTAATGTAAGAATCGTACTGCAGTTAGTGGTTTGAATGTAGAAACCGTACTACAGTGAGTTTAACGCAGGAGTCGTACTGTAGTGAGTGGGTTTAATGTAGGAATCGTACTGCAGTGGGTGGTTTGAATGTAGGAACCGAACTGCAGTGAGTGGGTTTAACGCAGGAATCGTACTGCAGTGAGTGGGTTTAATGTAGAAACCGTACTGCAGTGAATGAGGTTAACGCAGGAATCGTACTGCAGTGATTGAGTTTAACGCAGGAATCGTACTGCAGTGAGTGGATTGAATGTGGGAACTGTACTGCAGTGAATAAGTTTAACGCAGGAATCGTACTGCAGTGATTGAGTTTAACGCAGGCATCGTACTGCAGTTAGTGGGTTGAATGTAGAAACCGTACTGCAGTGAGTGAGTTTAATGCAGGAATCGTACTGCAGTGAGTCGGTTGAATGTAGGAATCGTACTGCAGTTAGTGGTTTGAATGTAGAAACATTACTACAGTGAGTTTAACGCAGGAATCATAATGCAATGAGTGGGTTTAATGTAGGGATCATACTGCAGTTAGTGGTTTGAATGTAGAAACCCTACTATAGTGGGTTTAACGCAGGAATCGTACTGCAATGAGTGGGTTTAATGTAGGAATCGTACTGCAGTGAGTGGGTTTAATTTAGGAATCGTACAGCAGTGAGTGGGTTTAACGCAGGAATCGTACTGCAATGAGTGGGTTTAATGTAGGAATCATACTGCAGTGAGTGGGTTTAATGCAGGAATCGTACTGCAGTGAGTGGGTTTAATGTAGGAACCATACTGCAGTTAGTGGGTTGAATGTAGAAACCGTACTGCAGTGAGTGAGTTTAACGCAGGAATCGTACTGCAGTGAGTGGGTTTAACGCAGGAATCGTACTGCAGTGAGTGGGTTTAATGGAGGAACCGTACTGCAGTGAGTGGGTTGAATGTAGGAACCGTACTGCAGTGAGTGGGTTTAATGGAGGAACCGTACTGCAGTTAGTGGTTTGAATGTAGGAACCGTACTGCAGTGAGTGGGTTTAATGTAGGAATCGTACTGCAGTGAGTAGGTTTTTATTGCAGGAATTGTACTGTAGTGAGTGAGTTTAATGTAGGAATCGTACTGCAATGAGTTGGTTTAATGCAGGAATCGTACTGCAATAAGTAGGTTTAATGCAGGAATCGTACTGCAGTGACAGTGAGTGGGTTTAATGCAGGAATTGTACTGCAGTGAGTGGGTTTAATGTAGGAATCGTACTGCAGTGAGTAGGTTTAATGCAGGAATCGTACTGCAATGAGTAGGTTTAATGCAGGAATCGTACTGCAGTGAGTGGGTTAAATGCAGGAATCGTACTGCAGTGAGTGAGTTTAATGCAGGAATCGTACTGCAGTGAGTAGGTTTAATGTAGGAATCGTACTGCAGTGAGTGGGTTTAATGCAGGAATTGTACTGCAGTGAGTGGGTTTAATGCAGGAATTGTACTGCAGTGAGTGGGTTTAATGCAGGAATTGTACTGCAGTGAGTGGGTTTAATGTAGGAATCGTACTGCAGTGAGTGGGTTGAATGTAGAAACCGTACTGCAGTGAGTGGGTTTAATGCAGGAATCGTACCGCAGTGAGTGGGTTGAATGTTGGAATCGCACTGCAGCTAGTGGGTTTAATGCAGGAATCGTACTGCAATGAGTGGGTTTAATGTTGGAATCGTACTGCAGTTAGTGGGTTGAATGTAGAAACCGTACTGCAGTGAGTGGGTTAAACACAGGAATCGTATTGCAATGAGTGGGGTTAATGTAGGAATCGTACTGCAGTTAGTGGATTAACTGTAGAAACCGTACTGCAGTGAGTGGGTTAAACACAGGAACCGTACTGCAGTGAGTGGGATTAATGTAGGAATCGCACTGCAGTGAGTGGGTTTAATGTAAGAATCGTACTGCAGTTAGTGGTTTGAATGTAGAAACCGTACTACAGTGAGTTTAACGCAGGAGTCGTACTGTAGTGAGTGGGTTTAATGTAGGAATCGTACTGCAGTGGGTGGTTTGAATGTAGGAACCGAACTGCAGTGAGTGGGTTTAACGCAGGAATCGTACTGCAGTGAGTGGGTTTAATGTAGAAACCGTACTGCAGTGAATGAGGTTAACGCAGGAATCGTACTGCAGTGATTGAGTTTAACGCAGGAATCGTACTGCAGTGAGTGGATTGAATGTGGGAACTGTACTGCAGTGAATAAGTTTAACGCAGGAATCGTACTGCAGTGATTGAGTTTAACGCAGGCATCGTACTGCAGTTAGTGGGTTGAATGTAGAAACCGTACTGCAGTGAGTGAGTTTAATGCAGGAATCGTACTGCAGTGAGTCGGTTGAATGTAGGAATCGTACTGCAGTTAGTGGTTTGAATGTAGAAACATTACTACAGTGAGTTTAACGCAGGAATCATAATGCAATGAGTGGGTTTAATGTAGGGATCATACTGCAGTTAGTGGTTTGAATGTAGAAACCCTACTATAGTGGGTTTAACGCAGGAATCGTACTGCAATGAGTGGGTTTAATGTAGGAATCGTACTGCAGTGAGTGGGTTTAATTTAGGAATCGTACAGCAGTGAGTGGGTTTAACGCAGGAATCGTACTGCAATGAGTGGGTTTAATGTAGGAACCGTACTGCAGTGAGTGGGTTTAATGGAGGAACCGTACTGCAGTGAGTGGGTTTAATGTAGGAACCGTACTGCAGTGAGTGGGTTGAATGTAGAAACCGTACTGCAGTGAGTGAGTTTAACGCAGGAATCGTACTGCAGTGAGTGGGTTTAACGCAGGAATCGTACTGCAGTGAGTGAGTTTAATGGAGGAACCGTACTGCAGTGAGTGGGTTGAATGTAGGAACCGTACTGCAGTGAGTGGGTTTAATGGAGGAACCGTACTGCAGTGAGTGGTTTGAATGTAGGAACCGTACTGCAGTGAGTGGGTTTAATGGAGGAACCGTACTGCAGTGAGTGGTTTGAATGTAGGAACCGTACTGCAGTGAGTGGGTTTAATGGAGGAACCGTACTGCAGTTAGTGGTTTGAATGTAGGAACCGTACTGCAGTGAGTGGGTTTACTGGAGGAACCGTACTGCAGTGAGTGGGTTTAATGGAGGAACCGTACTGCAGTTAGTGGTTTGAATGTAGGAACCGTACTGCAGTGAATGAGTTTAACACAGGAACCGTACTGCAGTGAGTGGGTTGAATGTAGGAACCGTACTGCAGTGAATGCGTTGAACCGTACTGCAGGAATGCGTTGAAGTGAGTGGGTTTAATGCTCGAGTTAGAATCGTTCTGCAATGGGAGGGTTGAATGTAGGACACATTAACTGTTTCCAAGTAAGGAGAAGCTATATAAATTTGACATGTTAGACTATTCACTGTCCTAGTTGGCCTATTCTAGGATGAGATAACCAGTAATTAGTACTCCTGAGCTCTCCTGCACTTTAACAGCAGGCAAGAGTACAGGGTCAACATTCCCTATAAAATGATAGTACAGTTTTGTTATAGAACGTTTTTCATTTTGTAAAAGTAGGATAGTGTGATGCTGTGTTAGAAGGAATAGCAAATAAACTAGAACTCCGCGAGTCGGATGTGTCGCCTGACGAATTATTTACTGTCAACATTATAGCTGTTAGATTGGCATTTTATTCATTTATAGACAATGATGTTGCCATTTAACTTTCAAGTGTAGGTGGCATTTGAACCCTCAATCAGATATACCTACGGAATAAGTTTCAGGTTGAAACCTCCTATAGTTTACGAGATATGCCACGGACAAAACCTAAGCAAGAAAATTAACAAAGGGCAATAACTCTAAAAATATGGCAGCAAGAGTAACGGTTTTTGTGCACTGTACTTGCCCTCAATGAGATCTATCTAGCTATGAAGTTTCAAGTTGATACCTCTTATATTCTTCAAGATATGCCCTTTGTTAATTTTCATGCTAACAAAGGGCAATAACTTTAAAACTAAGAAAGCAAGAGTTACTGTATTTGTGCACTGCACTTGCCCTCAATGAGATATATCTAGCTATGAAGTTTCAAGTTGATACCTCTTATATTCTTTAAGATATGCCCCAGACAAAACTTTAAGCATGAAAATTAACAAAGGGCAATAATTTTAAAACTAAGAAAGCAAGAGTTACTGTTATTGTGCACTGCACTTGCCCTCCATGAGATCTATCTACATATGAAGTTTCAAGTTGATAACTCTTATCTTCTACAAGATATGCCCCGGACAAAACTTTAAGCATGAAAAATAACAAAGGGCAATAACTCTAAAAATATGGAAGCAAGAGTAACAGTTCTTGTGCACTGCACTTGCCCTCAATTAGATCTAACTACATATGAAGTTTCAAGTTGATACCACTATTAGTTTAGGAGATATACCCCGGACAAGCGAAAATGGGACGCGGATGCCGCCGCCCCCGACAAAAGTAACCCCTATATATATGTCGTCTTTTCAGGCGACACAAAAACGGGGTTGTAATTCTTAGTATCTAAAATAACCAAGTGTATAACAAGTGCAAACTCTTATTGAATCATCAATAACTGCATTTAAGTATTTAAACATCACTTTGTTCCCAGAAAATAACTTAGTTATGGAGGCATATTACTGCCATAAGATAACACGACGTTCGCGAATTGTTTCGTGTTTACCACTAAATTTTCGCGATAATTATCTAGCTATCTAGTTAATATTCGCGAAACGTTTTTGGTAAGATAAATAACATAATACTAAAAACAGGCTTGAAAGTGCCCAGAACTACCACCTGTTACCTTTTCATGCTGTTCAACACTCAGCAACAGGTTATTTAGTTATAATTTGAGAATTTCACTTTTAAGTAGCATTAAAACTGGTCAACTAGATTAGATTCGTGTTGCACAACATTTGTATCTCTATAAATGCAGTTCTGTCTTCTAGCAGTAATTGGCTCAAAGTTATGATTTGCCAATACAACCTATGAATTAATATAATAACTGATTACCTAGATAAAATAATTCATGAACTAACTACAAGTTATCTATACTGTAATTAGATTTATACAACTGGTTATCTACTTCCACTAAGTAGTGGTAACACGAATCTTATCTAGTCAACCAGTTAGTATGTTACATACTTAGTGGAATTCGCAAGCCAAAACCTCAAGTTTGCCATATACTTAAGTCATATTTTAAAACTATTTGTCCTAAACGAAAGACGCTGCTTCCACATTCTATCAAATTGCATTTTGGTTACGTCAGACATATATATAGCCTGTGGACATGATAGTACTTGTGTAGCTCTTCAGTTGTCATGGAATAACATAGAGTACATATAACATATGAAAACTATGAATCTAACCAACTACTATATTGGACTCGTCTAAGAGTTAAGACACTCACTGAGTATTAGTGCATTTTGTGGCCCAGTATAATACTTAAGCAAAACTAAGTCAGAAGCTCTACCCCATGACACACATTCGCGTAAACTTTCACCACTGATGGATATGTGACCTTCACACTTCAAAGGTTAATGCACTAATCCAATTTGAACTTATTGGAAGTATTCAGCAAATAAGACATTAGAGACAATGAAAAACGAATGATTGATTGATTTCTGATGAAAAACAGACACATTTTCTACACTCAAATATTCGCAACGCATTCCACTGCATGCAGATATAACATTGGACATTTTTTCATGATTAATTCATTCTACAAATAAAATATATTTTTAATATTTATTCTAGATATTTTTGTCCACAGGCAAGGACCCTTTTTTAAAATTCTGTCAAGGTTGCCATCGTGATCTTCGTTGGTCGGGGCAATATACCTACAAAAGAGTTTTTAAATGGTCAGTTATACTGGAGACTGCAATATGCATCCAATGTGAGATCAGAACCACACACTCCCTTCGATCTTTTAGACACCTGCCATAGAGGGTCCAAAGGGATTTAATGCCATAAAAGATTTAAAAATACATTCAATGTGCATCATGAGCAACATATAATCTCCCCTTCTTTTACACTAAGTATGTAAGTTATCTGACAAGATATGATATAACACGTTTTATTATATTTTTTGAATACCATTTATGTATGAGTACAAAATAGGCAAAGCTCTGAGGAGTACCGTCCCTTTCACTAAGTATATCAAGCAAAACAACTCTAACTTCTTCAATCCCATTTAAGTGATTCGGAGTTCCCTCCCTTGGCACTGATGGTTCACACCAGATCGAGGGGTGAAAGCGAAAAGGTTCTATCTGCTTCTTTATTTAATGTCACTTAGAACCTTTTCGCATACACCCCTCGAGATGTTATTCACTTTCATATTATTCTTTAGCTGATATCTTTGGTGGCCGATTTCTGCCATCTGTATTTGAAAATACGTTATACGGCTGGTCGAAAATATGTGAAACGCCATGTTCTGCACCGAAAATATGCCATGTGGCGGGGCGATAATATTGAATAATAATCTGTCACGTTTCCGCTCCTTATTGTAAGGCATACACAGTATTTTGAGCAAATCCTAAGTTGAAAAGTAGCCTTTAACTCCATAAAAAAACAGCGGTTCATAAACAAAGTTGAACTTGACATTAATATTATGATGGGAAACATATGTACCAAATATCAACTATTTCAAGTTAAAACAATTAAGTACAGTAGCGTTAACATACAAAACACTTAACAACACAGAACAAATTATTTTCAATAACCCTACTTGAGGGGAAGTGCAAGTTTAACGTGTAACAACTAATATAAGAAAAGAGTCATTGGAATTAATATGCAATATTTTTAATCCAATCATATAGTTCTCTTAACCTTCTAGTTTGGTATCTTAAATATAGATACATGTATCCAAACAAATTTTAACAGTCCACACTCCTCTCCAGATCATTGCAGGAGGATGCCAGCAGATGTCCACTTTTCACAACTGACCAATGGTCACTCAGTGAAGGACTCAACAAGCATTTGAGCTGCTTTGTCTTTCTTGCCCTCTTTTTTTTCTTAGTCTTTTTGTTATGTATATTCAGCTACATGGTCTGGTCGTCACCTTTTGTTGGCAAAGAACTGAAATTGTACAAGTTATCTCCCTTTGACTGTATCATGAATTCAACCTGTGAAACTTTCTGCAGCTCTTTAATTAAATAAAAAAATCAAATAAAAATACAATGCTTTTATCAATATCAAAATTGCTTCACAATTGTCAAGATTGCAATTTGAAATCCCACAATCAACAATATATATAATAATCATGCTTATGCTTCGACGGTGATTTTAATTTGTGTGTTTCTGTGTGGTATTGTAATTCACCTTCTTTATCAACATACATTTTAGCACATGTCATATGCAGGTAATGGTCCTTAAACAGCATTTGTTCCATGTATCTACCTTTGATATAGAGGCGAGAGCTGGACCAAATTTCTCCTCCTTCTGAATGTGTTTAGAGATCCATCCTGGAAGTTTGGCCACTGTCCCAGCTCGGCAGTATCTCCGGTCTAATAACAGAATGGTGGCATAGTCTCCTTGGTGACGGATAGCACGACCTGCAGGGAATGGGGAGATTAAAATATGTTGTCTAATAAAAATATGTATAGCTAACCACATATAGTTCCATTTTCATAACATTTCCTTTAGCAAAGGTACTTGAAAAAAACATTTCTGATGGAATGTAGCTCTCATTCTAAAGAGGGAAGATTGCCACAACAACCTGCGCTCAGACAGCTTATAGCATGGGGTAAAAATGTTCCTGTCACATGACATGCAAATTTTTTGGCCAAACTGAAACACTACACGACAGTAGTCTAAATTACTACATGTTTTCTGCTGATCTGATATTTTTCATACTTGGAAACCCTGCTTTAAACAACTTTACAGTTTTTAGAACACATTTATGGAGAATTAATTGTGAAAGCTAAATTATGAACACTGAACAAAAGAATGCGGCTCCTTTATGGGTTTTAGGCTGAAAAAATGTATGTTTAGTATGGCAGTATTACAAATGTGTCAAAGAGTATATTTATATATAGGTCTGCTTCTTCTTCAGTTTAAAATTAACGTACAGTACAAAAAACGCTTAAAATATTACAAAAAGCTGAAAACAAGTCACTCAAAACTTATGTACAGGTATATTCCTTTTAATGTTATTTTGTCAAATAAGCTGATTTTGTACATTTGCCATCAAAAAGCCTGTAATGAGAGAAGTGTTTAACAAACAGATACGGGTATGTTTTCAGAGTTTCTAAGAAGGTAAAGGTTTCTAGGTTGGGTGGGGATTACAGAAGTTTAATAATGATTTTAACTTAAATATCATACACAATGTCTTTAATGTAGATGAGAAAAAGAAGAGGGCCGAGAATAGAACCTTGAGGTACTCCTGACAGTATATCAGCCAAAAATGTCGAAGCATTTGAGACCACGACTCTTTCTTTCCTACAGGCGAGATATGAGGTAAACTAGTTGAGCAGGTTACCTCTGATGCCAAAAGAAGACAATTTATGGATAAAAACCATATTTAAGATGTGATCAAAAGCCTCAGGTATGTCACAAAATACTTTCCTCACTCCCCTGCCCTCATCAAGAGCTTGACTGATTTCATTATAAAGGAAAGAAAGTTGATTTACCACTTTGATGAATCCAGATTGATAGGATAAAATGAAGATACCGTAAACATAAAAACATAATTGTACAGCCTTTTGTGAATACAGCGTTCCATTAGCTTGCACAGACAGCTAAGAAGAGAAACAGGGCAATAGTTTCACGACTTAAAGAGGGTCAGATTTGGAGTTACATTAGCAAGTTTCCAAGATGATGGAAATGTGTAGGAAGCAATTAATTTGATGAATAAAGTAGACAATGAAGCTGCAAGAGTGTCTGCTCCTTCACTAATGAGTCTAGGCCTGATGAGGTCTGGGCCAAAAGCCTTGAAAGGATCCATACAACTGAATGCATCCTTTACATCCTGTTCTGAAACAACAATGTCCTCGAGAGAGCTATCAGAAACTATGCTTCTTCTCTACTTACACTTATAAAGAAATATACAGTATGAGTATGATGCTGTAGAACAAGTCTCAGTGACAAGTCTTAAAGATTGCGCTACAGACTTTTCAACAGGCCTTATAAGTAACACACGTTCCTGTATCATCATAGTCGAGATGTTTTTCTTTAAAAAAAACTCCTTCGCATGTTCATACATGTCATTAGAATGTTGTCTTTGTATTGGAAACCAAAGTGCCTGTAGGAAACCCATTTTTGTTGATTGGTGACCACTTTATTCACATTATTCCCTAATGCCTATATAGTTTTGGCAATAATTATGTCCACGGTGCCTTACAGAGAAGTGAGTGAGGTAATTGTGTGCAAGGTGAAAATTGGTAAGCATGAAATAGACTGTAAGGCCTTACCTATGGACTGGTTGACTGCCTTCATACAGAGGTTTTCGTAGTGCACCTGGCCTGGCTTCCTACCTTCACTGTCCTTCGGCTACACAGGAAGAACATTAAGTGTCATGCAACATCTTTATAGTAGCAATCATTCATTATCACTTATTAAATATGCAGAACACATAATGATTCTATTATTCACTCATAAATACATTTACAAACATGAATTTCAAAGAACTGTCATTGATCAATCATACAAAATCTGATCAACAATCACCAATTGTTTTTACCGATTTATTTCAATAGTTTTTGAGATTGTGGATACGTCTGTAAGCGACTGGTTGTCCTTAGTAGAAACCAGTACTCTTGTCAATCTTGAGAGGCCATGAGAAAGTGCTGCAGTTGGGCTTGAACCTGTGCAATCTTGTGAACAAGGGCTGGACACTGATTCATCACCTCAACAAAATTTCAAATTAAGTTTTACATTACTGGCACAAATCCGAAGACTTTTGGACTTTTGAACAATTATTTTGGAGAGTTTTTGCTGTAGTAAGTGAAAATTTTGTATGAAACATCTTTGGTTAATCTAATAACATCTGTCAAAGTACAGATTCACGATCTTATCAATTCAATGTTGAAAATCGTTAATTTTATGGACAGTTAATCACCCTTCAATTTTTGCTATGGAGGGCAAAAATATGGAACACTTGAAAGCAAAAATTCATGGTCATACAATTATAATTAATAAGTTTGCTTTAATAATAAACACTTAGCTGCAAAGTTATTTATTGTCTCCGCTGTTTTTCAAAACATTCTATTTAAATGTAAAGCATGATTCCTATTGAAGAATATCTTGAATGTACATCAACATAGCTGCAAGGCCTCAAAGATGCACATGCGCCCTCTGAGGTCAGTCTCCCATGTCCTAAATTTTGATCTTTAAGCATATAAGAACATTGAATGGCATTTTGAGAAAATACTCAACAAAACAAGATGAAACTTAGCAAGTGTGACCAAGGCAAGCCTCTGTTTTGATCTATATCATCCCTCTGTTTTGATCTATATCATCGAATAGTCGATCATTGAAAACAAATGCGTGTTTAAACAGGTGTTCAGGATTTGTGCCCTATTCGGAAATGTAACAACGACCAGTATAGGACATAATGAAAACAAGTGCTTACATAGTTTGCGTTGAGGTATTCCATTTTCTCCTTAAGTTCAGGGGAGTTAATGTTCGGGTATGGCATGCCCACCATCATGACACATCTGAAATAATACAACAGGTTGCCTTCCGGATACTTTCATATTCAAGTCATTCTGTATTAGATATCACTGTCATACAATATGTATAAATTTAACTGAGCAGGTGATATCTTTAAAGAATATGTCACGAGTCGTCATAAAATAAGACTTTTATTCAACCAGTTAATATTTGATGCTTATTTTACCTTACCTTCCAATATCATATGCAAAGATGATGCTTGAGCCGATCTTGTCTTACCAGCCCATACCATCTGCAAAGTTAATGCCCTCTGTTTTCTTGTCTTACCTGCCCATATCATCTGCAAAGTTGATGCCCTCTGTTTTCTTGTCTTAGCTGCCCATACCATCTGCAATGTTGATGCCCTCTGTTTTCTTGTCTTACCTGCCCATATCATCTGCAAAATTGATGCCCTCTGTTTTCTTGTCTTAGCTGCCCATACCATCTGCAATGTTGATGCCCTCTGTTTTCTTGTCTTACCTGCCCATATCATCTGCAAAGTTGATGCCCTCTGTTTTCTTGTCTTAGCTGCCCATACCATCTGCAATGTTGATGCCCTCTGTTTTCTTGTCTTAGCTGCCCATATCATCTGCAAAGTTGATGCCCTCTGTTTTCTTGTCTTACCTGCCCATATCATCTGCAAAGTTGATGCCCTCTGTTTTCTTGTCTTACCTGCCCATACCATCTGCAAAATTGATGCCCTCTGTTTTCTTGTCTTACCTGCCCATATCATCTGCAAAATTAATGCCCTCTGTTTTCCTGTCTTAGGTGCCCATATCATCTGCCAAGTTGATGCCCTCTGTTTTCTTGTCTTACCTGCCCATATCATCTGCAAAGTTGATGCCCTACCTTATCTTGCCTTACCTGCCCGTATCAGCTGTAAAGTTGATGCCCTACCTTATCTTGCCTTACCTGCCCATATCATCTGTAAAGTTGATGCCCTACCTTATCTTGCCTTACCTGCCCATATCATCTGTAAAGTTGATGCCCTCCCTCATCTTGCCTTACTTGCCCATACCATCTGTAAAGTTGATGCCCTCCTTCATCTTACCTTACTTGCCCATATCATCTGTAATGTTGATGCCCTCCCTTATCTTGCCTTACCTGCCCATATCATCTGCAAAGTTAATGCCCTCCCTTATCTTGCCTTACCTGCCCATTCATCTGCAAAGTTGATGCCCTCCTTCATCTTACCTTACTTGCCCATATCATCTGTAATGTTGATGCCCTCCCTCATCTTGCCTTAGCTGCCCATATCATCTGCAAAGTTGATGCCCTCCCTTATCTTGCCTTACCTGCCCATATCATCTGTAAAGTTGATGCCCTCCCTTATCTTGCCTTACCTGCCCATATCATCTGCAAAGTTGATGCCCTCCCTCATCTTGCCTTAGCTGCCCATATCATCTGTAAAGTTGATGCCCTCCCTTATCTTGCCTTACCTGCCCATATCATCTGTAAAGTTGATGCCCTCCCTCATCTTGCCTTACCTGCCCATATCATCTGCAAAGTTGATGCCCTCCCTCATCTTGCCTTACCTGCCCATATCATCTGTAAAGTTGATGCCCTCCCTTATCTTGCCTTACCTGCCCATATCATCTGTAAAGTTGATGCCCTCCCTCATCTTGCCTTACCTGCCCATATCATCTGCAAAGTTGATGCCCTCACTCATCTTGCCTCCAACTACACAGAACAGGAGAGACCCAGTCATGCTCCCTGTACAGTTCTGGTGAAGAATGATGAAATCAAATTATGAAAGATTTAAATCTGAGATGCTCTTTCAATGGATATATATAATCGTTTTGACTTAATTGCCATGCTTGGCATTTGAAAATGAACATATGCATAATGTCATAAATTAATCTGTTACAACACCCATATTGGTGAAAACACTTGAAAAGGAAGATAACAGATGCACTATAAATAGTTGCCAAAGTTCAGCTGTTTTTTTCAATTGATTAAGTGGCATAATTCAATAGATAATTGAGCCATAGATATTGGTCCTAATAAACACTTAACTTAACACCTGTTTGTATCTTGAACTGTTTTCAAGCTTATTTTTTGGCATAATGCTGACAACAACAACAATTGAGGCAATGCCTCATCTTTTTTATAAGCTATATATTAAATGGACTCCAACGGCTTATACCTGTATGCATGATGAGTATCTTGCCAACACCTGGTCCACCTGGCTAGCTTTCTTGGGCTCCCGAAACACCTGAACAAAAATAGGAGTTAATTTTCCACTGAAGATTGTCAAAATAAAGTAACCACACTAAAATATTTATTTTCTTTTTCATCACAAAAATATTTCAACTTTTTGATATAAACATTTACTTTTTTAAGATTTAAACAAACCAAGAAGGCAATTAGGTAAAATAGAAAAGAACAAGAGCTGTCATTGTAAGTGATGAATGCCTCCAAAAGTACTGGGTGTGATTCAAGGGTCATTTAGAATGGGTAAAAAATAGCAATGAAATGTGTGGATAAAGAAAGGAATGTCTATAACAAGTGGAATATATAGCACACTAATTACCCTTCATTGATGTTTTAAAACACCACATGAGACCAATGCATGGTCACTGTAATATGTCAGTGTTGTCAGTGAACACAAGTGGCAAGTTATTTTAAAATCTGTCAACACAAGAAAAAGTTACAGCATGGACACGAGAATTTGAACCAGACCGGATGGACAGATATTGCAATTTTAACATGCGCACCTTCAGAGCAAAAAATATAATTATAGCTTAAGTCCAGCTGCTATTCTTTAGATTTTCTCTAGCGCCAAGGGAGATCACTGCGTTGGAGATTGATATGGCTACTTTATAAGCCAAATACTGCTAAATCAATCTTTGCATAACATTTACTTCAAAAATTGTTCAAAAGTGATGACTTCCTGCACACAATGTTATTGTTTGACTCCGCTATCTATCAAAATAACAAGAGCTGTCACTGAAAGTGACGAATGCTCCCTAAGTGGTACTGAACGTGATTCAAGTCATTTAGACAGGAAAAAATAACCTTCACAAACCTTTTTCTTGATGCCAATTTTGGCAAGAACACCCGTGTTTTCCCAGTGAGTGTACACAAACTGCTCATAGTCATAAGACGGGAAAAAGCAGATGACCCCGCCAGGGACAACCTTGCACACATTATGCACAACCCGACCAAGCTCGTCTAGCTGAAAAAGAAAATTAAGAGTTCACTGGCATATCTCACTGACAGATGCAGCTAAAAAGAAGACTAGTTTTAATATGTCAGCATTTAAATGAGCCAGTCATACTTGTCTAGCTGAAAATAAAGAGGACAATAGTTACATAACACTTTATAAGGCTAGGAGGGAGGGAACTGAATATGATATATGATTAAGAGGACAAGATTCCCAGAATATTTCATTTGGTTAGGATATATGATTTATATGACACAGGGTTCTCAATAAGTTTTGGTTGAACCGTCTCAAATAGTAAACGACCAGCTTCTACTTATTCTACTAAAAAATTCATTTAGTTTTCCAAATTTGAACCGGCCCTATTGTCATTTGAACCGTCCATTTTGGCCAGCAGCCGGTTCTTGTTGAGAACACTGTTTTGATATAGAGGACAAGAGTAACATCACATTACATTTGTTCAGGTGCGAGGACAGGGAAAACTCTCAAATTAAGCTATAACTCATTGTGATTAGCCTTTGAAATAACTTGGTCAGAGATAATATTTTAATAAACGAGCTTTGTACAATCAGTTTATCCATAAATCCGGGCTATCTGAAAATAATCAGTGGGTGGATATCTGGGTACACCAAAAGCATTGTAAATTTAAGTCTGCCCTTCTGTCATGCCCAAAATTTATTTTAAAGGGCAAATTAACATTCATGATTGTGAATGATATAAGTGGGTTTGTCAGTTAGGACAAACAAATTTCAAACAGGTTAAGAAAATAGAACAGCCAACACCTTCATGCAGAAATAACGGCTAACATCAATGATCCAACCCTACAATGCCGAACACAGCAGGTGGAGAAATCTAAAACAGGCCACAAAATTCTGGGTCAAACTGACATACATACCTTGTGTGAAAATAATAATCACTTATAAAAGGTTGAATGTGTGTAAAATTTAGTTGCATAACAGGTATCTTAACTGGCACATGTTGCACCACCCATTCTGTTAGGTAACTGCAACTGGGTTAATAGCAATTAATTAATGTAAAAGTTTTTAATTACTTAAGTAATTATTAAAATTATGTAACAAGTAAATTAACCACCAAACATGTTACGCGTTGATCAAAAACATTTTCACGTTCATACCACTAAAAATAGATATCCTATCACCTTACTAGCTGACAGCAAGGTTATTGTGTTCAGTTCTATTTTAGTTTATTTACAGCATCACAATATTATTTCTGTCTGACCGAAATACAAAAAAAACTGCACTACATTAACTTCATTCAAAACGGTGACCGAATAAATCTTACTCTGTATGTGGACACATGTACTCAAGGAAGAGTCTACTTTTACAATAGTATCTCTCAGCTTCATTAATAATGGGTAAGTGCATTGAGACCATCCTATTTTCCAAATATAAACTGTGAACAAAACCAACTTCCTATCCATTCATGAAACTTTCTTATAAACATGAGTTGAAAGAGTCTGTCAAGCACTTTTATGCTTATATACCAAACTAACTAACCCTATAAATCCAAAATGTAATGACCTTAAAGAAGTCATAGTGATCCTGCTCTGAGTTAACCTGCCCAGGGGTTCATCTGAGGTGAGAGGCAAGTGACCTACAAGTAATTATCATCAGAGGAATTTCTAACCCAGTCTTGAGTCTATTACGTAATCAGCCTCAGTCTGAAATAATTCTGACCTCTTGGAGACCTATATTTATCATGGTGAATACAACCTTCTGCAAGTACTGCATTGAATGCTCTAATTACTTTCTGACATAACCCTACATTTTGAAATTTGCAGTATTGTGAAACAATAAAAATAATGATCCTATATCTTAATTACAGCTTCAAACAAAAGGCATCAGAAATATCTGCACAAACAAATAGCAATTTGATCATTCCTAAAGTGCAGGAAATATTTATCAGGTTTAAATAGCATCCATGAATGTCAAGTTATACATATGACATTACATTTCCAGCATCATAACTACGGTTTTAACAATATCATATCACCTTAATGTTGGACAAGTATATATGTTCAGTGAATTCAAAATATGATTCTATAAAAACAAAGGCTGTGAAAAATGTCCTTTCAGACGTGATAAAAACTGCAAATAATGAAACCATTTAATATACTGATTTATATGTCCGCAGAATACATCATAAGGACATGTATACTTGAATGTACAACAGTCAGTGCTCTAGGACTGGCACAGTTCATTGTAAACATCACGAACCCTAAGGTCTTATTTATGAAAATCAAATAGTTCAATATGCATAATCCATTAATTAAACAAAAGTTTAAAGAAACAAAAACCTATAAAGCAAAGTTCACTTTCTACAAATGATAACCATGGATTTTGTATATCTGTCGAAGGTTAAGACTACCGTATAGTTACAAAAAAGAATAGTTATCATAAAAATATAATCAGGTTTGATTGTTTTATATATTCATTTGTGTGGACAAGGGCTCTCAATCCTGTTTCTAGGTTACATTGTAAATAACATGCCTACCATTCTACCAATAAAATGTATGTATTAACTTTAAAATAAAACCCCCAAAGTAAACAATAATAAATAATTAATAAACATTGAACTTTTATAATTATATAAGCCAAATGAAAAGGACATGCTGCTCTGGATAATATAAACAGCATGTTTGCCAATTAATGCATTTTTTTATTATCTGTAAATCATATTTCATACATTTTCATGGAAGTGGGCGACAGAAAGAGCAATGTGCAGTATCAGGGAAGTCAGCTTGACTGGTAAAGAGTTCAACCAATATTCCATTCCATAAAGAACACAACCTTAGACATGACCAATAACAAACATTTTACAGCCAGATCAATGCACAATATCCCTCCATATGACCTCCAGTGACTGTCAGACCTTGTTTATTGAATACAGCTAGGTTTACATGACCTAGAATATAGTCTCATGGCTGGGTCATTATCCCATAGAGCAAAACAGACATCAGCACAATGAACCTACACTTCTGAATGTTCACATTTACCCATACTACATTCAACTTATAACACCTTGTGTATTATTTCATACTTGAACATAACAACTATTTGAAAGGTTTATTAGTTTCAACAATTCACCTCCTGTAAGTATAACTACTGCACTTACTGTTTCCAGCTTGTGTTACAGAAAAAATAGGTTATAAGGAGTGATAATGAGTTATGTATAAATACATGCAAATTCTGATACATGAAGTGAATCAAATTAAATTTATACCAAAAATATGAAAATATTTCAAATAAAATGGTATGTTCAAGGAATTAAACTTCAGTTCCTTTCTCAATTTGGTAGGTATTGAACTAAAGTTTGAAATTGGATAAAGTTTCACATATATGCAAACAAAACTGAACAAGAGATGTTTGTCAAACATTATGGTCCCCCCCCCTGAGCGCCATGTTGTCAGGATTATATGGACAATTGAATGAAATATGCATGGACCGAAATGACAGCTGATTTATCGCTAACATTGTATGCCGTTGAGGCAGTTTTAAGATTATGACCATTCAAAGTTTGAGGATAGAGTGTGTTATGACCATGACCTTTGACCTCAAAATCCATAGTAGTCATCAGCTGGTCACCAAAAATCTAAATGTTTAGTTTGAGGGCCATGGGTGCAGGCATTGACAAGTTATCACACAGACAAGCATTTTTCGTTCAAGGTCACTGTAACCTTGACCTTTGATCCAATGACCCCTTAAATCATAAGGGGTCATCTACAGGTCAGACACAACTCCAAGTCAAGTTTGAGGGCCATGGGTGCAGGCATTGTCCAATTATCACTTGAAACTTTTTTTTGCATTCAAGGTCACTGTGAACCTGACCTTTGACCCAATGACTCCTAAAATCAATAAGGGTCATCTCCTGGTCAGGCCCAACTTACATGTCAAGTTTGATGATCATAGATTCAGGCATTGTTGAGATATCACTGGGAGAAGATTTGTTAACTTTTTTGCGTTAAAGGTTACTGTGACCTTGACCTTGGCCTGATGACCCCCAAAGTCAAGAGGGGTCATCTACTGGTCAGGCCCAACCTTCATGTCAAGTTTGATGACCATAGGTCCAGGAATTGTCGAGTTTGCTTTCAAGGTCACTGTGACCTTGACCTCTGACCCCTTAAATCAATAGGGGTAATCTACTGGTCAGGCCCAACCTCAAAGTCAAGTTTGAGGGCCATGGGCGCAGGCATTGTTGAGTTATCACTCGGGCAACCTTTTATCGTTCAAAGTCACTGTTACCTTGACCTTTGGCCCAATGACCCCTAAAACCAATAGGGGTCATCTTCTGGTCAGGCCCAACCTCCAATTCAAGTTTGATGGCCGTGGGTGCAGGCATTGTCGAGTTATCACTCAGACAACCTTTTACCATTCAAGGTCGCTGTGACCTTGACCTTTGGCCCGATGACCCCCAAAAACAATAGGGGTCATCTACTGGTCAGGCCCAACCTCCAAGTCAAGTTTGAGGGCCATAGGTGCAGGCATTGTTGAGTAATGACACGGACAACCTTTTACCATTCAAGGTCACTGTGACCTTGACCTTTGGCCCGATGACCCCTTAAATCATAAGGGGTCATCTACAGGTCAGACACAACTCCAAGTCAAGTTTGAGGGCCATGGGTGCAGGCATTGTCCAATTATCACTTGAAACATTTTTGCATTCAAGGTCACTGTGAACCTGACCTTTGACCCAATGACTCCTAAAACAATAGGGGTCATCTACTGGTCAGGCCCAACCTCCAAGTCAAGTTTGAGGGCCATAGGTGCAGGCATTGTTGAGTAATGACACGGACAACCTTTTACCATTCAAGGTCACTGTGACCTTGACCTTTGGCCCGATGACCCCCAAAAACAATAGGGTTCATCTACTGGTCAGGCCAAACCTCCAAGTCAATTATGAGGGCCATGGGTGCAGGCATTGTTGAGTTATCACTCGGACATCCTTTTACCATTCAAGGTCACTGTGACCTTGACCTTTGGCCCGATGACCCCCCAAAACAATAGGGGTCATCTAATGGTCAGGCCCAACTTCCATATCAAGTTTGATGACCATAGGTCTAGGCATTGTTGAGTTACTCGGACAAGCTTTAAAATTATTTTACCATTAAAGGTCACTGTGACCTTGACCTTTGACCCGATGAGCCCTAAAATCAATAGGGGTCATCTACTGGTCAGGCCCAACCTTCATGTCAAGTTTGATGACCATACGTCCAGGAATTGTTGAATTATCACTCGGACAAGCTTTGGTCTACCGACGGACGGACGGACCGACCTACATACCAACATGCCTGTGCAAAGCAATATACCCCTCTTCTTCGAAGGGGGGCATAATAATATCATAGTCCCTGTACAAGCAAGATAACAGGGCTAAATGGGTGG
Organism: Mya arenaria; assembly: GCF_026914265.1. Lineage (NCBI taxonomy): Eukaryota > Metazoa > Mollusca > Bivalvia > Myida > Myidae > Mya > Mya arenaria. The sequence goes on from NC_069124.1 coordinate 6,125,763, forward strand.
GGGGGACATTATTGTCAGCAGTGAGTTTGTAATATTGTCATACTTTGATTCCCCTATTTTTCTGTCTTAGACTAATCTAATAACTGTGTTAACACCATACTTATTAACGTCAGCAGACTAAATTACCATTGAATAACCCCTTTTTCAATGTTGATGTAATCATGATGTACATTTAGATTTCAAAGAAGGAAGACCAATATAACGCCACATGACATTAAATGTGGACACAAGGCATTCAATGTGACTTAGTTGCTTAAAGGTAAATGATTCAAGAAAACAACTTGGTCACGTTCGCAAGTTGATTCTATTTATAGCAACATTGAAAACAGATTGAGTTATTTTTAAACCGAGGCTCTTAAGACATTATCATAATGATGAGGATAATTATATCGAAGTCCGATAAACAAATCATTGAGTATGGATATGCTCCCACTGAGGAATGTATCATACAATATAACAATTATGCAAGTAACATTAAAACGAATGACTGTGTCCAACTTCAAAGTGAATTCAGTTATGATTTAATTATCTACATTAGAGGACAAATACAACAATCACTGAATTTTAACCCATTAAGGTTTTTGTTTCTAATCTCTCAAGTCTAGCATGGCGACGTGCTGTAATACATGTATGTATGCATTTTATTTAACAAATCAAAATATTCTGGACATTACTGTTTCCAGAGAAGCTGCAGTCAATACAACAAGAAAGCAGTAACATCAAGAGTTCATAATGTCAACTTGCACTAAGAAACTGGCTGTTGGCTCTATTTTTGGACAAACTCATTCAAACGGAAGAGTCTATTACAATCTTTTGTCGTCTGCTTGAAACAGGAATGAGCTCTCCCATTCCTATTCATGCATGATATGCAAATGAATTCTGACTGATTCAGTATATATAGTTCACATATTCATAATATATTCATCCTACATACAGAAATGATGCAGAATAGTATTAATTGTGGGACAGTCTAAGTTTAAAACCTAATAGGTAAGCCACCACTGAACGAAATGGATCAATCCAGGTTAACTATTAGGTCAGACTGGTTAATGTACTTGGTGCAATGAGGTTAACCTTTTTAACACAGTCTGAACTCGAAAGGAATTTCATTGTATGGGAAAAAGTGGATCAATCCATTACAGATACAATGTCACTCTATTTATAGATAATGTAACTGTTTACCACCAATAGTACATTGAATGAACGATAGTGGAATCTCAGTACTTTAGATGTACTGTTTTTTTTTGTTTTTTTTATTCTTTGTCGCTCTACAGGTACACCTGCCACAAATGACAACAAAAACTGTGATTGACATGTTTTAGTTAAAAAACCTGACTTCTGTAATGTTGCAAGGTTAATAATAGGCAAGCATGTTCAAAAAATGTGATTCAGACTTATACTGCTTAATAATATGACTCCTGGTTTTAGGATAGATATAGGACTTGCCAAGGCACTCCATTTTCTCATATATTTTGTTCAACAGGTCTACACTATTAAAGCTGCACTCCCACAGATTGATCATTTTAACAACTTTTTTTATTTTTTGTCTTGGAAAGAGCAAATTTTTGCGTAAATATCGCAAATCAATGATATAAGATTGCTGACAAAAAATCAGATCGTAGATTTTCATATTTCCGTTTGAAAATTAATGTTTTATGGCTTTTTTGAACTTATATATAAAAATCTGCGATCTGATTTTTTGTCAGCAGTCTTATATAACTGGTTTCCATGGATTTTCGCTAAAATTGGCTCGTTCCAAGACAAAAAATAAAAAAGTTGTCAAAACGTTCAATCTGTGAGAGTGCAGCTTTAAAGTCTAAACTTTTAAATAATATGATTTATTTTATATAGAAATAGGTGTTGTACATACACCAGACAATACAAATGTCTGTCGGACATGTCTGGGGTATTTTCATCTGGACCAATGAAACTATTCGCCGGACAACGGTAGTCATTATTGTTTAATTTTCAGCAAATGTACTTTCAGAATTTGAAAGGCCAAAACAAATAAACTTCCATGTGGTTACTTTGTAGCAGTAGGACACGCACACACACACACATATATATATATATATATATATAACAAAGAAAATCTTTGGATTATCCTAATTTCGAAATATCTCTCATTTAAAGCAAATAATACAATGCTTAAATTCACTTGTAATAAGATGGTGACTAAAAATCAAGATTGTTTACGTTGTTGTTACTAAATACCGTTAAAAATTGCGAAAAGTAAAAACTTATTACAACAGGTAAATTTTGGTGTTTACATTTCACAATGTCCTGTAATTTCTTTTTCAGTTTTCTGATACACATTAGTATCTATAAGACTGGAATGAGAAACTAGTGCATCCAGCAGCACAAACCATGTCACTATGTCACCATTCATGGTATTACTGTAAAACTAGGGATAGGGCATCCCACAAACATGTATCTGTTTTTAAAGTGGAACTCCCAGTATCGGTATTGGCGGTCAATGGTTAATCATATGTAACTTTGCCCCATTATGCCATACCGGGATGTTTATAAATGTTGAAACTTAACTGACCCAGGACTAGATCATGGTCTATTAAGTAATACACACGTTATTGTTATAGACATACTAGGATTGTTTCGCATAGAATAAGATTTGTCATAATGAATAATACGTTGTATAATTTAATTCTGTGGCTTTCTTAAATTTCTTTTAAAGACATCCTATCTTAAAGTACTAAAAAGCAAGCTTACATATAGAAGCCATTTACTTTACAAACATTTTAGTAGCACTAAAACATGTTAAATAGATTAATGTAAATACAATGCTGTGCTAAGACAAAACATATATACATACATGGCGGCAGATACATTGTAAATTTTTAACTACAATTAATCTGATACCCAATACGAGTATCAGAGAGTCATTCACATGAGGTCAGAAAACATTTTAGACAATTCTCAATGAATAAGGTTGTATCAATAGTAGAAATATTACCTTTGAATCACTTGTACATAAGAAAAAGATTATCTTACAAGTGTGTGCCTAATTTAAAATTGATATATTTAATCAAATTTGGCGAACGAAATACTGTAAAAGAAGAGAAAGTCATACGAAAACCCCTTAATTTATGAGAAAACCTAAACCATGAACCATACTTGTAATAAAACAACAAAGAATAAATGATGTCACAGGGCTGAACTAATTATGACAAAAGGCTGAGCAAATGATGTCAAAGGTCTGAACAAATTATGGCAAAAGGCTGAACAAATGATGTCAAAGGGCTGAACTAATTATGTCAAAGGGCTGAACTAATTATGCCAAAGAGCTGAGCAAATTATATCAATGGGCTAAACTAATTATGTCAAAGGGCTGAACAAATAATGTCAAATGGCCGAACAAATTATGTCAAAGGGCCAAACTAATTATGTCAAATGGCTGAACAAATTATGTCAAAAGGATGAACTAATGATATCAATGGGCTGAACTAATTATGTGAAAGGGCTGAACTAATTATGTCAAAGGGCTGAACAAATTATGTCAAAGTGCTGAACTAATTATATGAATGGGCTGAACTTATTATGTCATAGGGCCAAGCTAATTATGTCAAAGGGCCAAGCTAATTATGTCAAAGGGTTGAACAAATCATGTCGAAGTTTTGAACTATTTATATCAAAGTGCTGAACTAGTTGTGTCACAGGGCCAAACTAATTATGTCAATGGGCTGAACTAATTTTGTCAAAGGGTTGAACTAATTATATCAATGGGCTAAACATATTATGTGAAAAGGCGGAACTAATTCTGTCAAAGGGCCAAACTAATTTTGTCAAAGGGCTGAACTAATTATGTCAAAAGGCTGAACTAATTATGTGAAAGGGCTAAACAAATTATGTCAAAGTGCTGAACTAATTATATCAATGGGCTAAACATATTATGTAAAAAGGCTGAACTAATTATGTCAAAGGGCCAAACTAATTATGTCAAAGGGCTGAACAAACTATGTCAAAGGGCTGAACTAATTATGTCAAAGGGAGGAACTTATTATGTCGAAGGGCCAAGCTAATTATGTCAAAGGGTTGAACCAGTTATGTCAAATGCTTAAACTAGTCCGTCCTTTACAAAGAAAAGAGAACTCTTCCCTGGGCCTCCGCCAACGTCGACAAGGTCGTTTGCATTTGCCGCACTGGTCCCTTGCGGGACAATCTCCGTGGGGGCGAGTAATGACCCCAGGGGCATAATTTGAACAAACCTTCACAAGCAATTGTGACTTTACATGTAAACTTGGCTAAAAATAGACTTCGCTCATGTAGACTTGGCTAAAAATAGACTTAGCTTAAAATAGCATTTTTTATACTTTCAAGACCCATAATCCAGGCATGCATGGGCAGATCTGGCTGGTTTTCAAAAGGAACTGAGTTCTAATGGATATCTAAATACTGTACAAGTACAAGTTTCATCGAGATACAATCAAAACTGAAGACTGTATCATGCTCACAACCAATTGTTTACACAATAGCATTTTTTTTTATACTATCAAAGGCCATAACCTAGGCATGCATGGGCGGATCTGGCTGGTTTTCAAAAGGAACCGAGCTCTAATGGATATCTAGATACTGTACAAGTTTCATCAAGATACAATCAAAACTGAAGACTGTATCGTGTTCACAAGCAATTGTTTACAGATGCACGGATGCACATAAAAATAACTTAAATGTTGGTTGAAATGAAATATCATGTACCATAGTAGTGCACTTCTTGGCAAAGACGTGTCAGGTAGACATATTTCAGCAGAAGTATTTGACATGAAATGGAATTTCTTTTGAACAAGAGGCCCAAAAGGGCCTATGCTCTACTGGCATGGCTGTTGTGGTCATATCAATCCAGAGCATGTAGACATATACTTTATGTTTTGTGTTTGGGTTACCTGAAAACGTAGCACGTTCAACATCTGAGCCCAGAAAGTATTGTAAGCAGATTAGTTGCATGAACTATTTTAATATGTGCCAAGTAAAAGTCATCTGACAAAAAAAAAAAAAAATGCTTTCAAAATTGTACTCAGAGAAAAATTTTCTGTAGTTTTAGAAGTTAAAAAAAGTTGGTCAAAAGGTCAAAGTCAAGGGCATCCTAGGACAACATTGATCAATTTGAACAAACATTCACAATCAATTGTGCTGAGATGGATGCACGAACACACAAAAAGATTTTCAAACCTTTCCAGATTTATGTTTACCAAACCTGTGAACCCTGGGTGTGGCCAGTAATGACACCAGGTGCATAACTTAAACATTCACAACCAATTTTGTTAAGATGAATGTGCAAACTACAGAACTTAAAGCTAAAAAATGGCCTTTGGGCTTTCAACAAGAACAAGGCAGAGTAATTCACAAAATCAGCTGCAGAAGCAAAAAGCAAATTGTCTCTCAAAATCCTAGACTTGCAAATTGTCTCCCTTAACTCTAGACTTGAATTTACATGTACATGTAAACTTGGCTAAAAATAGAATTCGCTCATGCAGACCTGGCTAAAAATAGAAAGCATTTCTTTAAAACTTTCATGGCCTATAATCTAGGCATTTATGGACGGATCGAAAGGAACCGAGCTCTAATGGATATCTATTTACTGTACAAGTTTCATTGAGATACAATCAAAACTGAAGACTGTATCGTGTTCACAAGCAACTGTTTACAGACGCACGACTGCATGGACGCACAAACTTTCATGGCCTATAATCTAGGCATTTATGGACGGATCTGGCTGGTTTTCGAAAGGAACCGAGCTCTAATGGATATCTATATACTGTACAAGTTTCATCGAGATGCAATCAAAACTGAAGACTGTATCGTGTTCACAAGCAATTGTTTACAGACGCACGGATGCACATACTACGTACACATTACCATCGCATAAGCTCTTCTGGCCTTTGGCCAGTAGAGCTAAAAATGTCTCCAAAATAATCTCAACATGGGCCCATGCTACTTACCAGCGTTGTCTTGCTTCGATTCTGGAATGTAAAGTCCAGTTGAACACCGGTGGGTCCAGTTACCATGGCGATTGGTAGGAGCTGCTCTCCAGGAATTACATGACCTACATGGGAATGGTTTTATCTGGAGATTGTTCATAGAAATAAAAATGTTTTTAATACATACACAAGCGAGTTGCTAATATTTTGAAACTCAATTGGTCAGGCCCTGTCAATATCATATAATGATAGGCTGAATAAGCAGTTTATTATATCACATAAATTTGTTTAATTGTGTCCCCTAATATCTACCACATGTTTGGAGGACCAATTGACAGATATTTATTGAACATATTAGCACTGGTCGGGTTGGTCGATTGGTTATCTTGACACATTTATTAGGATATCTTATAATGTGTGAAGGACAAACAAGATTTTTGAATTTCATTTTCTATTGACATAGCCATTTTGATCAAAATAATAAAAAACAACATCGAAATGATTTTTTAGCCATTTTCTATTACTGAAATCTGTATGGTGTGGTCAAAATCAGTCAATACTGGCAACTTTACAGATTTTAAAAGCCCTGTTAACCAGTTCATAATAACATAATAACCTATTCATTTTCGTGCAACTGACAAAAAGTCACACTGGAAACCTTCTAAAAAAAATCAAGTGTGTACTTTTTCTTGGAAATATCTAATAACATCAGTCTGGTATTTCCAGACATTTGACTTTAAAGACAGATGTCTTACCACACGAGTACTCTAGGACTCGGGCTGGAGGAACTCCTGCCGCTCCAAATAGCTGGTCTCTGAACTCTGACACCTTCAAATATAAAGCATCAAGGTAAAATCGGTTATCTTCTACTTATTTACAATAACACTTTTCATTGGGCAGCTGATACAAATCAAATCCAAACCTATTTCAAGGGTAGATACCAGACCCTTTGAGTGACCACAAGCTAGTGCCTGCAATCACCACTAGGTGAATGTTTCCATGGCCTCTAAAATTGGACACCAGTACTGGTTTCTGCCTAGGAACGGACTCAAAAGTGATGCTATAAACTATTATTATTATAAACTATTAAACTATTGAACTTATATAAATAAGTATAAACTAAACTAGATACTCACAGGCTGCATGGTTCCCCCAGCAACAATCACTGCACGAGCTTCTCGCACCACGTCCGCAAAGTGAACGGCCGGGTTAAGGAGGAGAAACTTGATACTGGACTGGCTCAACAACTCTGAAATACAACAAAGTTTGGACTGTAAAATATTCCAGGTTCTTAAAAAGCCTAGAGCAAACATTTTGTGAATGTTCAGCTGGAAGGCTAAGGCGCTTACTAAAAACCACTTATGAATAACACTAAGATCCAAGTTAAAACATCTTAAATAGAATATTAGGATTCCATATTAATAAGCAGAGAGATACTAAAAAATCCTATCATTTTCAAAAATTTAATACAACTCAAACATTTTTATTCATTGAAACCATTGATGTCTTAGAATATGAGAACAGGACAAAACAAATCTGATTTTAGTATGAATATTATTTCAAAGTGTGTTGTCATACACATATTCAAGGAAGAAAGATACAGTAAAGGAACAGTACTGCAGAGAGTTGGTTGTATGAAGGAACAGTACTGCAGAGAGTTGGTTGTATGAAGGAACAGTACTGCAGAGAGTTGGTTGTATGAAGGAACAGTACTGCAGTTGTATGAAGGAACAGTACTGCAGTGAGTTGGTTGTATGAAGGAACAGTACTGCAGAGAGTTGGTTGTATGAAGGAACAGTACTGCAGCGAGTTGGTTGTATGAAGGAACAGTACTGCAGCGAGTTGGTTGTATGAAGGAACAGTACTGCAGCGAGTTGGTTGTATGAAGGAACAGTACTGCAGAGAGTTGGTTGTATGAAGGAACAGTACTGCAGCGAGTTGGTTGTATGAAGGAACAGTACTGCAGCGAGTTGGTTGTATGAAGAAAGTTCTGCAGCGAGTTGGTTGTATGAAGGAACAGTACTGTAGTGAGTTGGTTGTATGAAGGAACAGTACTGCAGTGAGTTGGTTGTATGAAGGAACAGTACTGCAGTAAGTTGGTTGTATGAAGGAACAGTACTGCAGTGAGTTGGTTGTATGAAGGAAGTTCTGCAGCGAGTTGGTTGTATGAAGGAACAGTACTGTAGTGAGTTGGTTGTATGAAGGAACAGTACTGCAGTGAGTTGGTTGTATGAAGGAACAGTACTGCAGCGAGTTGGTTGTATGAAGGAACAGTACTGCAGCGAGTTGGTTGTATGAAGGAACAGTACTGCAGTGAGTTGGTTGTATGAAGGAACAGTACTGCAGCAAGTTGGTTGTATGAAGGAACAGTACTGCAGCGAGTTGGTTTGGTTGTATGAAGGAGCAGTACTGCAGTGAGTTGGTTGTATGAAGGAACAGTACTGCAGTGAGTTGGTTGTATGAAGGAACAGTACTGCAGTGAGTTGGTTGTATGAAGGAACAGTACTGCAGAGAGTTGGTTGTATGAAGGAACAGTACTGCAGTAAGTTGGTTGTATGAAGGAACAGTACTGCAGCGAGTTGGTTGTATGATAGAACAGTACTGCAGCGAGTTGGTTGTATGAAGGAACAGTACTGCAGCGAGTTGGTTGTATGAAGGAACAGTACTGCAGCGAGTTGGTTGTATGAAGGAACAGTACTGCAGCGAGTTGGTTGTATGAAGGAACAGTACTGCAGCGAGTTGGTTGTATGAAGGAACAGTACTGCAGTGAGTTGGTTGTATGAAGAAAGTTCTGCAGCGAGTTGGTTGTATGAAGGAACAGTACTGTAGTGAGTTGGTTGTATGAAGGAACAGTACTGCAGTGAGTTGGTTGTATGAAGGAACAGTACTGCAGCGAGTTGGTTGTACGAAGGAACAGTACTGCAGCGAGTTGGTTGTACAAAGGAACAGTACTGCAGCGAGTTGGTATTATGAAGGAAAAGTACTGCAGAGAGTTGGTTGTATGAAGGAACAGTACTGCAGTAAGTTGGTTGTATGAAGGAAAAGTACTGCAGAGAGTTGGTTGTATGAAGGAACAGTACTGCAGTAAGTTGGTTGTATGAAGGAAAAGTACTGCAGTAAGTTGGTTGTATGAAGGAAAAGTACTGCAGTAAGTTGGTTGTATGAAGGAACAGTACTGCAGTAAGTTGGTTGTATGAAGGAACAGTACTGCAGTAAGTTGGTTGTATGAAGGAACAGTACTGCAGAGAGTTGGTTGTATGAAGGAAAAGTACTGCAGAGAGTTAGTTGTATGAAGGAACAGTACTGCAGAGAGTTGGTTGTATGAAGGAACAGTACTGCAGAGAGTTGGTTGTATGAAGGAACAGTACTGCAGAGAGTTGGTATTATGAAGGAAAAGTACTGCAGTAAGTTGGTTGTATGAAGGAAAAGTACTGCAGTAAGTTGGTTGTATGAAGGAACAGTACTGCAGTAAGTTGGTTGTATGAAGGAACAGTACTGCAGAGAGTTGGTTGTATGAAGGAACAGTACTGCAGTAAGTTGGTTGTATGAAGGAAAAGTACTGCAGTAAGTTGGTTGTATGAAGGAAAAGTACTGCAGTAAGTTGGTTGTATGAAGGAAAAGTACTGCAGTGAGTTGGTTGTATGAAGGAACAGTACTGCAGTAAGTTGGTTGTATGAAGGAAAAGTACTGCAGTGAGTTGGTTGTATGAAGGAACAGTACTGCAGTAAGTTGGTTGTATGAAGGAAAAGTACTGCAGTAAGTTGGTTGTATGAAGGAAAAGTACTACAGTAAGTTGGTTGTATGAAGGAACAGTACTGCAGTAAGTTGGTTGTATGAAGGAACAGTACTGCAGAGAGTTGGTTGTATGAAGGAACAGTACTGCAGTAAGTTGGTTGTATGAAGGAACAGTACTGCAGTGAGTTGGTTGTATGAAGGAAAAGTACTGCAGAGAGTTGGTTGTATGAAGGAACAGTACTGCAGTAAGTTGGTTGTATGGAGGAACAGTACTGCAGTGAGTTGGTTGTATGAAGGAACACTACTGCAGTGATTTGAAACAGTGATTGGTTCAAGTTATATCATGGACATAAAAAACATTTATGTTTAAATATCCATGGTTATGCAAACTAAATTTTGAGACAGATTTATAATTATGGTTTATATTTTTGCTGTATCTAACATTACATCTAATTTTAAATATTTCAAGTCATGTATTCTTTCTATACACACAAGTGCCTTCAAATGTATGGGACTATTGGGCATAATATACTGGAAAGTATCTGGATGTACTTATATCCATATATCAAAACACCATCCACATGTATCACAGATGTTATAACCTTTCATTTCTATTAAATATGTCAGACATATTATATATAGCCTGAAGACCTGGTTGTCTAGAAATAGCACCAAGTATAAATATATACTTATATAACTTCGTAGAACATTCTATTTTTAAAACCTGTAAATATGTTGTACTTGTCTCAGTCTAGCAGTACTGAGCACTGAGTCAACATTGAGATTTAGTGCAAATGTCTGCGCCTCATAAAATTATTAAGGTACCAAAATAAATTCAGAAAAATTAGCCTATGTCACACATTCACATAAACTTTCCACCAAGATGGAAGAGTAGTTAAAACTAAAACACCTGAAAGGTTATTGCACTCAATCAATTTTATCTTATTGAATGTACTTTTAATTCCAGACGTTGGTTATACATTAACTCTGCAATTAACACATTACAGAAAAATCATATCTCTAATAACATAACTTATTTTCATTTCTGTCTGAAAAAAAAATCAACTACAGACAAAGAACAAAAAATAATTATAACTTACAAAAGGTGAGAATGTTTTATAACATTAAACATCAGTTATATTAAATGTGATAAAGCTGAGAGTAGTTTTCCTTGTGTAAGAGTTTAAGACAACCTACTCTGCTTGTTAACGACAATCCTGCCATCCTTGTCAGCGTTGGTCAGGGAAAGAAGAAACCCTTCAATATGCATCAGGGGGGAGTTCATAACCACCCTCTCTCTTCTTTCTTCCACAGCATCAGGAGCTGGCCCTGCAATTGAAGGATACAAGGAGATTCAACCATTTTCCTGAAAGGCCTTTCTCCCCTTTCCAAAACATCCATAGATTCAATTATAGTTTAACCCACAATATGCATCAGGGATGAGTAAATTACATCTCTCACCCTTATTCCCTCTTCTTAAAAGGCACTGAAACAGAGAGTTACACGGGGACCCTGGGGATTCAAAGCTTCAATATGCATCAGCGGTGAGTTCATAACCACACCCTCCCTTCCTTTTTTAACAAAAACCTAGGTAACATACCCGTAATTGAGGGTTACAAGAAAATTCAAACCTTGTGTATTCAAAGCTTGATGTGCATCAGGGTGAGTTCAAAACACACCCTCCCTTCTAACTTCGAAAACCGCAGTACCAGGATCTATTAATAATAGGGGGCTACAAGGGGATTCAACTTTGGAAATTCAAAGCTTGATATGCATAGTTCATAAACACCCACTCCCCTTCCACTTTCTACCACTGTGGTACTGGCCCTACACTAGAGGTGGCAATTGGACAGTTAGTGATTTAACTATATTGAAGCCTGCTCTAATCATCAAAGGTGACATCAGAACCATACACTCAATTTAATCGCTTGAAACCTTGGTATCTGGGCCAGCAAAGAGTGTTTCAGGGGGAATCACTCTTCCTTTTCAAGCCATAAATGTGCATGACAATCGGCTCCCTTTCATTAAAGAAACAGAGATTGGCTCTGAAACATCTTTTGGTATTTATCTATGATATAATAACAAATTACATGACAAACTTATATTAAATTGAATGAATTCTATTTCAGTCAAGACCCTGGCAGATGAAAATGAAACTCTCAATTTCATTAAGAAATTGTATCCATGTAAAATATCAGCATAGGCAATATGCACATCATATCATAAAGGAAGACAACCTTTGCAACCTTAAACTATCTACTTTACTAAGAAAGACAACTCCAAAATCTTCAATCCCTGTACCTGTGTCGGGGTGTGCTCCCTTGCCACTGATGGTCTTCAGAAAGTTGGACAGGCTGGATGTACTAGACTCCACTTTCTTCTCTTTTTCAGCTGGAAGAGTTTATCACAATCTACATGGGTGCAATAATGAACTCATCTACATTGAATTTCCACAAGCACTTTAAACTTGACAACAACCCTTAATAAAGCAGGAAAATCAGCAACAACCCTTACTAAAGCATGAAAATAAGGTCCACAGAGCACAGTGAACGCCAACAGTCCTTTATTTCTTAGTCTAATACAATTATTAAAGCAAAAATTATTGGCCTTGTTTCAATGTGCACTCTGTCACTGCTGATAAGTATACGAACTTAAATGTAATTATTTTGAATAGTTATCATGTAATATCCAAGATACATTTTTGCTTAACTTTCAAATTTGACTTCTCCAACTCACAAAGGCATTACTTGACGGTAACTGGTTACATGGGTGTATCTTGAGTGGTTATTAAGTGATGGCCAAGAAAGTCACAGGACTTTTTCAAAAAAAATATAACTTGACACTAATAAAAGCCAGATTAATGCGCATTCATGAACATATGTGTATTTCTCTTGCAACTTGAATATCAAGTTTCATTCAAATAGCTTGAGTTACGGCCATGTTTTTGGACAAGGATGACAACAATGCCCAGGCTGTCACATTAACTTGACCAGCTAAAATGGTACACACAAAAAAACACAAACCTACAAACTGTAAAGAAGGGCCTTAATTTCACTTCTTAAAACTTAAAACTTTTACTTAATATACAACTGTATGTGTTGATGTTAAGAATTGCATTGTCATTTTGAAAACTTGGAAATATTCATTCATGTATTTGTATTCAAATATTTTTACGAAATATCAAATTAGTTCAGTACTTCAGAAAATAAATATGTAATTTCAGTACTAAATATAACTGCAGTGATAAACGCTGGTTTGTATTTACGAGCACAACATGCCTGCAATAATTATTTATGGGTTTTATTCATGAGCACAACGTACCTGTTGTAATTATCTCAGGGTTGTATTTATGAGCACAACATACCTGCAGTAATTATCTCAGGGTTGTATTTATGAGCACAACATACCTGCAGGAATTATCTCAGGGTTGTAATTATGAGCACAACATACCTGCAGTAATTATCTCAGGGTTGTATTTATGAGCACAACATACCTGCAGTAATTATCTCAGGGTTGTATTTATGAGCACAACATACCTGCAGTAATTATCTCAGGGTTGTATTTATGAGCACAACATACCTGCAGTAATTATCTCAGGGTTGTATTTATGAGCACAACATACCTGCAGGAATTATCTCAGGGTTGTATTTATGAGCACAACATACCTGCAGTAATTATCTCAGGGTTGTATTTATGAGCACAACATACCTGCAGGAATTATCTCAGGGTTGTATTTATGAGCACAACATACCTGCAGGAATTATCTCAGGGTTGTATTTATGAGCACAACATACCTGCAGGAATTATCTCAGGGTTGTATTTATGAGCAAAACATACCTGCAGTAATTATCTCAGGGTTGTATTTATGAGCAAAACATACCTACAGGAATTATCTCAGGGTTGTATTTATGAGCAAAACATACCTGCAGGAATTATCTCAGGGTTGTATTTATGAGCACAACATACCTGCAGGAATTATCTCAGGGTTGTATTTATGAGCACAACATACCTGCAGGAATTATCTCAGGGTTGTATTTATGAGCACAACATACCTGCAGGAATTATCTCAGGGTTGTATTTATGAGCACAACATACCTGCAGTAATTATCTCAGGGTTGTATTTATGAGCACAACATACCTGCAGGAATTATCTCAGGGTTGTATTTATGAGCACAACATACCTGCAGGAATTATCTCAGGGTTGTATTTATGAGCACAACATACCTGCAGGAATTATCTCAGGGTTGTATTTATGAGCACAACATACCTGCAGGAATTATCTCAGGGTTGTATTTATGAGCACAACATACCTGCAGTAATTATCTCAGGGTTGTATTTATGAGCACAACATACCTGCAGTAATTATCTCAGGGTTGTATTTATGAGCACAACATACCTGCAGTAATTATCTCAGGGTTGTATTTATGAGCACAACATACCTGCAGTAATTATCTCAGGGTTGTATTTATGAGCAAAACATACCTGCAGTAATTATCTCAGGGTTGTATTTATGAGCAAAACATACCTGCAGGAATTATCTCAGGGTTGTATTTATGAGCACAACATACCTGCAGTAATTATCTCAGGGTTGTATTTATGAGCACAACATACCTGCAGTAATTATCTCAGGGTTGTATTTATGAGCACAACATACCTGCAGTAATTATCTCAGGGTTGTATTTATGAGCACAACATACCTGCAGTAATTATCTCAGGGTTGTATTTATGAGCACAACATACCTGCAGTAATTATCTCAGGGTTGTATTTATGAGCACAACATACCTGCAGTAATTATCTCAGGGTTGTATTTATGAGCACAACATACCTGCAGTAATTATCTCAGGGTTGTATTATGAGCACACCATTCCTGCAGTAATTATCTCAGGGTTGTATTTATGAGCACAACATACCTGCAGTAATTATCTCAGGGTTGTATTTATGAGCACAACATACAAGCAGTAATTATCTCAGGGTTGTATTTATGAGCACAACATACCTGCAGTAATTATCTCAGGGTTGTATTTATGAGCACAACATACAAGCAGTAATTATCTCAGGGTTGTATTTATGAGCACAACATACCTGCAGTAATTATCTCAGGGTTGTATTTATGAGCACAACATACCTGCAGGAATTATCTCAGGGTTGTATTTATGAGCACAACATACCTGCAGGAATTATCTCAGGGTTGTATTTATGAGCACAACATACCTGCAGTAATTATCTCAGTGTTGTATTTATGAGCACAACATACAAGCAGTAATTATCTCAGGGTTGTATTTATGAGCACAACATACCTGCAGGAATTATCTCAGGGTTGTATTTTTCAACAAAGCCATAGAGCTGAAATATAGAAAGGGTTTTAAACATGAATTTCAGGTACTGCTTGATACCAACGGTTACACCTACACAGTTCAAACTCAAATTCAATGTGATCAAGTTAGGTAATGATTTAGTTTGAGCAGCAGGGTAGCACAAATATAGTCTTAAAATTTATGAAGAGGACTGCATTTTGAATACTGATCAACGAGCCCAATTCCTAAAATAACTTTCGGTATTGACAACTAAAAGCATCACAGGATGTGATAAGGGGCCCATATGATAGTATATTTGACCGGGGTTGGATTTTGAAGGCATGTTCAATGTCTAGTGGTACAACTATGCAAATAGGGCCATGCTGTTCTGGTTTTGATCAGATTTAAATTTTAAATGAGCAATATAAAAATATCTTATAAAACAGTAGTAAACCCGGAATATATTAAAAGGTCTTGTCACAAAATATTGTATTGTTACTTTGAACAATTGTATAAAATTTTATGATCTATCTTTGATAGTTTTTATATTATATAAAAACTTGTTGACTGACAGACATACAGGGTGATAACCTTAATTCTTTTTTATTTATAGGGCCCAGTTATGTAAAATTTTACTAGAAGCTAGCACCACCTTGGACATTTATTATTAAAAAATGTTGGCATTGTCAGGGATATAAAGTCAAAATGTTAACATCAGAACTGTTGTGTTACCTTTCGAGAGATGAGACTTTTCTTGCAATATCGGAGAACCTTGAACATGTTAACATTGTCGAGCTGACAGTGAAAGAGGAAGTCATTGATTGTCCACAGCCGAGTTTCTGGAAATATGAAATTCAAAACAAGTCACTCTCTTATTCTGGTACTGGATAGGAACCACTTTTCCCTCATACCAATTATTTGCAAAATCTGTAAAGCCCTTATGAAGCCATTTCATTGTAAGTGTTTTCATGCAAAATGATAGTTGATGATGTTTAAATAACCCTTAAAATGGGAAAACCAGAAAAACTGACAACAAATGAACAATTTATCGGTAATATTGAAATTGCACCAGGTTTCGACATATTTCTTTCAAAAGGGGTTCATCAATTTTTTGTCACTCAAACAAATGGAAATAATTCAACCCTAAAATACCTGTCTAAACTTAACAATGTGTTCATTTTCATAGAAAATAGACAGAAGTTTTTTTTGTATGTCTGACAGTAACATTTTTAAATAATTTTTATTTAAGTATTGGTACAGTACACTACACTTAGGTGGATTTACTAAGTATGATTGTCATGTTAACCTTTTCTTTAAAAAGGTGTACATTATTAATCTAATCCAACTGATTTTTATACAAGGGACCTTTCTTTCTCTCTGTGAAATTTCAGTAAAGAATATTCAGTACTTCTAAAGAAACGCAAACCTCAATTTCCCGGCAAAGAGGAGTCATTAACCAGTATGTTTTCAATATAAGACTGATCGACTTATCATAAATGTTCAACCAAAGAAGAAAGTGAGATTGGTCATTGTAGCATGTACACATATTCAAATCTCCCCCTAATCTACACTAATCATTTTAGACCTCTACCAAGTGGCTGGAATCCTTATTCACATCCAAATATATATATATAATTTGTAGCTATACCTGCAAATGGCAGCATCTGTTGGTCTGGGACCTGATCCGTCTTGCCTAAAATAAAAATACAGGCAGCTATATTTTAATACATTTTCACACAGCACACTATCATTCATGATTAAATTGTCTTTCAGCCAATGTAATATTGGCAGAATTCAACTTTTTTGAATGCAGCTTTTTTATGCAATCACATATAAGACTTCTTTGGAAAAATTAATCGCAAGTGATATCATCAGATAAGTTATGAAATTAATTTTCATCAATTGACATGATGATAAAAAAAAGGAATTATATTCCTCCAGCAGCAGGAATCAAACCTGGGTACTCTTGGTCTGCATTCGGAGCCATATCCATTACTCCACTGTACACAGATACAACTAGAGGGTTTATGTTATATATAACCATACATGTGATAACGTCCCGGACATCTGGGATTATCCCTGAAATCGTATCTCTGTCACGGAGGGTGCATGTTTGTCCCGGAAAGTCATAAAAAAAAAAACGAAATTTTTTTATCTCGGAATCGATTATCTTAATTTTACCAATGTAAGTCAGCTATTTTGCCTCTCCGGGACACTGGTCGTAAAACACAGGACATGTTGACACTAATCCGTTAATTGGTACGTGTGTCGTCAAGGTCAATCACCCGATAATTGATCTATTGGCCTATTGTTGTGCTTAACAAGTCGGGGAGGGTTCTTGTATACAAATTCATTGTTTTCATATGGATTTGTTTGGTCTTATGAATGATAGCTTTTAATTGATATTTCTCACACATTTTACCGCCAAATGAGCATGAAGGTGAGTTCAAAGTAAGTGACAAAATGAGTAAAAAAACAAAATTAAAACAAGGAAAACATCCCATATTCCATTCAAATTTCAAAGTCGATACGTCGTTATACTTTAAACAACTTAAGCGTCCATAAGGAATTATAGTGTTTTGAACTTTTTTTTCGAACTATCGTTGTGTATATTGAAATACATATTACACATATAAAATATATTGTATTATTTATTCATTTTTATTAATTCATGCTGGTATGATTATAAAACGCAATAAAATTGAAATCCTTCAGTCGATGTTCTTGTTCAAACCCACAAATATCACGCCCTGCAGAAACCGCGGGTCTTTCTCCTGACGTGACAGACACGTCGTATGTTCTCAAAAGCGCGGGAAAACATGTGCCCGTATAGTTGTTTATTTCCTGTTTTGATGAAACCGAAAGTAGACTGCATAATTTATCCTCCTGGTTAGCACTTCATTTAAAGCCTGGGAAAAAATCTGGTGGTTTTATTTTTTCAAGAAAATGCAGAAAAAAACAAACCATGTCAAGTAAAAAATATGTCTTGGCAGTCAAAATAGGTACATTTTCCCGACGTTAAAAACGACTAAAATAGCCCCAGATATGCTCTAGAATGCACCACAGACGTTCCCCATTTATAAAAAAATCCGGACCTCCCTAGTGTGCGTTGACATTACGACGAGTGTCCCGGAATCAACCCAAGAATTTATCACATGTATGATATAACCAAAATATAGGTGTGCTTGACATTATTGAAATGAAAGGTGACAACATTTGAATATCTATTGTTACTGCTTAGGGTTGAACTTCATTTTTTGTTAACAACTTTTTGCCATCATTAGTTCATGCATCAAATTTTAACATGAAGGTCCCTGGAGCTACCACTGAACTAGCTCATATGTGGGTTCAATACATCAACCCATGTTGGCAACTACCACAATAGTTAGATCATTCAGCAGATAAACAAAATAGGTAAGTGAAAGAACATTAAGGGTACTAAATGAAGGATAACTGTGAACAAATGTTGACAATATTTGTATGGCATACCTCCAAGGCATTTGGTGAGGTTTTGGAGAATTGAAAGTATCTGCTTGATGTACATGAGGTTCTGAGCTTTAAGACGTGACCGGTAACGACTCTCATATTGGCTCAACTGGCTGTGGGCTCGAACCAACTAAACAAAATGTAAAAAGATTTGTGTATTCAATCCCTTGACATGAGAGTCTAGGCCTTTGTGTCCGACCAATATATCATTCTAGCCTAGCTGTTTATTAAACAACTAAACAAATCAAGTAACAATTATTGCTCCTGACATTACTAGTTATCACATTACAAACTTCAGTTATATTGTTAGTGTGCTCATTATACCTGTGCACCAGTGACCTCAGTGCTGTGTACACTGTTGATGGTTTCCAAGAGGTTGTGGGCCTCATCTATAATCACGATGTTGTCTTTCAGTTTGATGCCGCTTGCCTCCCGTGTTGATTTGTGCAGCAGTGTGTTGTAGGGCAATGCAACTATCTTAAATGGGATATAATCAAAGAAAATAATGTTTTTATCAGAATCATTGTGGCTGTACAGCATTGAATGACAAGAAAACATTAGTATCTGAAAATCATGTTCTTGAATGACATTGTCCTGAGACTTATGATAAGACTGAAATTACAGTGCTTGTTTAAATTTAAGATCTCCGGTCTAACTACAGCTGCCACCCAATGGCAAGATTTTTATGAAAATTGTTGATTTTCACTTTGTCAGTATTTTGTTTTTGTTTTTCAGAATAACCAGTATTTTAAGCACAACAGCTCTAACTACATCAGCAGGACTACCTCAGCATCTGGTATAGCAAGTCGAGTGCCAAAGTAGGGGCACGCCTTCATCTGTTTGCCAAGGGTGACAAGTTGCTCGATGTCGCGAACCTCAAGTAATGCTGAGTCTCGGTAATCCTGTATTGGATCCTGACGGTAGTATGGGCAGCCCTTAGATATGCCTACTTTCCTCTTCTTGCCATCAGATGTTGGCTTCTTATCTGAAATTTCATGTTTTCAATAACCAATAAGGTTTCAGCCATGTAGGCATATAACTTTTTAAGCAAGGAGAATATTTATTCAGTTAAGTCACTCAAAAAATGCCAATAGGATTTATTTTAGAAATATTGTTTTTAAAGAATGTCCCTTTTTAGGCATTTTAATTATTATATAGTGTGAAGGTTTAGAAATTAAGCTATTCATACACCAGGGCTGTCTTTCTGCAGTAGGGGAATATTGCCGAAAGGGAATTTTGAATGTTACTTATTCAGAATATGATACTATCAAATAAATGTATTTTTGTGCCATATATAATTATACAATACGATTCTTAAATGTGACAGCATATTGCAACAAGAGCTGTCATAAGACAGCGGGCTCGACTACGCTGCTTTAACTTAAAGTGAATACAACAATGATGTAATATGTGCCTGTCAAAAGCAATAAAAAAAATCAAATTAAAAAGTAAACAAGAATTGCAATGTGACAAAACCAACGCTGACACCGACGCCGGGGCGAGTAGTAAAGCCCTCCTTATTCTTCAAATAGTGGAGCTAAAAACAAATTGCCTGAATCATTGCAATTTTTGTCAAATTTCTTTTACTTCTTTTATCTTCATAAAATGAATGGTAATTTTGGCAAGAAGATGTGAAAATTAATCTACTTTATAAGGTGAGGAATGGGGCTGAAATTCTGCCAGCAAATCACTAGAAAGACAGCCCTGTAAGACAGCCCTGTAAACAGTCCCATTTGCTTTATATTCTCATCATAATAAGTTTATAACCCACAAGCCCAAACAAACAAGTATGAAACAAAATCCAGATTGTTTATAAGCCAAGGTTAGATTCTAGCATGCAATCTTGTATATGTGTTCGACCACTGAATTTGGCAGAGAACTTACAAAACTGCCATTCACATTTAAATTTTTCATTGAGTAATTGTCAGATAAAAAGTCAGTCTTGTCTTTTCGGGCCAAATGGTTATAAATCTAACTTGTCCACCAGGATTTTTACCTGTTCCAGGCTTTGGGCAAAGGGGGGGGGGGGTTGTTTTGAAGACTGAAGAAGATACTGAATTCATGAATTAAATGAATTTCTCTGTGCGTATAATATTAAACACTGTATATTAAACACAAAGTTGACTACATTTACTTCGTACCTGACTTCTTTTTCTGGAGGTCCCGGCATGTATCATTGATAAGTGTCACAGACTTCAACTTTCTCACTGCCTCGTTCACACACAGGTTCTATAAGGCAAGAATCAATAGGGTAGTTATTAAAATTACTGAGGAGTATCACATGGTCTCAAAAGTACATTGGCAAAACAAGATGGCTGTAAAACCATCGCTTTGACAACAAAAATAAGGAGTATACTCACTGTTGCTGATAATTTATGATCTGCAGATTAGGTGCAGAGTACCCGCAAATTAACACAATATATCACTAAAAGACATTACTAACGTGCACGTGGTGGAATATCAATTCTTGTTGTACTCTATAGCTACAAATGTTCATTAATAATGTTAGTTTTAATGAGAAATACGGCAAACAAGCAATTGTCCAGAAATCGTTCAGAAATTGTACTTATAAATATTTTGTCTAGACAGTGCTAGACAGTGTACTTGCTATGAAATATTTTTAAAACTCTTTAAAAACAAAAACACAACAAATGTGATAATAGCCTACATCAGGGCATTAAAAAATTGCTAAAGTAGTTTATTCATAAATATTCTGTTTAGACAGTGTACTTGCGCTGAAAAATACTTTGGAATAGGCAATGTACAAAATTAATAAAAATTTGTAAAGAGTTTCAGGCCCAAACAAAGAAAACCTCAGAAAAAAGAGAAGCACATACTATTCTGCATTTCCTAATAATTACCAACAATGAGTATCCTTATTTTCGAAGTGATAATTTTTGCAGCCATCTTGTTTATCCAATGTACTTTTGAGACCACATCTTATCCCCAGTGAAAGAAAGTGTTTTAACAATTTATAAAAAAAGTTGTAAATGGTAAGGCATAGACCATACAACACAAGTACAATACAAGTATGAATTTAAAATCAGTCTGTCGCAAAAGCAAGGGCCATTATCTTGTCCATTCTCCATATATGTGCATCAAATTTGAGTAACACAAATGAAGTTCAGTGGGAAACGAAATCCCAGGTGCACATCTTCATCACCTAAATAACATTCCGCCAAGGATTCTTCACTCTTCACAGTTTTGAGGAACATAAGTCCAGAAATGCCAAGTTTTGCAAATTCAAGGGCCCAAAAGCAGCAGGAAACGAAAGACCCATGTACACAACATCATCACTCCATTATAATATATTCCCCTTATGACCCTTGGCTAATATAGATTTGGATTTTTAAGCGACACAAGTCCAGATATACCTTTTTCTAATCCAAGGGCCATAACTGTTGTTTTACTAGATGCATTGGGCAACGAAACCCCAAGTGCAAAACTTCCTAACCTAAATAACATTCCATCAGCATGCCTTGACTCTAGGTAAAATAGTTTTGGAGTTTTGAGCGACACGAATCTGCATCATACTTACGGACAAAAGGATGCATGAATGGACAAGGGCAAATCTGTATGCTCACCCCCCCCCCCCCATTTTTGTGGGGTGCATAACAAGTATTCACTGAAGGATTAATGGGTATTGAAGTATACAGCAATTATCAATTCAATGCTTGTTGTATTAACCATCCATCTTAATGCATTCAAAAATTACATTAATTCAGATGATATATTTCTTATTTGCATTTGGTAAAACCACACTTAAAAACCTACCTGCCTGGATCCAAGAGACACAACTCTTGTATTATCACCATAAGGGGACTTGATAATCTCCTTCACAAACTGAGAGAGCTGAGAGTGAGTTCGACTGCAAAAGTACACCTGTAATCAGAAATAAACTTCTTTAAAAATATCAACCTTTTAGAAAAATGCATTGTTAAACCAACTTCTAATCTGAGCTTGTAATTCGGATAGCTCCCAGAAGTGATCTTAAACAGGAAGTTAAAATATTAAAATGGAAGCAATGTCCAAATCCTTCAAACACTTGATATGCAATAGCCATTGGTAATAAATAGACAGATAAAAGTAGCAACATTTGAGCAATGGGGATAACAAATCAGCAAATAGAGTAATGTTACCAACCAAAGTAATGTTAAACTAATGTTACCAACCCAATAGATGGTGTACTGATCAATCACCTCATCAAAGACAAAGCAATTTTGTTCAAGTGGTTCATATAATGCAATGTACTGTTTTTCCTCGACTATAAGACGGGGAAATTGGGTCCCGATTTTAAACCTAAAAGTAGGGGGCCCGTCTTATAGCCAAGTCTGTAAGAAATTCAGACAGAATAGAGTCAGAATCAGTAATGTTCAACAAACAGTATACGACTGACTGATTTATTGTCTGCTGATGACACACCAATAAAACGGACAAGATCACACCCATCAGATTAAGAAGACCATCTGCTTTGTTTCCCTACGATGAACACTCGATATCTTCTCATTGGCAAACACTTGTTATCGGTCCAAACACATTGTTTATCACAGGAGACACATTTTACTGCCTTTATATTTAAAATATTTTGAAAAAAATTAAATCATAGTGGTTTTGTTTTTCCATGTCGGAAATAAAACTTACATTTTCCTTACGATTATGCTATAGATGCGTATATCATGCAGACTTATTGGCATGCTTCAATACACATTTCATTAATCGTTCAATATACATTAATTTATCCGCAATCATCAATGGTTATTTATTTCTCCTAATTTAAGTCCCATCAACTGCAATCCAAACAAACACCTGCAAAAATTTAACTTATTAACACATGTTATGGAATGTGTCGTGTTTGTCGGCTGCAGATCAAACGGTGAAATTTCTTTTGTCACAGCACGAGCTGTGTAAACATCAAAGGGGCATGGCAGTGGTTTGTATTTAAATGGGTCAGCCTTTACCATATAATTCCATTTACTCCCAAGATTGCATCTAGGCTGGTTAGAACATACCATACGATCAGAAAAATAATAATCAATAATCCTCGTCTGAGAACCTTCAAAACATGACCAATATATTTTATTCGAACCTTTTGCTGTACGAAAAAAGAAACCGCGTAACGTTGTTCCATTATTAACCTACCTCCACATTAGAGAGTTCACAGTTGACATTAAATTGGTGATTTTCTTCCAAGCAAATGAACAAATTTAGTCGATAATTGACTGTTTAGCTTGAACATTACCACATACTTGGGAGTAATTCAAGTGCTTTATTTGCTTTAAAAAACTGAACACGTCTTATAAACTAGACAAGATTTCATGGGCAAACTTAGGGGGTCGTCTTAAAAGCGGATTGCCTTATAGTCGGGGAAATATGGTACTAATTCCTGATACACTTCCTCATTACTGTTACCTGTGTGGGCCTCCTATCACTGTCAAAGTCCACCACTGTCAGGGTCTCCCACCTACCTCAAAGAAGTGTACTGTTTCGCGATCCCCTTAATCATCACTTTCCCCTGCCCTGGCCTCCTTATCACTGGCAAAGTCAGCCACTATCAGGGCCTCCAACCTACCTTAGTACAGTGTACTGTTTCCTGATCACCCTCATCATCACTGCCCTCTGTCTTTGCCTCCTCATCACTGGCATAGTCAGCCACTATCAGGGCCTCATCCCCATCATCCAGGTCCCCCTCTCCTGAGAGGTTCTCCGCAAGTTCAGAATTAAGCGACTGCTTTACTTCAGGAGAGGCTCCTTTCATCAGGCTATCAAACTCTTCTTCAAGCTTGGCTCTCTATAATGTAAGACAATTTGAGAATTTGATCATTGTAAATGGTTTATTTCCAGTGAAAATGTATGGCAATGTCTATAAAAAATACAAACAACACAATTACCCAACATATCAAATGCCTAAATAAAGTTATGTTGTTACCAAACCAAAATCCAGTGTAGAATATTAAATATCCAACACATTTTTATGTTAGGGATGCTAACAAATATTCGAATATTCAATCAAACGTTTGACATTCCAATGTCAATCTCGGTATTTGAATATTTGAAAAAATATGTTGAATGAATATAATAAAAAAACTATTGCCTTCAACACTGATCTTGTGTATAAAGTTGGTTTGTCTTTTTTTTACAACGATTGGCCCCTTATGACAGAGATGTGAATGTGATGACAATAAACTATACAAGCGCCATATGTCATTTAGGGACATATCTTCGGGTCCTATAAACAGTCCCTGTAATTTTGCAATAACTGCCAAGACAAGTGACATCAAACATGTGTTGTTTTCTTCTTCTTCCTCCTCCTCCAATAAAGTGCATCACCTAGTACTAGTCTAAGGTATCATCGCAATGATAACAGTCTTGGATGCAAATTAAGCTGTGCAACATTGCTCAAATCGCCGTTATAATATGAATGACATGTGTACAATAATGTTGATACATGGGGAGCGAGACAAATCAGCCCCTTACCAAATTGGCCTCAAAGACGTTTCGGCCCTGCCATTTCGTCCCCTTAATAAAATTGACTCAAGACGTTTTGGCCCCTTACTGATTTTCAACAGAGACATTTCGGCCCTTTAATTTAATTTTGGTTTTTATTTTACTATTATAAATAATAATAATAACATAATTTTTTTATCAATACCTTAATTTTTATTCATATATTTAGCTTTATGTGAATAATTGAAATTTTATGGTTCTTTTTCTTATATTTACAAATAAAAATAAGGGCCAAAACGTCTCCGTTATCAGGGGCCGAAACATCTACAGGAAGGGGCCGATTTGGTAAGGGGCTGTATAGTATAGCGTTTTAGGATATATTTCCTCTATTGATTTACAACAGAAGAGTCCAAATCCTCATATATATTTGTTTTATCGTTTAATTAGTTCCAGCGATTTTGTTTTCATAGTTATTTTCAGTAGAGGTCAATCCCAGAACGAGGCTTCTCGTCCTATGAAAATACCCTCCATTGGCGCATAATGCCATTTGACCAGGAATCCATCTTATTTCAAATTGTGTACAAATATGAAGGCAGTGGAATTGAAATTATTCAATTTAGTTTTTTTGTTTGTTCAAATTTATTGCTTTTTTCTCTCTCAAAATGGGGAATTCCAGAAACTCATTTGGGGGAAATCAGCGTCCGCCGCGCGTACTACCTATGACAAAGTATGGTTAAAAGCCCCAGCTATTACCGTATTATATCATGCATAGGACGCACTTTTTTACCTCCAATTCTCGTCTTAAAAGGTGCCTGCGTCCTTTCTATGCTATTAGAATTGCATCTGTTTTTTTCCAAGTCCATTTCAGGTCGAAAATATCGGACCGGGGAAGAACGCGGTAATAGTAAGTATCTGTACTGCGTCACCAGAGAGAACAACTGATTTAGGTAAAATCATGCAAGTTTAACACACGCAGAAATATATTGAATGTTTACTTTAAAATGATTTATTGAGAAATAAATTGAAAACAAACATACGAGTGTTTACTTTTTTACAAAAGGGACGCTACTCACAAAAACTCGATGTGAGTCAGCACTTTAACAGGATTGAGTTATAACGGCAACGGAAAATCGGGAAAGGAGGTAAATATCAATTAATCGTTGTTCATGATTTTAATGTTTCGATATTTTACAAAACATTTTGTTGTATGTTACTGTTTTAAAAAATTAATAAAGGAATGTGCATAACGCAAAGTAGCATTATTGTCCCTATCAAATCTTTTCAAATGTGCAAAGGTGTGAAAAACACCCGCTGTCTGTCATTAGAAAAACATCAATAGAACAAACTATTGCGATGCTAATACCGTATGGTTGTTTGTTCGCACTTTATCCGTCGTGCCTTCCGCTGGCAAGGATAATTACCGACACGCATTAATTATGCCTGACATGCCTTTATTCGCGCAGCAACAAGCCTTATCAAAACAATCATCAGTTTTGACAATACACAGTTTTTCAACGGTTGACTGTCATTCAGAAAGCGTTTCGGGACGGCATTTGTATAAGTCTTATAAGATGCGTGAATGTTCTCAAAATGTCAAGACTTATATCATTGTTGTGTACACTAAATTACCGAAATATGACGATAATTATCGAAATACACAAGACAGTTATCAAAATATATGCCTTATATACATTTTTTTTTACTTCAATATATGTTATAAATACTTTATTACCTCATTTTTTTCGGCTCCGATTTTGACATTTTTCCGCTGCGTCCTATCTTATATATTAAGGGGTTTAACCCGTTTTTTTCAACTATTTTTTGGCCTGCGTCCTATCTATGCTAGCGTCCTATAAATGATATAATACGGTACTTTAGCGAATAATAATAATAGTTTACTACAACTTCTAATTCTAATTCTTCTAATATTGTATAACCATGTGGCATTATGGTGAAGATGTTTACCTTTCTCTTCATGGCTGATAGTCGAGACTTCCTCATGTCAGTCAGTTTGGCCTCCTGTTTCAGCCTCTGCTCGACTTCCTCCTGTAAATTATTATTGTATTTCAGCTTTAAAATGTACAGAATCTAAAAGTTTCACTTTCATGTAATGTAAACTGTTGGATTTTTTTTATCCTAATGTACTACTATGCATAACTGTGAGGCATTAGGAATTGTGAATTAAGGATGTGTAATTTGCTATTGATAAGTAATTTTCAGGTTTTTTTTATCTGTTTAAATAGCTGTCATTTGAATTTGTTCCCTTTGCAAAAGTAAATAATTTTCCGCATTTGAATGTTTAAGTTTTGAAATAGTCTTCGAAAAATCAATTAGTCCAATTTGGCCACTTATTATATAGGCTTTTTATTTCACAAGAATTAAATAAATGGCGTTAACTTATTATTTATCAATTTATAGCCAATTCAGCCCTGCTTAAATAATGAAGTGTGTAAATATGAATGCAAGCCTACATGTGCATTTACATGTGTAATAATGGTTCAAGTACTACAGGATTCGATTTCATAGCAAAAGGAATGCAAAAAAGACCAATGGATGTTTTTTTATATTAAAATTAACGCTTAGTCAATGCAAAATGTTGCCATTTGGTCGAGAAATGATGAATTATAATAAAAAATGTTTTTTTCATCAGGAAAATTCATATGTGGAGATTCACCTTGATTTTCTTGCTCCTTTCCCCAGTCTCTTGCTTGGTTTTAAACTCACTAATCCAGTCCAGCTCTGAAAAGGCAAGATAATTATTATTATAATATACAAGTAATTCAATTACTAAATTGTGGAAAATAAAGTCAAGTTTTGTTGACACATATGGCCAATATTATCAGTTTTTAACAGTCTTAACAAAAACCATAATTCACCCGTCACACATTTGGTCAGACCAACAAGTTCATCCTGGTTAGTCACATTGACAAGAACTTTAAAGTCACCCGTCAGACATTTGGTCACATCAACTTTTAATTTTTTTAATTCCATTGTTTTTAAAACCAGACGTTCATACTTCTTTCATAACACAGTGCTATATATTTTACTATGGACCTAAACAAATTTTGATAGTCAAGTCTGATGGGAGTTTCCTGCAGCATGTTCTAAATACTATAAATTGCAATCTCAGTATGAACGGTCATTCACTCCCATTTAACATAATTTCTTCCTTAACAAGACATTAGTCCACTTTCTAAGTAAACAGTATGATGATTCCATTTACCTCCATCTGCACTGTTGCCATTCTTGTTTTCCTTGTTTTCATCACTGAAAGACAATAAAGGTATTAAACTATAAAGAATATGAAATGTTAACGACAACAATTATTAATGGCTTGCTTAAAGTACACTGCACTCAAGAAGCACTGCTTCCCTTAGGCCTGTATAGGGCACCAGTGCTAGGCTGACTCATTGCTGAAACATGCTTATTTTTAGTACATGACATGTCATAAAATGTCACAAATCTGGTTGTTTGCTGCCTGTGTTCCAATGGTCAAGCAACAAGCCAGTATAAGCTTATTCAGGGATGTCATGGCATTTTTAGGTTTTTTTTGGACATTTACTGTTAAAGGAAAACAAATAAGTGAGGTGTTATAAATTTCATTAAAGTCAGTGCAAATTGGGTTAGGAAGAAAGTTTGTGATGAGTTGCATTTACGGTACTTCAAAAACGGCTAAACTTGTTTAATAACATAAGGATTTTTTTGTTCAATATTAAGAATGGCAAACATTAGTCTTTGCAAAAAGACAACACTTTTGGATACAGTTTTAATGTACAATTGTGATAATTTTGTAATGTCCAGATTCAAAATAAGGTAGTCCAAAACATATTTAATGAACATCAGACTGGACTTCTGTTAACTTTAAATGCTTTAACAATCTGAAACTATTGAAAAATGATGTCAGAACAATTTCTAACAAAATAGGGGACACCCCTCTCAAACCAACCCGTAATCACCAACACACCTTCAAATAATTATGGGAGGAATACTGTCAAGAAGATACATATACAGTAAAACTGCGATCGCTCGAGGTCGCCAGGGACCGAGACAAAACCTCGAGGGAACCGATGTTTCGAGCGACCCGATTTTCAATTTTCCAGTTTGATATGAAATATCTTTCTGTTTACTAAGACACCGATTCTGTCCTGTAAAGGACGTGAGTGGGCGTGTTGGTGTTTTGGTATAAGTAATGGGTCCTTCATTAGATTTCTCAGGTGTTTGACAATTACGATTTGTGTACTTGGGACCGAGGATATTGCTCGACTGCTCGACATAATGAGGTTTCGAGGCAGCGTGGGTATATTTTATATGAAAATAGAAGGAAAAAAGTTTGGGACCAAGCTCCGACCTCGAGGGAACGCCGGTTCTCGAGCGACCGCTTGTTCGAGGGAACGCAGTTTCACTGTATTATAATGGGATGCCTTCAAACATTCAGTGTTACATGCATTATCAATCAATTACAATAAGACTTTTGGGCTAACAAGCTCATTTAATTTTTGTTGCTAACGGCAGCAAACTTCTAAACAAGCCCTGCTATATGAGAAAGCCCAGAAAGCATTTTACCAGAGCAGGGCTTGTAGGCTTGTGCTAATTTTGACCACTGCTTTGAGGTTCCTTTAAATATTAGTAAATATGCAATGCAGCCATTACATGTTTTAATTCACATGCAGCTTCTGCCAAACACTTCTTTTACATAAATAAACCTTCTTCAATAAATGTTTTATCATTTTTAATTCAGCATTTTTTGTTAATCATTTGTTAATCATTAGAAAATCAAAATAATCCAGGGCCCACGTATAAACAATACAGTGTACCAACCTCTTGCTTGTGTCCCCAGACAGCAGCTGTTCTAGTTCCCTCTTTTGTTGGTCCTGGTAATCCTTCAGCCAGCGTAGAGCCCCACATATCAGGCTTAAAGATTTCCCCTGATAATTTGGAATGAAATATCGTAAGTAAGTACTAAGTTATCATTTCATTTTGGTATTCTTTTTCAGTAGATCATTTCGGAAATATTATCATAAATATTATTTTCTTTGATACATAAGCCTGAAAGAAAACTGCAATTAAACTTAATGCAGACATCATGAAATTTAAATTAAGTGTCAGTTATTCGGTCCGACAGCATCTGAAAATTTGTCGGATTGAAAGAAAATTTGATACATTTGGAAATGTCATATAAAATCTGCGATGCTTATGGCAAACGTTAAGTTAATTGTTTAGCATTTCAAAAACATAGCACAATAAACAGAAGTAATATGTAATATACAGCCAAGGGAGGTACACGTTGCGTGATGTTTGACTCCGTCGGTACACATGCCTACATCAACACTCTACCAAATTTAAGACAACGGGATAGTAAACAAATAGTTTTCTTTTAAAACAGAACCTAACATCTTCATTATTTAATAGATCTGTACATGAAACTTGTCTGTCAGACAGACCAAACTCCTTACAATTTTAGTCGAACCAAGTCCAAATTTACTGGTCAGGACCATCGGAACGTTTTCATTATGCCTGTTAATAAATCTATATATCTATACAGGCCTGCCTTGCGTAGATCCACAAGTATACACTATTGCAATTTACAGTTTGTTATGGCCAAATCCAAGCAAAGTTCAATCAGATAGACATTAAATTGAAAGTATTTCTACAACATAATTTTCGTTTTTAATTTTATCACTTTGACTCACAGTTCCAGTAGGGCTTTCAAAGATTCCGACCCGTCCCTGCTCCAGGCAAGTGTACAAACCCTGCATAAAGCCCTTCTGTATCTCGTAGGGCTCAAATGGGAAAGGGAACTCCTTCGGTAGGCTAACTGACTTTATCCAGTTTTCTTTATTTTCATCTGTAGATTACATGTGAGTAATTCATTTGACAAAGTTCTTAACAATCGTTCTTAAACCAAAAAAAAAGGTTCTATTAATTTTAAATTTTGAAACACAATGACAGTAGACATAAATACAAGCACATGTACAATGGACATCAGTGCTCAGTAATAAAAAGAATACAAACCAATGTTTTTCACTATTTTTGTTTTTTCTTCAGGAAGTAAAAAGGATGAGATCAAATCATCGCCCTCATCATCAAACTCTGGATCCATTCTTATGCAAGCCCTGTAACCAAGAAGAATAATAATTTATAATATTAAGTTATTCAATGAATGAACAGCAACTTTTCCTTCTGACTCAAACATGCAATATCTATCTAGATATACAACTTTTATTCTGGCTCCTGCTACAGTTCTTACAAAATGAGAAAAAAATCCAAAGATTAACTCTGAAAACGTTAATTACAAAATAATGAAAACACCACAAAAAATTCAGCCCTAAAACTTGTTTTATATAGAGTGACATGCAATCCTTTTGCATGCATTTCCATAAGTAGCTTAATAATATCATCCCTTCTGTTTAAACCTGGATGATTAAGGCGCTTATCTATCTGAATCAAATGTTGTTTTTTTGTTGAGTTTATTCTACTTTCACTTTCGGTCAACATTTGAAATCCATCTAATTACATCCAAAGCCATCAAATGAAAACGCTTCTTCATGTTTGGGTATAAATGCACCGGTCCAATGGAAATTTCCGTACCGCCTGGAAATCGTGCGAAGTTTTCGGAATATCCGTTGGGTATAAACAAAGAGCTGAAGTTGATTGTTTCGAAAAAAACCCAAATATATAATAATCTCAATCATGTGACAACAAATCAGATGATCAAGAAGATTTCATGAAAAATCTTCAAAAAGTGAACAAGATGATCTACTCTCCATTTGAAAAAGATTTGCTTCCAAGTTACTGTTTATTGCTCAAGTACTGACTAAATTTATATCTGTATTCAGTAAATTCCTCGCGGAACTACCACTTTTTGTTTTACTATGCAGATTTTCGGCGTTGCGGACGAAATGTTCTTTTACACTATCTGATTTAAATGGTGTTAACACTCTCACACCTGCCAACAATCAGTAGACCGAAGAAATACCATTGCTGCGTTACTCAGAGGTGTAGACACCGCGAAACTCTGAGGAAACCAATAAGAATTTCTTCCAGTACTGTATTTAATTTATGTGTATACTTTTCTCTCATTGTGTGCTTTCAGTATTTTTCAGACTTACTTGCACATGATGAGACTGGTAATCCCTTAATGGCGCACAATATAGGTTGATGTCCATTTTTTGATCTAGTTTTAATGCATTATTATATTTAAATTATTTGACTTTAAATCCCAGTAACATACTGTTTTCTATGTATATTCAATCAACTTCTCCAGTGATTTTTTTGGCATTATTTTTACTGCCTGTACCTTGCAAATTGGGAAAAATACAAAATCAGGCCAAAATAGCTTACCAAATGGAAAATATACATTTTTTAAAAACTTTTTCATGCATACATTATGCTGTGAAACAGGTATTCTTGTCAAGATTTTGTTTATATTTATAGAAATTCATTGCTTTTTTAATCATGAATGTAACCTGCTTTTATCAAATTGGGAAAAAAATATAAAATTTTGGGAAAATAGACAGTTTTCGCAAGGGGAAACAGCCTTTAGAAGGCTGTAAATTGCATAAAAAAATCACGGTATTCGACTGACTGATTTATTGTCTGTTGATGACACCCCAATAAAAGTGACACGATCACACCCATTGGATTAAGACGACCATCTGCTTTGTTTCGCTACGATGAACATTCTATATAACGCTTGTTATCGTTCCAAACACGTTGTTTATCACAGGAGACATATTTTGCTACCTTTAAAATAAAAATATTTTGAACAAAAAATATTAAAAAAAAAATGAATTGTTATTTTTTCTATGTCGTAAATAAAACTTACTTTTTCCAAAACGATTAGGCTTTGCGTATATCATGCAGATACATGTAACTGGCAGATTTCAATACACATTTCATTAATTTATCCACATAAATAATAACATCAATGGTTATTTATTTCTCAAAATTTAAGTCCCATCAACTGCAATCCAAACAAATACCTGCAAAAATTTAACTTATTAACACATGTAATGGAATGTGTCGTGTTTGTCGGCTGCAGATCAAATGGTGAAATTTCTGTTGTCACAGCACGAGCTGTGTAAAGATCAAAGGTGCACAGCAATGGTTTGTATTTAAATAGGTCAATCAAATACCATATAAACCCATTCAACTCCCAAGATTGCGTCAAGGCTGGTTAAAACATACCATACGATCGGAAAATAAAAATCAATAATCCTAAGCAAATGAACAAAATTTAGTTGATAACTGACTGTTAAGCTTGAACATTATCACAGACTTGGAGAATTTCAAGTGCTGGATTTGCTTTAAAAATCGACCCCGTCTTATAAACGAGTCGAGACAAAAACACCAGATTTCATGGGCAAAGTTAGGGGGTCGTCTTATAAGCGGATCGCCTTATAGTCGGGGAATTACGGTAGGAAGAAATGGTTCAATTAATCTTTAAATACAAAATATTCATATTACCACTGTTACTTTCATAAAATATACAACAATAGCTTCACAGATTAAATCGGCAATTTTTAAACCCCCCTGAACATGACTTACCTTCATACTTTAATAACAATGCAATGAAACTATTATCTAGAACGCAGAAATAGTGTGGATATCAACTGGCAATTGACGATGCTGATGAAGGTTAATGTTGAAACTACAAACATGTTCAAAGGTAAATTAATTAAGCCAAACAAAATAAAATTGTACTTTTATGGAATATGTTTTCTTTATTTTTACCAAGGCAAAACAAACAAATATGAGAATGATTGACTGATTTTCAAAAACAAAATAACTTCAAATGTAAGCATTTTAATTCAACAGTAGCAATGTAGTAGCG
This sequence comes from Mya arenaria, assembly GCF_026914265.1. NCBI lineage: Eukaryota > Metazoa > Mollusca > Bivalvia > Myida > Myidae > Mya > Mya arenaria. Next base: position 6,159,489 of record NC_069124.1, read on the forward strand.
ATGCATAATACCCGGAGTTCCGCTTCGAGGTCAATAAATTGTAGCATGCGAGCCTAACAAACACCAACAGATCCCTTCAGAGAAAAGCATGCTCGACCCTGAAGGGGTCCACTGGTCTTTATTTACACTAAATTCTCTATTCACACTGAGCCCGGACTTTGCTAATTTGCATATTGCCAACCAAGTAAACATCCATTCTATGAACGTACTTCCGTTTATAACGGAATGTTATTATGATCGCACATCCGCCTCCTACAGTGGACCGTTACAGTATACCTGTAGGATACCTGTAGGATGATTTTGGGTTCTGTATAAGGACTTGTGCCCTTTTTAAACCCCTCTTCGTCTAAACTTGTTTCGTCACGATCTATCTTCGGAGCTCATAAAATCTTATCGTGTAAAGGTTGTTGGTAACAGTTATGAGTATATATGATTAAATTACAGCTGTCCATAGACAACTTTGATACAGGTCTCAAAACTGGTACAGCATGTCTCCTTGCCAGTGGCGGTCCAACCTTACTTTAAATGATTCTACATCTTCAGCATCTATCACATGTTGAGGCAAGTCATTCCACACTTGTATAACACGACGAGAAAACTGGTGCTGGCAGAAAGTGGTCCTAAATCTGGGTTTTTCAAGCTTTAAGTTATGCCCTCTTGTTGATGAAGCGTAGCAAAAGAATCTTTCAAAGTCACAATCATCGATACCTTTTACAATCTTAAAAGTCTGTATAGCGTCTCCACGCATTCTTCTATGAGCAAGAGTGGGTAATTTTAACTGCTTGAGCCTTTCTTCATATGACATATCTTTTAGAGATGGAATCAATTTTGTAGCCCTCTTTTGTAGTCTTTCTAAACTTTCAATATCTTTTCTCATATATGGGTGCCAAACCACATTCGCAAACTCAAGATGGGGTCGGACCATAGCTGTATACAACTTCATGAAAGTGTACTTATCCATGAAATCAAAAGTTCTGTTGATTATAGATAATATACTGTTTGCCTTGTTTATCTTTGTAGATATGTGTTTATGAAATTTCAAGTCCCTTTCAAACAATACTCCTAAATCACTCTCTTCTGTAGCAGATTCCAAAGGTATATTGTTCATTAAATACTTCTTTTCAGGATTATTATACCCATAGTGTATAATTTTGCACTTATCAACATTGAATGTAAGCTCCCACTTTTTAGCCCAATCACACAATGAATTCAGGTCATCCTGAAGGTTGTCGGAATCTGTTGTTGGGGCATACACTTTCGTGTCATCAGCAAACACCTTGATACTTGAGTTAACTACCTCTGTGATATCATTCACGTAAATGATAAAAAGTACAGGTCCTAAAACACTACCCTGTGGCACACCGCTATCAACATTTCTCCAATCTGATGTACATCCCTTGACCGATACACATTGTCGTCGATTCGCTAGGATGAATGCACATCCGCCGCCTACAGCGGACCGTTACAAAATCAACACGATCCAGCAATCGCCAGCACTTAACCGGCTAATCCTTCACGGTAAACAAGCATACTTAGGAATTTCAAGATTTTCTCACATTGTTATTAACTGCAGTAATTTTTGTGTACGGAACTAACATAAAATAACATTATCTACTAATATTTATTTTATTCTTTTATGATATTTTATGGATGCTTTAACCCGGAATCACGACCGGAACAACTACCCACTTTTGGTACAAAACAGTTTGCACGTGAAGGATTTGCCATATCAAAAGTCGTAAAAAAATCCGTCAACGTACAATTATTTCGACTACCTGGTGGTGGTATACAGAAAAATCTATGTCAGCTATTGTAAAGAAAATATTTTTTTTTGCTAATCACTTTATGATTGAAAAGCGTATACACTTACTTTTCTCAGCTAACAAAAATGAATTTTAAACACACAGTTACTTTGACGTTTTGGCGCCAATTTTACATGTTTACGGTCTACAGTGTCGTAATAGTTCAAAAAATAAAAACATACATGTATTAGTTTACTTATTTCTATATTATATATATTGAAAATATGAATCAAAATATTGATGAAAACGTGTAATTCTTCATATTATTAATTGATCTTACTTATTGAAGGTATTTGCGACAAACAATAAATAATGCTGTAAAGCGGCAAGCTCAATTTGATTCTGTTTTTATCAACATTCTTATTAAACAGAATACATATTTCTCCAATGGAAAATGAGACCTGAAATTGTAAGGATGTAAAAAAAAATTCTGTGTATGTTTACCTACGTTAACATGTTGCTTATAAGGACGGAATGAAACTAATTTTAATAATTACAATATATTTTCGCGACGCCATTTTCCAATTCGTGACATGTCAAAAATAAAATATAGGTTGCTATTTCCCGTATGCTAGGAAATGCTAATTTCTTTTGAATTATAGAAAATTTTAATTTATCAAAAAAGTGAAATAGGTCCTCATGTCACTGGAAACTTGGTTTTGGAAACTTTCCTTAGCTACACGCCAGTACACGGTTCAACTTTATTTAAAACAAAGCACTTCAATCTCTGGTCCAAGCTACTTAAGTATATGTTGGTTAGAACCAGCCGCCGGGCTAGCTTAGTTTGGCTTTGCTAGTGTTCTGGATGTCGAGGGTTCGAGCGGTTAAAAGCATATAGCGTCTATAAAATATCATAAAAACAAGAAATATTACCAGATAATGTTATTTTATATTAGTTCCGTACGAACACAAAAAAATATCCAACTTATAATTATGAGTTTGACGGCTTTTCTTCTTTTCATTCTGTCAAAACATAACGATATATACATGAAGGGCACCTGCAAGGCTTCAGGGCACAGTTTTAAATCGCTTGGAACATTTCGGCCATGGCCGAGTTGTTACGATTGTATAACGAGGTCTATCTCGAAGCTTTGTCAGAGGAGGCCGATTTATTACGATTGTATCGAGTTGTTCCCCTTTGCATAATTGTTCTCTGTGTCAGTCAACTTTCGTTTTATTGGAAAGGTAAACAACTTGTTTTAATGCATTAAATGCTTGTTTAGTGCAAAATAACATTTCACTTACATGGTAAAATATGAATTTAACTCTTTATGATCAATTTCAACTATAAAATACTTCACTTAAAACAATTTCAATATTTTTAAAACACCCCCGTTTTTTTGCACATTCCCGTTTAGACGTTAGGGATTGGAAGAATCCCGTATAACACGTCTATTATTTTAGACTAACCGGGTTTGTGCAAAAACAGGGTGGTTTTGAAAAAATATTGACATTGTATTTAGAGAAGTATTTTATGTTTGAAATAGATAATAAAGGTTTATATTCCTATTTTACCATATAAGTGCAAAGCCATTTTGCTCAAAACAAGCATTAAATGCATTAAAACACAGGATTTACCTTTCCAATAATACGAAACTTGACTGACACAGATGACAATCTTTCCAAACATAAAAACTTGACCATCTCCGGCAAGCTTCGAGATAGACCTCGTCAATACAATCATAACAATTCGGCCATGGCTGAAGTGTTCTGATTGTTGTATAACTGTGAACCGCAGCCTTGCAGGTGCCCTTCATGTATATGTAACGTGCGACTTCAATCAAACACCAGATAGCCGAGCTTTCTGGCGTAATGAAACAAACACCAACAGATCCCTTCAGGGAAAAGCATGCTCGACCCTGAAGGGGTCCACTGGTCTTTATTTACACTAACTTCTCTATTCTCACATAGCCCGGGCTTTCCTAATTTGCATATTACCAACTAAGTTTACATCCAGTATGAATGTACTTCCGTTTTTATACGGAATATTATGAACGCACCTCCGCCGCTGTAGACCTCCACTGCCTACAGCGGACCGTTACATTACTTTCCCCTCCGAGAAGACTCGTCCCGAGTCTTGGTCTGGGAATCTGGGTAAGGCAACTCCGTACTGGCAGTTGTCATCATCCCACCGCTGCCACCATTTGTAACATGCGACTTCAAACAAACACCAGATAGCCGAGCTTTCTGGCGTAATGAAACAAACACCAACAGATCCCTTCAGGGAAAAGCATGCTCGACCCTGAAGGGGTCCACTGGTCTTTATATACACTAACTTCTCTATTCTCACTTAGCCAGGGCTTTGCTAATTTGCATATTACCAACTAAGTTTACATCCGGTATGAACGTACTTCCGTTTTTATTGGGAATATTATGAAAGCACCTCCGCCGCTGTAGACCTCCACTGCCTACAGCGGACCATTACATATATATATCATTATGTTTGACAGTATGAAATGAAGGAAAACGCATCAAACAAAATTTGTTGGATATTTATTTGTTTGTGTATGGAACTAATATAAAATAACATTATCTGGTGATATTTCTTGTTTTTATGATATTTTATAGATGCAATATGCTTAAACCTTGAATCCCGATTGGAATAACTACCCACTTTTGGTACAAATCAATTTGTACGTGAAGGATTTGCCATATTAAAAATCATAAAATAGTCCTTCAACATACAATGATTTGGACTAACACCTGGCTCACTTTTCCTCCTAGGTTTACTATACTTCTTAGACTCTTCTTGGCTAATAAGGCTCACGTCAAGTCAAAACTGATGGCAGATGTTCTTTGAAACTTATATGTTTATATATATGCAATTGCGACATGCAGTTTAAAAACACTTTCCAATATTAAAGGTAAATTCGACACAAGTTTTACAAGATAGGTTCAACTCTCTCTGGCAGCCATTTTAACTGTATATACAATTATGATGCAGTGCTCCAGCCAGGATTTAGAAAGGCCTGGGTGCTCGTCAGAATAGGCATGTTTGATGTGCATTGAATGATCCTTAATGGGGCACCTGCAAGAGTTAATTTTCAAATCATATTGTGTATGTGTTGTTATTGCTTTCAATCCTAATAGTTTGTTATGAATACCTTAGCTGTTATCTTTACTTAAGTGTCAAAATTATGTGTATCTGTATTATTTTAATACAAATGTACTTATTTCTGAAAATTGACTTGACAATTATAATAATAATGTCCAAATGATATCAAAGATATATTTCATAATCATCAAATAGGGCTCTGTCAAACAAAAGGGGTCAGCGGGGAATTGTAAAAGGCAGTAGGGTGCGGAAAAAGGGCAGCAGGGTGCTCTCTCCTGCTATTTAGGCCTAGCTGGAGCACTGCTATTTTGTATTTATAAGCTTTTAGTGGTAATGTGATGTCTATAATTATGGTGACCAGTCAGGATATATAAAGCTTTATGGTCACGATAATCACGTCTATTCAATCTTGATCTTAACCCTCAAACTTACAGGATGAAGACTCTGATGGCAATATATTTTCTCCATGGATGTCGGTGATTGATGATTTTGTCAGACCTATATGCAAGTTAGCGGTATGTTGCTGTGAAAACAATTTATAATAAGATCTTGCTGAGAGAACAAAGGAGCATCAGCATATGACCAGCTTATGATGCTTTTGTTTAATCATACATGTATCCTTTTTTCTCCAAACAGGGCTCACAATGAGTGATAGAGTGCTACTTCTGGCGATTGTTACAGACATTGTTGATCCTGTCATTGCCTACCCAAGCTGCCAGAACTGCTACACAAAGCTGTTGATTGATCCACTCAATAACAGGTACTCCTACATGGTTTTAACTTTATTGGTTTAAATTGATGTGGCCTTAGCTGAATTTTAAGCTATATATGCTAATTCACATTAGGGTGTCCATTTTGAGAGGCCATGAGGATATTCCTTGTTCTTGACAGAATTAGAATCTGGGCACTATTTTGTGTGGAAGTTGACACTGATAAGACAAGAACAATTCTTACTTTCTGCCAACATTTGCTTGTATAAGCTTTTATAGAGAAACCCAAAAGTGTAAAATTCTAAATATCTAGATTCGATCCTACAACCATTTTTTATATTGCAGAACTACTTTGGTCATTTCTTGGACAATAAAGTAAATGTTAGCAGCTACTGTTAAACCAATATAATAAAGGTTTAAATTGAAGTATTGTTATCTTTAATTTCCAGGGATTTTTCATGTATGGACAAATAGTATAAAAAATGTATGTTCGATGTACATAAATATGCAGTTCATTATGTAGATAAAGACATGAAATTGAACAAGCTTACAATGCATTTCTTTGAAGATTTCACTGTGTGCGTTGCTGCTCAAGCTTAGAGGAGGGCTATGTGCACTGGCGGTTTCGACTTGTCCTCCAGATTTCTGATGGCAGTTCAGCTGGAAGTGTTGTACTGTTTGGGCAAATACTTGAAAAATTCTTTGGAAAGTCAGCAACAGATTTTAAAAGGTTTTTATTTTTTCTAAACTGGTTCTTGTCTTTATTATGCCCCCACAAAGTGGCGGCATATAGGGTTGCCCTTGTCCGTACGTACGTCTGTCTGTCTGTACGTACGTACGTCCCGAAGATTGTTTCCGATCTAATTCTTGAAAACCGTTTGTCCAATCCTCACCAAACTTTAAACACATGTTTGTGACCATAATATCTTGATCAAGTTCGATAGTCATGGAAATCGCTTTAGTCATTTAGGAGTTACGGCCCTTTTTGCCAAAAATACTTCAAAAATATATGTTTCCAATCTAATTCTTGAAAACTGTTTGTCCAATCCTCACCAAACTTTAAACACATGTTTGTGACCATAATATCTTGATCAAGTTCGATAGTCATGGAAATCGCTTTAGTCATTTAGGAGTTACGGCCCTTTTTTGCCAAAAATACTTCAAAAATATATGTTTCCAATCTAATTCTTGAAAAGTATGTGTCCAATGTGGATCCAACAAGTTTTTTCCTGCCTGAATGGGGCCATATAACCTATACAGTCTTGCGATGCCGTAAAACCCAACTCAACTCAACTTATCCTATATGTGCAGATTATCCTGAATAATCATTATGGCTTATTTTCTGTGACAAAAAATCGAAGTGGGGGCATCCGTGTCCTATGGACACATTTCTAGTATGTTCTACATTGTGATCAATTACTTCTAGTTTTTGTATTGGGCTACATGTATATACTCCTCAATTGGACTCAATTATAAGGCTATGAGGTTTAAATAAATGATCTACTTATCTAAAAGATAAGTTCCTCTATAACAAATACAACAAGTAAGGAGTGTTAAAGCTGTCTAATGGTTAATGTTCTGCCTCTCGCCAAAGAGTTTTCGATTTGACAACCAGGGGAGACTTTCTCCTGGTCCCTCAAAATGCATTCTCGTTCACCAGAGTGATGATGCTATGCGTACCACAGATTTATCATGATCAAACCTCTGATGCATGAGAATGTCAAAATGGTCCTTTGTATTGATTTCTACTTTATAGAAACAGACTTATGAATGATTATATAACTTATAAGCCTTCATCACTATGGAGCTGAAAGAAATTAGAATAAACTAAATATAAAGTGCCCACACATGACATGTATGTATTCATGCAGTCATGATCAGTGAATCAATAAATTCTTTAATTCTGTATGCATAAACTTTTATCTACAAAAAATTCTTGCAACATGGTATATAACTGAAAAATATGTGTAGATTTTCAAGGCCAATTATTTCTTGTATTATATCATATAACGGATATTCTTGGTTGTATTTTAGTACTGACAGGAAAATGTATTGCTGAAAGCATATTGCAATATACTGATAAAACGAAAATCATACTGCAGTTCAATACCTTCAGTCAGTATACCGCGATATATTGGTATACTGGTATATCATTGCAGCCCTAACTAACTGTTATACATATCTATTTTTGCAGGAGTGTGGATGATTTAGAGAAGTCCGGGTATCCATCCTCTGCCATGCTAATTGAAGCCTTAGCAAGTACTTTTGTTGGAAAATACTTCTACTTTGGATTCAAGCATAATGCTGAATGTCCCACTTCGAGTCCAACATTAGGTGACATTATAACAGCAAGAAAATTGGGCTGCAGCAGTACATTTAGTCAGATTGAAAGAAGTCAAGAACATTTTGATAATTCACACACACTTGCTACACAAATGATTGCAGGGAATGAGGGTGTCTATGCAACTGTGACTGATTACATGAGGCTTATGGTGAAACAGCTGAGGAATGGCTACAAATCAACCCCAGTTTCTGAGCATAGACAGCCATGCTATTCTTCAGAATGTCAGAAATCATTACAACAAGGAAGTTATTGTTATACACCTTTAATTGAATCGAGACAGGAATCAGTGCAATTGAGCTTTGAAAACAGTGATTTAGTTGGCTCTAATTCGTCCAATATACAGCCTCTGATGATGTCAGAAAGAAAATATCCTGTGAAACAATTACATGCATTTCAAAATTCCAGCAAGTCTTCTACAGATGACTGTTTATGTGCTGTGACATTTGAAGAGTCAGAAGCAGACACTGTAGTTGTTGATGAAACCGATAGAGCTATCAGTAGTAACAAGGAAAGTACAAAAACACTCAGTCAGACAACAGTAACTCAAAAACTAAATTTTTCAACTGACAGTGAGTGTGACCTTTCTAGCACATGTAAAACGATTGACAAGGAGCTGAAAAGAAGAGCTCATAGAAATGCACTAAGAATAATGTCTCAGGATAAATCTCAAAATGTATTTATGAAGGACTTCATTTCAATAAAAGTAACATCCATCAATTCAACCTATTGTAAGACGAGAAGAAATGATACTGAAAACAAATCTGGCAATATGCTTCCGTCACAACTCCATGCTTGTGATATAGGAAGCATACATTTACTTCCATTGTCACCCAGGGGTACATGTAAAACTGATGGTTACAATGACAAAGAAAGGTGTCCTGCTAGTTGCATCATAACAACAGACTTTGAATCACAATGTAATGGTATTGACTTCTCAAATGATGACTTTGACAGTGAGTCAGGACATGACAACCCCATGTCAGATGCAGAGGAAAAAGACACTGAAGATTTTGAGTTTGAAAAAAACATGCCAGAATGCAACAATGACATACCCACTGGTGTTTCTTGTAAAGGTTTTGGTGGTAATTTTGCTCAAATGCCTGAGTCAGAGAAGCTTGATGATTTTCTTGACTCGTTTGAAGGATTATCTTTGCATGATTCTGACCTGAATTTGAAAATGAATAGTGGTAGTTTTCTGAATGATATCAATAGAGGAGAACACAGTTTGGAGTTTGCAGAAACTGAAAGAAGTGTTACAATTAGGACTCGTGTTCAAAAGAGTTATGAAGCAGACCACACATCTTCCAGTGTTAATAAACATAGTGAGCCAAACACACAAGATCTTGAATCATTTTTCAATAACATTACTGATGAGGAAATTCAAAATGATAGACTTGCTGCACTTCATGAATCAAACAAGCTTCACATCGACTTTGATACTTTTAACATAAAAATAAATAGTAATGTTAATGTTGAAGTTGAACAGTCGAATGAAGATGAAAAGCAAAGTCAAAGAAAAAGTAGATATGGCTCAGACAGCATGTTCGATTCATTTTCACTTTGTTCGATTGAAGAAGGAAAACATTCGGAAAAACGGGTGCATCAAGGGCATGATGAAAATCTTTCGAAAGTATTGCATGGGAACTCAAAATGTCCCTCTGAACCAGATGTACATGCAGTACAGTCTGAGCAACAGGAGGTATCATTCAATGACAGCAGTTTTTATTGTGACTATTTCTTGTGTTATAGACCTAAAGACCCCAAAATAGATCATGAAAATGACAAGCTTGTTGGAGAATATGTTTTAAATGATGACTTGAAAGGCTTGGATGAGAACAATAGGACAGAAGTGTCTGATTTGCTAAAGACGCAGAAGCTTTCTAATGTAACTGTCAAAAATGTTAGTTCTCATTTCTTTAAATTGTCAGTGAAAACTGGTAAAAGTGATAAAATACATGAAAATATGTTTGATGATGGAGCTGCTGATTTGACAAATGGTTCTGTAGATCTTTTTGATGATTCAAGTGATGCATTGCCAACAAAGAAGCAATCTGGAATCTGTACTGTGTTCAATACTCCAGATGTGTCACAAAATCAAAGCAAAAAGAGATCAATATTTGACATGCTGTTTACACCTGATACAAAGGAAGAAAGTGAGAACTGTGCTCGAAAATTGAGTCTGGATTATTCCTTTCCATGTTTGTCCACACCTCTTACAAGTGATGAGTGTGTTGAACATGCTCCTATTACTCCTGGACTGGACAAATGTATCATAATGGATATCGAAGATGTGTCTCCTTCTGAAAAGAATTATGTTATCGGATTATCACAATCTTATACAATAGAAAAAAATGATGTGCACGTACCAGGAGTTTCTTCAACGGTAAGACTGAAATCACCAAGAAAAGTGAAATTTGACCAAAGACTCAGAAGAGTAAGCTCTTGCCATTTGATGGATATCAGAATGAAAATGAACAGCAGCCCTTTAAAGAATCCAAAATCAGCAAGGAAATCATGTTTAAAGTTAAATATTGAAAGTACCGGTAACAGCAATGATGATGCAGAAGCTCACAACAAGCATTGTAACCCATTGAATACAAGATTGTCAGAACATTCAGAAGTCACAAGAGATAAACCAGATAACCAAATGATTGAATTTTTAAAGCAGACACAAACCATCAGAGTAGAAAATGAAATGAATAAACATAAGCACTTTGAATCAACGGAAGAAATCTTTGATCAGTCTGGGGACATGTTTGCTTCTTTCTCAGAAATACAAACTACTTTGAACCATGAGACGAACGAAAAGGACTGTGCAATGAATGATAAAAATAGCTTTAAAAACAATGTAAATTTAGTTATTGATAATGACTTAAGGAGACCGTCAGTGTCATATAATTGTGTAGATGTTCTTTCAAAATATACCAATTATACTACATGTGGGGTGAAAAGTGATGGAGGGCGAGTGATGACAGATGGGAATCAGACAGGTGATAGTTCATGTGACTTGTTTGACAGTTTTGTAGAAGACAAAGAAAATAGAAATCCTTATAAATGTGAAGAAGTAAGCCTAAGGGAAAACATTGATGTTGTAAATAGTCATGTTATATATTCAAGCAGCTGTGATACCTCTGGGGAAAATTGTGATACGTCTCCTAGCATAATTTGTGACAGCCCAGATCTCTTCAGGAAGCAGCATGTATGTGATATGTTTTCTAAACATGCGCCAAAGAAAAATAACATTATAGTTGGCAAAAAATTGTTCTTTTAAAAAGACAATCTCATTTTAATGAATTTATTTATTATTTATTAATTTAAAAAGATATAGCAACAAAAAATCAAATTGTGTTGTCTATTTCTGAAAATTAAACACAAAGAACTTGTATATATAGTTTTAACGCTTTATCTGGAGAAAAGTTGAAAACTTGTTAATAGCGTCTAAAAGTGCGGTTGTCAGTGTGCAAAACCTTGATAATTATGTAATGGCCAAAGCATAAACACTCTTGAAGCTATTGATATTAATTTACTGTGACAAGAAAATACAGCAAAACTGTTCGCTTCATTTGGACAATGTGTCATCCAAAAGAGCAATTGTTATATACAGTATGTTGCTTGGTGGTGAAGGGCACAGAAATCAAACCATTCTTGTTATACAGTATGTTTCTTGATGGTGAAGGTCACAGAAATTGAACCATTCTTGTTATACAGTATGTTGTTTGGTGGTGAAGGTCTCCGAAATCAAACCATCCTTGTTATACAGTATGTTGTTTGGTGGTGAAGGTCTCAGAAATCAAACCATTCTTGTTATACAGTATGTTGTTTGGTGGTGAAGGTCACAGAAATTGAACCATTCTTGTTATACAGTATGTTGTTTGGTGGTGAAGGTCACAGAAATCAAACCATACTTGTTATACAGTATGTTGCTTGGTGGTGAAGGTCACAGAAATTGAACCATTCTTGTTATACAGTATGTTGCTGGTGGTGAAGGTCACAGAAATCAAACCATTCTTGTTATACAGTATGTTGCTTGGTGGTGAAGGTCACAGAAATTGAACCATTCTTGTTATACAGTATGTTGCTGGTGGTGAAGGTCACAGAAATTGAACCTTTCTTGTTATACAGTATGTTGCTGGTGGTGAAGGTCACAGAAATCAAACCATTCTTGTTATACAGTATGTTGTTTGGTGGTGAAGGTCACAGAAATCAAACCATACTTGTTATACAGTATGTTGCTTGGTGGTAAAGGTCACAGAAATTGAACCATTCTTGCTATACAGTATGTTGCTGGTGGTGAAGGTCACAGAAATTGAACCATACTTGTTATACAGTATGTTGTTGGTGGTGAAGGTCACAGAAATCAAACCATTCTTGTTATACAGTATGTTGTTTGGTGGTAAAGGTCACAGAAATTGAACCATTCTTGTTATACAGTATGTTGTTTGGTGGTGAAGGTCACAGAAATTGAACCATTCTTGTTATACAGTATGTTGTTTGGTGGTGAAGGTCACAGAAATCAAACCATACTTGTTATACAGTATGTTTCTTGATGGTGAAGGTCACAGAAATTGAACCATACTTGTTATACAGTATGTTGTTGGTGGTGAAGGTCACAGAAATTGAACCATTCTTGTTATACAGTATGTTGCTTGGTGGTGAAGGTCACAGAAATCAAACCATACTTGTTATACAGTATGTTGCTTGGTGGTGAAGGTCACAGAAATTGAACCATTCTTGTTATACAGTATGTTGCTGGTGGTGAAGGTCACAGAAATTGAACCATACTTGTTATACAGTATGTTGCTGGTGGTGAAGGTCACAGAAATTGAACCATTCTTGTTATACAGTATGTTGCTGGTGGTGAAGGTCACAGAAATCAAACCATCCTTGTTATACAGTATGTTTGTTGATGGTAAAGGTCAAAGAATATGAACCATGCTTGTTATACAATATGTTGTTTGGTGGTGAAGGTCACAGAAATTGAACCATCCTTGTTATACAGTATGTTTGTTGATGGTAAAGGTCAAAGAATATGAACCATTCTTGTTATACAATATGTTGTTTGGTGGTGAAGGTCACAGAAATCAAACCATTCTTGTTATACTGTATGTTGTTGGTTATGAATGAAGGTCACAGTAATCAAACCATGTAATTGCTGGATTTTGTGCAATTCTGTGTTATTTTATTCAAAATAGTTTTACTTTGAATATTTTGAAATAAAACAGTTCAGTAATGTGTTGTGGTCAAGGTCACATGTGGGGTGAAATCCCAAGTAGGCGCATATCTTGAAACAAACAAAAAAATCACATATTCACCATTTAAAAATGTTGTCCTTAAAATACATGCATGTCACTGATCTAGGTCCAGTGCACTTTTGCAATACCCTTTATTTTCCCCAAAGTTCCATGACATGGATTTTACTAAAAATCATGGTCCATCCATATAAGCAAAATAATTTTAGCTCGACTATTCGAAGAATATGTAGAGCTATACTACTCACCCAAGCCTCGGCATCGGCATCACCCCTTGGTTAAGGTTTTGCATTCAAGCACACATAGGTTAATATCTCACCAACTACTTGAGGTATTGCATGGAGACTTTATACAATGGTACTCAACCATCGAACCTACTTAATTTACCAAGTTAGATAACTCTTAGTTGCATTTAATGCAAATAATAGGCCTTTTTTATTCGACTTAGAAATTCTGGTTAAGGTTTTGCGTGTAAGCACACATAGGTTAATATCTCAGTAACTATTTGAGGTATTGCATTGAGACTTTATACAATGGTACTCAACCATCCAACCTACTTAATTTACCAAATTAGATAACTCTAGTTTGCATTTAATGCAAATAATTGTCCTTTATTATAAGACTTAGAAATTCTGGTTAAGGTTTTGAGTGCAAGCACACATAGGTTGATTCCTCAGCAACTACTTTAAGTATTGCATTGAGACTTGATACACGAAACTATCCAATTTCTGTTATAGATGAAGCTGTTTCGAAAACATTTTCCATCAGTGCAGAGGACGCCTTGCAGCCAAATGTTAAATCATCGGAAAAAAACATTATTCCTTTTGTGTGTACTTTTAATCCATCATTACCAAACATTGGTAAAATTATAAACCAATATTGGGGACTCCTCAGATATTCAAAAAGTAAAACTATCCAAGATCTCATTAACTACAAACCAATTGATGCATATATGCGGCCAAGTTCAAGAATTTATTGAAACATTTGTATTCACAGATGCAATAAATATGCATTACTACAATTCCCACATTATAACAACAACATATTTTCAAAACCATTCTCAATTATTATTGAGAAAATAAATGAAAATTAATTGGTTACCATGGCAACCATTATTGAAAAAAGGCGTTTTGGGGTTAAATTTGCATTGACATATATAATAAAAGTCATCTGAAGCATTCGGTAATAATTGATTTGTTAATTGATATCCTCAAAACTTACTGTACCTGGTGTATGTATTTGACAAATGTCAGAATAAATAAAAACTGTTCATTGTAGTTTATTGGATTTTTTTCACAATAAATTGACATTAGGTTGGAACTTGCACCTAATACAAACCAATGTATATCAAGAGGTTAAAGTATGTTACCACTGTAATTAACTATAATTTATCTTCTTTGAATGGTCTTAAAGGGTTTGTTTATACTTGTGAATTCTAAACTTACAAATGTTGTCACTAACGGGTTCGTTACTAAATCATTGGTGCGAAACAGTGGCTCCAGCTCTTTTAGGAGCTGTGTATAAAAAAAGAGCTCAACCCAGAAAAAGAGTATAAACATGCTTATTCCGGTAAACAGGCGGTCATTTTTATTCCCGACAAAATAAAAGCATTCGATAATACTGATTGTATCTTAAATGTAAGCTTGAGTAAAATTCAGCTGAAAATTGGTGAAAATGTTCTACTTTCGTTTGTAAACATGCATGTGTTTGATGGGAGAATCGGTTTTATAACTGCATAAACAATATATGTTTACAAAATAACCGAAATACGTGTGAAGATTAAACATATATGGCACTGCATCCCCCGATTTCTCAAATAAGCCCTCATAATTGTGACATTAGATCAAATACGAGTCATACTTACGTTTTACGATGATATCCGTTCTTTTGCTCTAGCTCGGAAGTGTCATTGGCTCTTTTTTATACACAGCTCCAAAAAGAGCTGGAGCCACTGTTTCGCATCCGTGTAAATGTAATAGATCCAGATGTTCACATTGTTGTACTATTTTTGAAAATGACAAATTTTCAAGTACATATTTATATATTGCAAAGAATTTAAGATAAATCATGAATTGTCCTGTTCTTCTACAGGTGTTATATATGTTATCAATTGCAAAAAATGTAAAAAGCAATATGTTGGTCAGACACAACAAAAATGTAGTCAGAGAATGAACAGTCATAAGTTTGATATAAAGCATTTTCCAGATTCATATACAAATGTGTCTGAACATTTTAATGCTCCTGACCACAGTATCAATGATTTTTCTTTTATGCCAATTGATAAAACTGAGAACAATTGGAAACGATTAGGAGAGTAAATGGATGCACATTCTTGGCACAGTCATTCCTAATGGTATGAATTCAAAAATATTATTATGCCCCCTTTTGAAAAAAGTGGGGTATATTGTTTTGCACATGTCGGTCGGTCGGTCGGTCGGTCGGTCGGTCTGTCTGTCTGTCGGTCGGTCGGAATACCAAATGGTTTCCGATCAATAACTTGAGAACGCTTTGACCGAGGGACCTCATACTTGGTATGTGTATTGGTCATCACCAGCAGATGAACCCTATTGATTTTGAGGTCAGTGGGTCAAAGGTCAAGGTCAGTGTGACCTTTACATGAAAAACGGTTTCCGATCAATAACTTGAGAACGCTTTGACCCAGGAACCTCATACTTGGTAGGTGTATTGGTCATGACCAGCAGATGAACCCTATTGATTTTGAGGTCAGTGGGTCAAAGGTCAAGGTCAGTGTGACCTTTACATGAAAAACGGTTTCCGATCAATAACTTGAGAACGCTTTGACCCAGGAACCTCATACTTGGTAGGTGTATTGGTCATGACCAGCAGATGAACCCTATTGATTTTGAGGTCAGTGGGTCAAAGGTCAAGGTCAGTGTGACCTTAACATGAAAAACGGTTTCCGATCAATAACTTGAGAACGCTTTGACCCAGGGACCTCATACTAGGTAGGCTTATTGGTCATGACCAGCAGATGAACCCTATTGATTTTGAGGTCAGTGGGTCAAAGGTCAAGGTCAGTGTGACTGTAAGCTGAAAAAAGGTTTTCTGATTGTCCATATTTTATTTAAGTGTCCAAATCCTACTAACAATTTGGCTCCCAAGGGGGCATAAATGTTTCACTAACATCTCTTGTTTTAATTCTTCTTGCAGAATTAAAAAAATCACAAAATTAATCTGGTTTATAACTGTTTTTAACCTATTTAATGTTGCATAGTTTATATTGGTTTATTGATGTTTGTTTATGCATTTATATTGCATTTTACCAGTATAATTGTATCTCTATAGATCCTATAAGACATTATTTTGCGCAAAAATGTATGCTATATTTTGACGTTATCAACGTTGACGTCATTTGATGTTGACGTCATTTTCTGTTCATTATAATTATACATACAACATGCAGTGCGTTCAGTAAGGCGAGCGTTTACAAAACGCTCGCAAACGTTTTGTTTTGTATCTCTGTTGCAACGCAGCGCATACACGTTAAGCGGGAAACCAAACAGCAAACGTTCGCCGCAAACATCTTTACTGAACGCGTTGCTGATGAAGGCCGAATGGCCGAAACGTTGTTTCATAAATAAATAATTTGTGTTGAAGTTGGACTTCTTTAATTATCACCATTATTATTTGTTATTAAGTGCAAAATATTGACAGAAACATATTTGTTTATATTAATCTGTAGGTGATTCTTATTTACGTAAAAACAGTCGTAAACCACGGGTAGTCAACAATACAATACCTATGTCATATCGGACTGATCAGTCGTATAATGAAATACATTGCATCTTATTAACATTCAGCTTTGAATCAACTTAAAGTGGATTTTATTATTTTTCAGGTTGCAGGCTTTTTAATAGGCGACATTTCAGTATTGAAACTCTTTGGGTGAAATTCGTACAAACCGGAAGTGTAGCCCTAAAACTAAAAGAAGAGTGACGACTCCCCAACAGGACATTCAAATTGTCAATGACCACCTTCAGGATCGTTTTACCACGACAGCGACGTCGGCCCGTAATACAGTGGGCAGACACAACCGCGCAATCCACCCACAGACAGTGCGCAATTGCCTAAGGGCCGTCGGCTTGCGGTGTCGTCGTCCTCTTCGGCTTCCGACTCTTACCGCAAGGCACAGGCAGGCAAGATGATTGTGGGCCAGGCGACATTTGCGATTTACAAGGGCGGACTGGGCCAATGTTTTATTTGTTGATTAGACACGCATCACACTACGTGGGAATGACAGAGGTGCTCGAAAAAATCAATACGACGTGATTTGATCTTGCAGTTTTTGTTTTAAGGGTGTCAATGTTAACCCTCTCTGTTAAGTTTGTTCCCGTAATCATATTTTAATGAAGTTTTGTTTTACGTATTGGGAATAAATCGTTTTAACCTTATATTTGGTTATTTGTATTTTTCTCCGAATACTTTTCCTAAAATATGATAAAAACTAGGTGGCCAATGTAGTGTATGTATTCATATATGCCCTAATTCAATTGTTGAACACGTCACCCGTTTGTTGTTGACAAGTAACTTAATTATCCGTACAATTTATGGCGTTTCTAGTGATTTATATAAAGATATTTTCTAGTAAATGTCTTTGAGAAGGGTAACATAGACATCTGAATATTTTTTTATGATACTAATTAAGGAATGAATTGCGGGGTTGATGTCATTATCGGGGTATGAACGCAATTGGGTTGGTCAATGTGTGTGGAGTCCGAAGGTATATCATGTAGACGATCGCAAATTATGTGATTTAAATTTACTTTGAAAAGCATGTGCGAGTTTATTTCAATGATAAAGACAAACACATCTTTTCTGTTAAAATGATTTGTTTTATACTGAATAAGGTTTCAATGTTGTGGTCAGTGCCTATTTAAAAGTTTTATTTCTAAATGAAGCGACGTTCTTGGAATGCGCCATATGACGAATCTTAGACAGCTACACATCACGTTCAATTTTCAGTTAAAAGTTGTATCTTCAGTATAATACTTATGATAATAACAAGAGGAATAGTAATTATAAGAAAAAGTAATATACTGCTAATGTTTTCCTTTATAAGAAATGGAATTTAACACATTAGTATAATGGATATACAAAATGTAATATGATATAATAAAACAGGTAAATAATGACACATTGCTACACCAGTACTCCATAACTTTCCCTTTTATTCAATTAAAAACAGTAAACCTCTACCTTTTATTTAAAACTATAAGAGTTACAATCTCTTAAGAGAAACGGGAACTATTTAACGTTTACTGAACGTATGTCATACTGATACGTTTATTTCCTAATTTGCGACGTTCTTGAAATGCGCTAAATTACACGTTTGGCACAGGCGACGTCATTTGGTACTTTCAGCGTTGACAGTGAACGGGTTAATGACGGGATTACCCGGCGTAGTTGCTCTAAAGTACTCATGATTTGAATGATGACTAGTGAAAAATAATAACAGATACATTTAGGCACTAACGTAGTGACAACGTTCATAAACAATAACCTTATCATGACACAACCTTTACACAATGTTATATGTGCTTGCATGGATGATTATACACGCTTTTTTTAGTTTACTCGTATACTAGTACACCTCGGAAATGGAATAAACAACAAACCAATGCCTATGACATTTAAACTTAACATTTTCGTCAATGTCTGGATGAAATGGCATGCTAATTTGAACATTGGGAAATTTAGTGTAATACAACCTAATACCTTCTATCCTAAAATATCTTTCGCTCAATTCGTACTTTCGTTCATATACCTGGTAGCGATTCGGTCGGTCGTAGACCAAAGGAAACGAAAAGTCACGTAACTATACAGATATGACGATTCTAAGGACCATTATTCGACCTTCCAGGTCTCTTTTGCAACAGCACATTCGATATGGAAGTAAGATATCTTTCTGATCATTTTTATAGCGTCATAGTGTTCATATAACTTCTGTTGACCTTGGGATTTCTTGGTTCGGATAATGTACATTTCGGACACAGTCATGGCTGAGGCCCTCAATCCGAGCAATTTAGTAGGGTTTTAACAGTTATTTTGGGGAGTTTGTTTTTTAAGGTAAAAATCCGGATGAAACATCATGGGTTAATGTGTCAATAGTGTAGTGTTTGGGGGTTAGAACCAGCTGCCCGGTTAGCCAAGTTGGTTACAGCGCCGTGCTAGTGTTTCGGCGGTCGTGGGTTTGAGCCCCACACTGGTTGCACTTTTCCTCCAAGGTTTACTTTATTGGTGGCAGCAGTTAATGGCAGGAGTGCCTCTGATGGCCTAAAAGATTAATGGGGGGAGGAGTGTAGTGTGTGTGAGTTAGAACCAGCCGCCCAGTTAGCAAAGTTGGTTAGAGTGCCGTGCTATAGTGTTCCGGTCGTCGTGGGTTAAAGCCCTACACTGGGCCACTTTTCCACCCAGGTTTACTTTAATGGTACAAATTCACAATCTTATACTATGTTGAAAATTGTTCATTCTATGGACACAAAATCACTATTTCAATTATGCTATGGAGGAAAAAATGCCCAAACTTAAAAAGTGTTGTTTTCTATAAAATAACACACCATTCTTTAAATATTCTGCTTATGTTTAACAAAAGGATGTGGTTAATAAGCAGTATTTGGCAAGAAGCAGTAATTGTAATTTCTCATTTTATCTGGGGGGTTTTCATAGCAGTTGTTAGTGTTATTTCGTTAAATGAATAATTTTGCCTTGAATGTTAAAAAAATATCAAAATAGTCATGCTTGTGTTATGGTTGATGTTTCCAAAATACCAAAACGTTAAAAAAAATCCTCTAATTCTCAAATGGGTAATGACTAATTTGCACATTTATTTATAGCATTTGGTTTTCCCCAAAACAAGTTTTGTCAGTATTGTATCTGTTCTTGTGAAATAAATCCAGGAACAATATATCATTAGACTTCTTTGGTTAAAAATGTATAAATGCAAAGCCATTGTAGGTCAACATAACAGAGGAAAGAAACGGTACTAGAACAGGTGTTTGAGATTTGTGTCCTTTTCAGGTTTTGATCGTCAACCTGTAATCTTTAATTTCACAGAGAAATGTTTAAACTTACACATCATTGATTGAAATGTTTTATTTGAATCTGAAATGAATAAATAAAAAAAATCAAATTGGGAAAAGAATGCCTGTTATTCTATGACATATCTAAGGTTTCTTTTAATTTTTGTGGATTTTTAATGAAGAATTTTAACTATTTTTCTTTTTGAGAATTACTGAATTGGCGAAGTCAACATTTTGTTTGAAAACCAACCTAAAAGATTAATGATTGAAGAATCAAATCCACATGCAAATACTGAAGAGTGTGAAAGTTTTATACAATTGGTATTTCAAAGGAAATGAATATGTAAATTTACACATGATCTGTAAGTTCTGCAATTACTTAGACCGGATTAATGAACTTATTTACAGGTAGTGCAACATACCAGAATACACAACTTCAGGAACAGCTTGATCAAAACTACAAACAGGAGTTTCCAATGGAATTCATGACAGTGAAAGAGAAGGTGGAAGTTAATCGAGGTTCAATGAACTGGATGGCTAAACCTTTGGGGCCATGGGCAGAGGTCTATGCCAAGAAACAGGCCAATTACAACATGCACATGGTTATATCCGCATTGCTGTTGGGGGCCACTGTTTTCTATGTAAGTTTAACGATAGAATGTGTGTTTCATGGATGACATGTTTGAAGCATATATACAGATTTCCTGGTATATGTTGTTGGGTTAGAGTCAAATAGTTGGGTTCTGCTCAATAACTTTAGTAATAATTGATTTATATGGATTTATATGGATAGAACTTAGTGCATAGCTTTTGGGGATTGCTTTAGGGACTGATTGGGTCGGGGTCGGGGTCACTGTTATTTAAGCAAAATAGCATTTTAATATGAAGAATTAATATGGAGTGATTATTTTTGTTGTGTAGGCAGTTTGAGTTAATTTGAAGACTTACCTTGGATAAGTTTTGGGGTCAGTAGGTTAAAGGTTTAGGTTGCTGTTACAAAAGAGAACATCCTTTATGCACAATAACTCAAGTAACAAAGTTTGTTTAAGAATACCATTTTTTTCTAGGTATAATTGCTAGCAAGTTCACAGACATACATATAAACCTTTGGATTGCATGTTTGGTGATGTTGTCAACGTCATGGAAAATAGAAAATTTATTAGGATTCACTATCTTTAGTTAGAATTGACTTATATAGTGACTGTGATTAGTTGTTAAGAAAAGAGCTCATAAGAAGGTAGGGATAATATATGGGACTGATGTGGTCAAGGTTGCTGTTACAAAATATATAATCAAAATCAGTAACTGTTGAAAATAATATGTTATGGGCCTTTA
This sequence comes from Mya arenaria, assembly GCF_026914265.1. NCBI lineage: Eukaryota > Metazoa > Mollusca > Bivalvia > Myida > Myidae > Mya > Mya arenaria. The sequence continues at coordinate 6,181,024 of NC_069124.1, forward strand.
TCTTTTTTTGTGCTCAGGTGGAGCTTTTATGGTAGGTGGGTTGTCTGAGGTCAATAGTTGGTTTATTTACACTTTAGAGGCCGCTATTTTAGACCAATAGTTCTAAATATTGGCCAGACTGATGAAATTTCAATCAAGTTTGAATATGGGTCATATCAAGTTAAAAACTGGGTCAAATTTTAGTAAAAGAAAATGTTTACAAATTAGAGGCTGCATTTTTTACCTGACCTTTGTGAGACTTGATCAGAAAGATTGTCCTGTTGAAATCTGCATCAAATTTAAACATGGGTCATCTTTGGTAAATAAGTCACTGGGAATTTATATCTCGCTGGGTGTACTCAACTGCCTCTTAAAAGATGTTTCCAGTAGTCAATTTATATTTCTTGTTCCGACATAATGGCAGTGTTTACAGGTAAACGAGTGATGGCCCTCTTTCGATTTTGCTTCATTTCAAATGAAGCAGAATCAAAAGATTAAATCTTTGATTCTTCGATAAGTGTCAAGTTTTTCTCGTCAAAATAAACAGTTTCCTGAATTTTGGCAAGCCTTTAAACATGATAAGAATATAAATATTTATTAATATTATTCCTTACATAAATATGTCCCTTCTTTGTTTATATAAAGTTGATTGGTCTGTATATCACTGTATTTTAATAAAATTCAGTTGTATGACGTCAGCGGGCGATGTCATATTTTTGGCAGGTCCGGACCTCACCAAAAATGTGATATGGACTGCTGACGTCATACATCTAGTAAGTGTGGCTTGCTATTTTCACAGTGGCTAAGATTTGTTGCAAGGATTTAGGAAACACTATTTACTGTGATCAATAAAACGCATCTAAAGAGCTTTAAAAATATTCAATGGTATTAAATTATTGGTATGATGAAACAAATATTTACACACCACTTTGAGCCATATGGCATTATAAGGACCCACCTAAGGTGGGCTGACCTTTGCTTATGCTGCAGTCCATAAGTTAAGTGCGTGTACGTGTAAAAGTGTAGAATTGATGTATGTTAAAAAGTGCAGACTTAGTTTGAATGAGCTAAAAGAGTGAAATTTCTTTGATTTTAGTTCAAATATTTGTTTGAGATCCCCCATTGTCTTCAAATTACCCATTTCAATGGACTTAGATCACAGCCCCTTTCACATGAAGTCTTAGATCACAGCCCCTTTCACATGAAGTATACGCTCATTTGAATAAAAACACTTTTATTGACAAATAAACCTTAGTTCACCAGTAATGAAACTGTATTAACTGTGTGACAATATTCTTATTTTATTTTGCAGACCTGGAAATCGGGGCTGTTGGTGGCGGCAGACTACTCTATTCCATTGAATGTTGACGAGCTGTATGATCCCAGGAGAGATATGAGACAAGGCCACAAATTCCAGTGGTTTATAGAGGCTGTGGAGGATGGCACTGAGGAAGATGCCACTAACGAGGAATAGAATAAATTAACTTATAAAGATTACAAACTGTTTTTTATCATCGCCATTAGTCTTATAACATCTGTTATGCTAAAATAGTCTTTGAAACTGAACAATGTTGAATGTGTTTCTTACAAACATTCATTGTGTTTGAGGTTTATCAACAATGATTCTGTTATGGTAATAGTATATTTGAAATTTAGCCTTGAAGATGTATGTTTGAATAGATGTGAGAAAATATTATTGTATCATTATGTTGGACATGCAAGTGGGCTTATGTCTTGGGAGTTAAATATTAAATATGTTTCAGCCTTAAAGTTGGGAAAACATATGACCTTTTGAACTTTTCCCTTCAAGGTTGTTGATTTACATTGACCTTTTATCATTGAGATAGCCTTGGTCTGATTGGTTCGTTCCTCAAGTGCCAGCATTGTGAATGAATTCCCAATCTTTTAGCCTTCTCTCTGTGACGTGACTACAAGAGCAATGCATACTTTTTAATCAAATTTAGTGTAAGGAAGGATGTGCATGAGTGAAGGAAGAGTTCTCTTTTGCATCAGCTGTATCTTAATTGACTGTGGATTTATTCATATACTTCCCTTTCAAACAGTTGGCTTACATCTTTTTCAGAATAAGTTCCATTACAAGATTACATGCATGGGCTTACGAGAAATTGTGATGTTTTATCTCTGATTATATATATGTTCAGGTCACTGCAACATTTTTGCAGGGGCTATATAGTAATCACTGGTCTGTCTATCTACATTGTTTCTTATTTCAGATTAAAAACCCCATTGAAGATGTCAATTTCCTCTTTTATGACAAGTTAAATAGTTCCAGATTCCATTTGGTCAAATTTGTGGCTCTTCATTAACTTACTTAAATACCGTACTTCTTTTGTCTGTATTCTATCTAAAGCACTGTCATTTTCCTAATTAATATAAAAAAGAACACACGGTTAAATGGCATTGTTGCATAAAATTCATTTCATAGCAATACTTCATGTCTATGCCATATCTTAGTGTTTTAATCTTTTAAAGACTATGAAATTTCCATCAAACTTGTTTTGATGTCAAAATGTCAAGGTCACACTTGGATGTCAGTTTGCCTAATTTTGATTTAATTGCAATACTGAGTATCAAGGAAACATGTGTCGCACATACAATTATAGCTCTCAGATTAAGATAACACTTCAGGGTCAGTGTTTCCCAAATATATTTTAAAGCAATAATTTATGTCTTGGGTATAGCTTTGTCAATCTGAATCAATCAAACAAATGATTAATAGTATACCATTTTCAAATGGTAGGCCGTATTGGGGACATTTTTCATGTTTCTGTGATGGTTCTTGACAGAAGAAAAAATCCAGATATTGTCAAAGCTTTGGTATCTTCATGGTTGTGTTAAAACCATAACATTGGCTGTAACTAACCAACCGTTAAGCTTCAAGAAACTATCAATGTGCAATGGTCATTACACATGTTAACAGTGGAAAAATGCACATATATAATAATGCCCTCATACATTGGGCTTATGTGACACATATATCAATTTAAAAATAAACCTGAGTTGGTACCCTTATTTTTGTGAAACGATATCTTGCTAGTGGGGTTGATGTAATACTTGAAGGTAAAATTCAAAATTCATATCTACTGCATATACATACAGTCGATGGTTTATCTGTCATAATGTAGCGAATGCGTGGTTCAACAGAATGGCCCAACCAACAATCTGGAAGTCATTTCTGGGCTTTTTTTAGACAGCAGCATGAAATCATAGTTTAAGGAAGTTAATTACTGGGGGGTTTCAATTCATAAATAGGGTCAACTTCTATACCATATATCTTAATTTTCTGTTCTTCCATATTAACAAGTTAAAATCTCACCCGCTGGATCGGGGCTAATTAGAATTTCATTCAGTATTTTTTTAGTTGGACAAGCGAACAAAAAATAATTTCCTTTAAAACAGTCCTGACTTGGTGAAGCCATTTTTTTTCAAATATATTTCTCCATACATGCAGTACTTAGTATAACTATGTCTCCCCCAATGAATTGGGAAGACATTGTTTTTTGCCCTGTCAGTCAGTCCACCAGTTCGGATGTCACACTTCGTTTCCGCTCAATAACTTGAGAACTTTGTTGTTTATTTGAGTATATCAAGGTCTGCCCGCGCCCATTGGTTGCATTATGGCTTGTCCCCACCGTGACGCCATCACGACTTAAATTGTGTTTAAATGCCATTTAAGTGACACGAGATAGAAGTGACAGCAATTCGCAGTCTAATCCAGACATTGGAAGACTTGAAAAAACAGAGTGAGATACAAGAGATCCGGGTGCGATACCCTAGCTCTTTGCGAAGAGACCTCTTGGTTCTTTAATGTGGTCGGTGTAAAGCACTGATACAAGGGATACAACTTTCATGGGTTGAACCAGTACGGAGTACACCACTTTTCCAAGCACTACCCTTTAGGTGCCAAGTGCAGGCAGGGCAGCTACTTGTACCAACTGTTAATGTATTTTGGTATGACGCGACCCGGGATCCAACCCACGACCTCCCGCCCAAGGCCACAGAGACGGCAATAACTTGAGAACGCTAAGACCCAGGAGCTTAATACTTGGTATGCAGATTGGTCATGACCAGTAGATGACTCTTATTGATTTTGAGGTCACGGTCAAGGTTGCTGTGATCTTGAGGTAAAAAAAAGCTTTTCCGCTCAATAACTGAAGATCCTTTGGTTCCAAGGTTTCATACTTGGTATGCAAGTTGGTCATGGCTGGTACATGGCCCCTTTATTATGTTGGCGGTGATTTAAAGCTGAAAAATGGTTTCCGCTCAATAATTAAAAGAACGCTTGCACCTAGGAACTTCATACTTGTTATGCCAGTTGGTTATGACTAGCTGATGACCCCTATTAATTTTGGAATTAGTAGGTCAACATGTTATGGTCAATGTGACCTTGAAGTTCAAATGGTTTCCTGTTGAATAACTAAAGAACGCTTGCACTAAGGAACTTCATACTTGGTATGACAGTTGGTCATGACTAATTGATGACCCCTATTAATTTTGGAATCAGTAAGTCAACATGTTAAAGTCAAGGTGACATTGAGGTGAAAAAACAGTTTCCTGTTGAATAACTAAAGAACGCTTGCACTAATGAACTTAATACTTGGTATGCCAGTAGGTCATAACTAGCTGATGACCCCTATATATTTTGGGATCAGTAGATCCAAGGTCAAGATCGTGGTGACCTTGAGGTGAAAAAACAGTTTCCGATGAATAACTAAATCACGCTGGCACCTAGTAACTTCATATTTGGTATGCCAGCTGGTTATGACCAGTTGATGAACCATATTGCTTTTGGGATCAATTGGTCAAAGGTCAAGGTAGCGGTATAGTTCGCAGTGACCATGTGGTTAAAAACGGTTTCCTTTCAATAACTAAAGAACGCTTGCACCCAGGAATTTCATACTTGGTATGCCAGTTGGTCATGAATAGTAGATGGCGCCTTTTGATTTTCAGACGAGAAGGTCAAATGTTCAGGTGACCTTGAGTTAAAATAAATGTCTCCGCTGAATAACTAAAGAACGCTTGAGCCCAGGATTTTCATACTTGGTTTGCTAGTAGATCTTGATTAGTAGATGACCCCTATTGACTTTGAAATTGAGGTCAGTAGGTCAAGGCCACAGTGACATTCAGGTGAAAACAATTTATTGATCAACAGTCCGTACGTCACACTTTTTTCCGCTCAATAACTAAAGAACGCTTGAACCAAGGAACTTCATACTTGTACCCCAGGAACTACGTACTTGGTATGCAGGTAGGTCATGACCAGTAGATGACCCTTCTATTTATTTATTGCCTAGTCCAAAATGTCATGCCCATTAATGTTATTTCTCAACTACGACCCCACAATGGGGTAAACCAGCGCTTTTCATAAAAGCAATCTCTTGATATTACTGTGCCACTTAATTCTCACTTGTAAGTTTGATGGTTAGCAAAAACTGGATGGTGTACTTATTTGAGATGTCAGTGATGAAGTTATTTCGTTTCAATGCAGCATGGCTTTTACAAGAACATGACTTGTTGATGAAACATGAAACCCAAGAAACATCAGCTTGGTGTGGTCGGAGATGATTTTGAGAAATTTATTCATTTTGTTCACTACACTCCGAGAAATTCGAGAAGCAGAATGGCTGACAGAGGCCAATTTTGACGCCACATCAAAGTGTCATAACCCGGAAGAGGGTTCCACTGTTTCCGATCTGAATGTGTGTTTCTCTTTCTTCACTGCACAATGTACGATGGACAAAACATGGATATTAATAGAATGAAAAATATACACGCAATGTCGAATAAAGATCATTTGAAGTGTTTGACTATCAAGTTTTATTCCGATGAAATATGATTATTATTAAATGTCAGAGTTTTCAAGGAATCAGAACTTCGTTGTCATGACAACTATTATAGAAGGCGGCGAGCGCTTGTTGCCATGGCGATCACAAGCGGAAGTAAACCGGCAACCAGACAACCAGCTCCTGTAATGGAAATTGTATTGTATTAACAATCGGGCTTTAACGTATTTTTTATCAGACATTATCAGAAAAGTAGATGTCTAAATGAAATGAAAAATGTAATACATTTACAGCTAAGTTTTTATATACATGACACGAATATAAGAAATTTGACTTGACAGCTTTTTAAACAAATGAAGTTCGTGAACATGTTTTAATAATAGCGTTATTATCATCCCTATCCCGTATTACTACTAGTCGGTTTAGTAACTTATTGAAATTCAAAATGTGTAAGATAGCTTTACCACCGCCTCCACCACCGGCTCCTGTTCCAGACGGGGGTACGGTAGATCCCGCTGACAGTACATCCACTGAAATGCAAAACAAGGTTTAGGATGCATCATTGTAGGTGCCCAATTCAATCTCGGCTTAGAAGATACTCGATCATTTTTGTAAAATGCACCTTTTTGTATGACGAAAGGAAGTTTGGCAAATCATACGGAGTGTCAAGACTAAGATACCAAAAGTTGGAACCCTTCAGCAAATGGTGATATTTTCTCTAAATACTTTTTTATACTGTAACTGTATTTTATTCTTCTATTTCGATTTCACAGAGTAAAACATGGATATTGCCTAGCCCTCCATCAATAGTTGTTGTTTTTACATTATTGGCACAGGCATTCTGATCGTTACTCGTTCTTAAGAACGTATACTTATTCAAAATGGCTGTGCCAATCACGGATGAAAGGCTACGCCCGAGATAGTTATTTACGGTTTTACATATTTAAAAAAACTTCATTATTGAACAACTCTCTTTCCTACGGAGGAATAACGAAGAACTTGTGAAATACTTTTTGGTCGTTTGAGGGCCTTCCACAGTGCGGAAGTCGTTTGAAGGAACAAAACATAAAATGTTTTAAAAATATAGTTTTAAGGTTTAATATTAAGCAATTGTAAGTTGCAACAAGTATACACTGTAGGTGATTTTAGGAGTTGAGCGTATTTTACGAACACAGATTTTCAATAAATAAATCAATTGCTTTATTCGGAAATGAAAATGAATATTTGCTGTGTCAAAATAGTCAATATTATCCTATCAACAATGTCTTGAGGCTGTGTGGTGCTTGCAGCAATTTTAAGAAAGATTCTTGAATTTTTGTGACTAGGAAATGGATTCAATGTTATATTTTTCACACTTTTATTGAATAACTTTCGTTTTTTGAGTAGTCCTGTGTACTTAGACTCAAAACATTCTCATATTATCTGTAGACTTTTCCGAAAAATATGCAAATTTGCTTTAAAAAAAAGATCTGTTAAAATCTTATTCGTAAAAATGGTCTACCACAAAACATGCAATGGATGTATGTTTTACTCCTGAAAAAGAGTGTTCATCAAAACTAAATAAAACATGAACATTTGAAGAAAAAATATCTGGCCTTCCCCACGTACACTCTTTTGCACTGCGGAGTGATTTTTACGACACACGATCAAAACAGAAATGAAACAAACGAAACGTTTATTTTGAAGTAAATTGAGTGTTTTCCGTGTACTGGAATATGGAACAATATCGACAACCATTTAAAGTTATACAATCTTTGTGTTTTAATCATATACCATTATATGAGAAAGAAAATAACAACACTGAAAAAAAGTACATTTTGAATATGTTTGCTTCTAATACTTTGTATGGTTATATAGGAATAACCTTTTCCGTCCGTCCGTCCGTCCTAGGACATCGCGACATGTCTACTTTTCTCCATAATTCCATTTTTGTTGTTGTATAATTCATACACATATTGATTGTGTCGAGGAAAAGCGCTGTGCAAAAACATATCTGAGTATGGTATTTTTGAGTTATTGCCTTTTGATCCCTTTTATACTTATTTTTCACAAATCCAGGTAACTGCACATTTTTGAGCTTTGACTCCAAACTTCATGCACATATTTACTGAACAGTGTCAGAAACCCTGAGAGTGGCGGATCCATGATTTGACGTTAGACGGCATTTCTTAGGGGCCTAACTTTTTGACATGCAGTCAGTAACGAAATGTTGTCATTGTTTTTTTGGGTACATCCCCAGGAAAACGTTAACAACATCTTGTCCGAAATGGCACCGGGAGCGCACCCCCCCCCCCCCCCCCCGATCCTCTTTTGAGTGATGTGCATAAGAAACAACAGTTTGTTAATTTTTGATATTGCCATTTGATTAGTTTTTTTATAGTTTTCTCCATAACTTTATACGTTTATAAGAATTTATTTCAGCTGTGCAAAAGAATCATTAGGACCATTAACGTTTTTAATGCATTCTATCCGGCATAGGGCATTCAAGAAGCATACATCACGCCTAGTGATATTTCTTATAGCAAGAGGTTGATGTTGTAGGGATATAAATTATATCCAGTGATAGCTCTAATTTGTTATGTTGTATACTAGAGTCCAACGAATATGGAAATTACATGTACCTTGAATGCAAAGGATCAACATCACGAACACAAGGCAAAGAGGCTTCATCTGAAATAAAAGTTAAAATATATATCTGATAATAGTGGTGGTATACGAATACATGGTAGAACAGATTATACTACGCGTATTTATAGTAGCAACAAAATGATAAAACACGCGTAGCTAGATAAGGACATAACACTCGTAACTAGTTAATGGTATAATGCGCGTAGCTAGTTAATGATATAATGCTCGTAGCTATATTAAAATAAACACGCGTAGATAGTAAATGATATACACACGTAGCTAGATTATGATATAACACGCGTAGCTTGATTATGATTTAACATGCGTAGTTAGATTATGATATAACACGCGTAGTTACATAACGATATAACACGTGTAGCTAGATTATGATTTAACACGCGTAGCTAGTTAATGATATAACACGCGTAGCTAGATATTGATATAACACGGGTAGCTAAATTACGATAAAATACCTGTTGCTACATAATGAGATAACACTCGTAGCTAATAACGATATAAATGAATTGTGTTAATGTACGTATATGACATTCTTGCAACAACTTGTAATGGATACTACCAAATGTGTAAATGTTGAAAATATATTGATTGAATGTGGTTTTACTGAATATATCTACATTATTTACAGGATGAAATTATTGTTATAATATATAATCATCATATTAAACTGAGTTGTCATTGTCGAAGAAATGTTGAATACATGTATAATAATATTGAATTTCATGAGAAAAGTATGATAGTGATAGTGTGATTGAATGTTTTGTATGTTGCTTAATATGTAAGTTAGTATATGTGTTTTTGTAATACTTTTTGTGTGAAGGCCATGCTGGAATTAAGTAGTATGTATGTCATGATTGTATGTAATCTTCGTTAAATAAAGTTATTATTATTATTATTATTATTATTATTATAACACTCGTAGCTACATAATGATATAACACTCGTAGCTACATAATGATATAACACTCGTAGCTACATAATGATATAACACTCGTAGCTACATAATGATATAACACTCGTAGCTACATAATGATATAACACTCGTAGCTACATAATGATATAACACTCGTAGCTACATAATGATATAACACTCGTAGCTACATAATGATATGAAACTCGTAGCTACATAATGATATAACACTCGTAGCTACATAATGATATAACACTCGTACCTACATACTGATATACGCTTAGTTACGCTTAGTAGCTACATGATGGTATTGCACTCGTAGTTACACAGTGATATAACATTCGTATTTAAATAGTGATAAAGCACGCAGAGCTACATAATAATATCGCACTCGTAACTACATAATGGCATAACACGATACGCTACATACTCATATACTAATCTATACTACATAATGCTATATAATGCAATTACACTTGTAGCTAAATCACGATATAACACGCGTAGCTAGATACTGTTAGTACACTCGTAACTGCTCGAATGTATAAATCGCTCTAGAAGCGAACAATTTGAAGGTAAGCATGCGTTCGTTTCTGTTATCTTATCCTCTTAGAAATTGTTAAAGATTGTTAGAGTTATATATATTTATATAATAATATGTGTGAGCCGTATTTGACTCAATTGACTTGGAATATAAAAACTAAACAAAAAAGCGCATGATTTAGATACAGATAAAAAAGTAAATGTTTATAAATGTTTTTTTCTCAATTAATAGCTACGTGGCCACACATTACTTAGTAAAAAGCGCCAAAATATCGCTAATAGTTTTTTAGTCTGTACCAAAATCATATGCTTCTTACGGTTTTAAACGTAAAATATATATATATATATTTGCTTCAAACCTATATTGTGCTGCGTTTAAGTCTCGGATAAAGAAAAGTATTACCTTTCCGTAGTCCTGTAATTTTTTACTTTGGAATGTCAGACGTCCAGTATTTATACACCTCTTGTTCCTTGTGGAAAGTTCGGGTAATCTACCCGACCCGTATCAATCAGTGCCCTATCGAAATTACAAAGGCGGGCTTCAAAAAACCTGGTTACAAATGATGAGGAAGGAAAAGCCAGTGAAAGAAATATATAAAAAAAAGTTAAATAAATCTGTTTGTATATCAATGAGTAAATAACTTTACAAATAAGGTTCAAAAAGAATCTGGTGGCAAGTTAGCAGAAAAGAAACCCTGTTAACTTTCAGATCAACGTTCATTATTTGTCCCATTGAGTCATTGCTGATATGGTGTTTTTTTGTGTAATAAAGTTTGACGCCTATTTATGTAATGGGTGCAACACAAACTGTCAATTCCCTATCAGTTAAATTTGTCCTGATATCTCAATGCAGATCAAGTGCCACAAAAAGTCCGATTCGTGGTTGAAATAGTTCGAATATCTTTTATCATTTTCGTTGAAATTAATCACACTAGATACTGCTTGCACAAACCATGAACATTATGTAACCTATTTGTTTAATACCTAATGCACCAGTCCATTGTAACCACGCCCCCCCCCGGTCCGGGGAATAGTGGGGACTTTGACTGTCGGTCCAGCCAACCCCGGGTACAATCCACGCCCTGCGGAGACGTACAGATGGTAAAATCCCTGCCAAATGCCCCCGCACCCCAGGGACCATAGGTAAGGCCCATTCCCCGCTATATTTTTGCGAACACAAAACCACCGCATTCACCCGACACTGCGGGGCCACCTGGAAGGTAAAAACACGGCCCATTTTCCCGACTATCGCCGTAATACCCCCGGACCTGGGGGCCGTGGTAACAATTGACTGGTGCATAGCAGTAACAGCTATTAGCTATATATATATATATATATATATATATATATATATATATATATATATATATATATATATATATATATATATATATATATATATATATATATATATATATATATATATATATATATATATATATATACCTTCGTGAACTGTCCTTTTGGTGCATGCAAGATATGCAGTTATTTGCAGGGCAGATGTTCCCCTTTCTGTCGGTTATTGGTTCGATGTATCCGTAATTATTTACTGAAGTGCAAAGACTGAACCTTACGCAAGATTTTGGTAGACAATCCATAATTCATAATTCATAATACCTACATACGAGTTCCGGTACTTCAAAAAGGACACGAAACCCGGTCATCATCAATATAACCATTGATCCGCGTGCGTGATATGTTTTCTGCCCGGATCATATCTTTGTAGCGAATGGTCAGAAAATGTTCCCACTTGTTCAGAATGTTGTTCTTGATACAATTTCGACCGTAAATAAAAGATGGTCACATGGCTTCAAAAACAAGGTCACTAGGTCTAATTTTAGAAAAGTATTTAGACTACACTAGAGACATTATATTTGGTCCAATACTCATCAAACATAATCAGAAAGTTTCCCTTGATGAACATTCGCACACATTTGAAAATGGTTATTTAATGTGATAAAACATAAGGTCACTAGGTCAGTGCTTTGATTTTTGTCTGGAACCATATAAATGGAAACAATCTTTATGTAGTAATTGGTTTGATTAAGTTGAAGCTTGGTCATAATGTTCCCCTGGATCAAATCTCAATTACGTGTAAAAGTGGGTCACATTGGGTGAACAACTAGGTCACAAGGTCAAATCTTAGGAGAAAAAAATGAACACGAAAGAGGCATTATATTTGATCCAATAGTTATCAAACATAATCAGAATGTTTCTTTGATAACATCTTGGACACAATTAAATCTGGATTACATGTGATCAAAATATTAGTCACATGGTCCAATAATGTTGTTTTTGACTGGAGCCATATCTTGGTAATGATTGGTCAGATTATGTTCCAACTTGGACAGAAGGTGACCCTTAATAAAACACACAACATTTTGAAGTGGATCTCATTGGGTCAAAAATTATGTCACTAGGGCGGATTATGGATACAAACATTAGTAAAAGACTAGAGACAATATATCTGGTCAATTATCTATGAAACTTAATCAGAGTGTTTACCTTGATGAAATCATTGACTAGTTTTTGAAACTGGGTCACATGAGATCAGTAAGGTGGTCACTAGTTCAAATCTTTGACAAAAACATGTCTGGAATAAATATTGGTACTTTTGGTCTTTTTTTTCAAACTGTGGTCTCAATGTTCCCCTTCATTGGAGAAAAACAGAGGCAATACGTATATCCGCCCAAATCTTCATGAAACTTAGGCAGAATATTTGCCCCGATGAAATATTGTATTATTTTGAAAATAAAGATTGTTTTATTGTAACTCAATCTTTATGAAACTTAATCCGAATCTTCGCGTGGTGATTGTTTAATTGGGTAAAGGGGGGACTAGGTTACTGGGGGAAAATGTAAATGCTACAATATACATTCTTTTATTTCAAACAATTGCAACACACTCATATCTCAAATCACACCTTTATAAAACTCAATCACTTTGCATGTTTCTGTTGGAATTATTCACCAAAATTTTGATTCCATCTACTTTGTCTTTATCATGCGGGAGATATCAATTCAACATACTTGCTTGTTAAATATTAAGGTCAAATATGACGTGTTGTTATTGGAATAGCGAATATAACTCAAAATAAAAATGAATTTTCAACAACGTATTTAGGCGTGAACATATTAAAACACATAGAACTCATAATTGCATGTTAAATGTATAACTGTTTTATGTAGAGGCTTATCATTCTTGCTTACACTTGATTATAGTTTGTTACTATTTTCTTCATTATTAAAGGTAACGCTTCTATCATATATTTTTAAAACAAAAGTTTCAAGGGCTGATACCATAATGGGCCTACACATTTGTGCATATGTTATAGCTGATTATTGTAAGAATTTAAGTATCTTCCCTGTCCGAGTAAGATTATAAGTATCTTCCATGACCGAGAGTGTAAGATAGGTTCATCCCGACTCGAGCGTAAGTTGTTTTGCGGAATTTATTTGAAATTCACGACATTTTTTAATTGTGATGAAAATGAAATTAAGTATCATCAAAATATTTTTTCCATAAGTCAATAATTAAAATAGGAGGTAATACCAAAGAATTATGAGTATATACTGTCATAGACTGCAAAAATACTAACTCAAAATATAGACTAAGTTTATAAAATATAATACAAAGAAGTTAATAAAATAAAATACAAAGTACAATGTTCATTCCAAATGTTAAGAATGAAAGATTATAAATATCTTCCATAGCCAAATCTGTAAGAGTTTTCATCCCATCTGGAGCGTAGGGTGTTTTGCGGAAACGAGGCAGTGGACCAGACTCAGGAGAATCTACGTTTTAAAATGTCACGCGTTTCTTAGAATAGCATATTTGATGGGAAACACATGCGTGTTCTCACGCAATACGCCAATAGCCGTGTCATGATTTTAACCAAGAAAATTTATATTCGCTTTACTGACATCACTAGTATGTACAATCTTTACGCTAGCCTCGATTTCAGTTTTGCCGAATTTGAGGCTTATTTTAGCCTGACGGTCACATCCGAACCCAGGAACAGGCACTTGCATAATCCCTATCCGGTTACACCCCGGATCGTCAACAAACATGGGATCAGTTTTATCAGTGGCGAAAAATTGTATGGTCATGGCTTGTTGGTCGGCTTGACCAACGCTGTATGTGCGCGCCGTTTGAACCTCATCTATGTCCAGTTTTTGTCCGGCTCTCACATGCACACTAAAAATATCATCAACTTCCTCTTCGCCGTCTTCGTTAAGAGTCTTCCGGTCTGGAGGATGTATTCCCTGCATATACGTCTGTGAACACGCTACGCCGTACGTGTATTTACTAATCCTCTCAGATATAATATTTGGACAGTGCCCAAAAATAACGGCCCCCTTTAATATGGCGAGTCCAGCTTCGTCGGGAATAATCACTCGGACATCCGGAAATTGTATCTTGATAGTTTCCTGCAGCATGGGCGATTCCGAGAAGCCGCCAACCATGACGATGGCGGCACAACCGGCGACAGACGGCTCCCGAAAGAGATTCCCAAGATGTTCTACTATACTGTCTACCGACTCTTTGAAGAACGACTTCACGACGGAAGCGTCGATACGCATTTTATCTCCTGAAGGTGAGGTAAAAGAAGTTTTTAAGTGTGAATAATATTGTACGACACGTACATGTGATTGCAGTTTGAAAAAAATAATTATCGAATTCATTTGTTATTGTTGTGTACAACATTGTATTGATATATTTGATATTGATATGACGTTGATTCTAGCGACGATAAATCAGGCTGGCGTCGGTCTTTGAATTGAAAACGAATAATGTGTTGTATTGAAACATAAACTTTGTTTCGTTTATAAATGAAACAACAACAAGTAAATAAATGATAAACATGACACCAAGTGGGCAAGTACCATACCAGTGAGTGTTATCATTCCCGCATAACGCGTTTGTGGTATAACTTGTTTGAGCGTTTCGTCAGTCATATCATAGAAGACATCAAGTAGCGCTATGGGTATCCGGAACGTCACTTTGTTGTCACGTGACGGCGCGACATCACGTTTCTTGATCTCAAAGTCGCGAAATATGTCTATATAGTCATCCATGTGCTGGGTCATAAATGTCTTCAAAACTGGTGCACCTGAATCCGAAACAAAGTTTGACATTATATTGACTGGTTTTAATTTCTTTAAATACGACAGGCTAGTGAGATTGGACTAAAACCATAACTAGATTTTCATTTTCCCATTTCGGTTACTATTTTGTTCATTTTAATGGCTGTTTGGTGGCAGTGGTTATAAACAAATAATATTATCATACCCACGAGTTTTTGAAGGAACGTAAAGAATGCGTCATCGACTTTGGTGCCTCCCCAGGCACCCCCGCTGGCCTTGTGCAGCTCCTTCAGATGGCCGCCATTTGCCACCTCGTGTACTGTGATGTCCACCGTCCCGCCTGATAAAAGAAGAAATGTAAAGCATGCGCCGTCAATTTTGATGCCTACCTCGGTGGCGATCTTACCTTAACTTTAAACTTTGCGACATCCGCTTATATCAAGTCCTAAGTGAGATAGAAACGGCAATGTTTTACACTCAAATACGCTATGCTGGGTATTTTTCACACAGTCACATGTGTGTGAAGAATTCGTGCGAATATGTCACAATTCCCACACGTTATATATTTGTTTGACTAATTTTAAAGTTTTTGAACCAAGAAGTCTTTTTGGCCATTGTAAAGAAAGTCGAAAAAAGTAAAGGAGTATCAAATAAGTTTCGAATACGATCGTTTGATCTCTGTGGTTGTTTAAAAGTTGAAGATATTTATTTTTCACACGATTTTCCCAGAAAAATAAGACATATGATATTTTATGGCTTAACACAACGAGAAGAATGCTTAAAATATGGTACAATTTCGGAATTGATCTGGCTGACCGATAATCATAGGTCAAGGTCAACCTACGCCGTATTGGAAACAATTTAGTCATAGCGCCTCCACGTGAGGGGATCATTGAAGGTTATTAAATTTATTTCGTATTTTATTGTCAAGTATTGCATTGCTCTTCTATTCCCTCATTAATCAACGCCTGGATATCCATTACCGGCCAACAATTTATCCATGAACAATCCCTAGTGGGGTCAAATATACAAACCACATTCGAACACTGGTCACCCACTGATTAACCACGGCCGAGTAACTTTTTATAAAGATATTTCTTGCTCAGTGGTGCACCACAATGATGAATAATTCAATACTGGCATTTTTGCTGTATATGTTTAATGACTTCCATCCATATTTTATTAACGTGATAAATGAAAAATATCATATATCATACTTAGATGACAAATGTCACATGATTATTGAAACCATTTTTCCAGATCTACTTTACTTATAATAACCAAATGACACCACGCCGATAGTGATAAGGCTACGGCTACAGTGTCATCCGACCCCTTAGTTCGGGCCATCCGACAAGTACGCAGAAGCAGAAGATAATAATACAAAAGTTATAGTTGACAATCAGATACAAAAATGCATGGAACTTGGTAAAAAGTAGCAATAAAAAACAAGTATTACATTAAATTAGCGCATTATGATTAATTAAATACAATGTACGGTTGAGGTAGAAATAATTTAATTTCTAAACTTTGAAATGATTTATTTCTTAATTGCATCGGAATTTTGTTACAGTAGAAATTCAAACACACATTTAGGGAAACAAAACATGCATTAATTCCCATTACGAAAGTCAACAAAAAGCGACGTTTGTTTGGACCAAATGTCAAAACTTAATGGAGTCTGCTGATTTCCTTCCTTTCTTCATTAAGGACCACCTGTTTAATACAAGCTTGGTGAATTATTATTATTATTTATTTAATTACCTTAATATGTCTCTTTATGAATGAATACCCATATTAAATGAAATGCAAAACTGTTCTAACAAGCACAATTGACATTAAAGGTGATCATAGGGAATGAAATTGCACTACCATTACTCCTCTCATTTTTAATCATTAAATTTGCCTTCATCTCACTACTTATATTATTGCTATATGTAACGATTTGCCTGAAGAAAATAAATACCTTTATTTTACTGATTTGTATTGTACGTGTGACGTTAACGGTTAAACCCAAAACACAGCCCTTAAGTTCATGTTTTCATCTTGCAAGTGATGAAAACATTACAGCTCAATTAGTCAGTGGATAGGGCATAAATAGCACAGGATGTTTCAAGTTGACTTGTCCCTGAAGCTTTTACATAATGCACAAGTCAATTGTAACTACGGCCCTTACGTCCGGAGAATAGCGAGGACTTTGATTTTCGGTCCAGCCAATTGCGGTTAAAATCCCAGCCCTGCGGAGACAAACTGCTGGTATAATCCCCGCCTAATTCCCCCCGCACCCCGGGATACCTAGGTAAGGCCCATTCCCCGCTATTTTTCGAAAACAAAACCACCGCATTCACTCGGCACTGCGGGGCCACCTAAAGGGTAAAAACACGGCCAATTTTCCCCCGCTATCCCAGGTATTCCCCCGGCCTTGTGGGGCGTGGTTACAATTGACTGGTGCATGATATGATTTCGTTTCTACTTGCCTCCGCAGTCGAGTACCATATATTTGGTTCCCGTTTTAAACTGTGCGAGTGAGGCAGCTTTCGAGCCTTTGTTTTTCTCTACCGGAAGATGACGACAGTACAGAGAGGCTGCTTCCGGTTCCAGGGCGATTGTTAATTGGTCACTTGGTATACCGGCCTGAAACATCACATTTTTGTTAAAAGAATTAACAGCACAAGATCGCTTAAACAGATGATTGACATCATTTCCACATTTTAAACAGGCAAATATTAGTGAAATTTGTTTTGTATAAAGTTAATGTATTGTTCAAAATTGTGTAGTTTCAGTACCAAGATATATATGGTGGAGATGTATTATTGCTGTGCACAAATATCAACTGAAACAGAAACTTCTGACCACTTATTTCATAAATTACGTTTTGAATAACTTTATCAAATTTGGTAATAATGTTCACGTACGTGAAAAGTGTGCCTCAATGCGTGTGAGGTAATAGTTCACCCTTGTGAATATGTAATTTGTATTTTGTGGTCTTACAAAGCCATAAAGAAACTCGGTCATGTTTTTGTATCAAAAGTTTTCACGCTAATGCACCTGAAAACTCTTATTTTATTATTATTTAATTCTATGTTATCGAAATTGCAGAAAAAAATACAGGACCTTAACTAAAGTCATGGATATGTTTACCTCTTAACAATACATTGATGTCAAACAACCATTCACGCAACAACAAAGCGACAACTAAGTTAATTATGGCCTTAAAAGACGAACTAACTAAACTAAATAAAACATGGTTTTTTTTTATCCATCAAACGACTTTTGAACTGTTGAAGGCCATGAAAGTACATGTTATGAATATTACTTACTTGGCAAAAAACCCATGTACATTGTAAAACATTGCATTCATTGGAATATTCAAAAATTAAGTTTCGGGCGGCGTACCTCCTCCGCGGCCTCCCTCATGAATTGTTTAGCGGCGTCGTTCCAGATGGCGGGGACGGTGAGAACCCAGTGGACCTCGTTGTCGGCAAGCCCGTCACCCGCCAGCCGCTGTTGGGACATCGCTAACATGTCGTCCCGCTGTAGGCAGCAGGAATACGATAATGAGGGACATAAATAGGTTATCTGTGAAGATTTAAGTGATCTAAATATCGATGATTGATGGTGTTATCCAAATCGTCCCCTTATAAAAGGAAATTAATTGGTCTGCAATGTTGCGTAATTTCTCGCTTTGCAAATTAAGCCTGAATTACGGAAATATGACCGAAAGGGAAATAGCAGGAGTACAAATGTTGATTAATGGTTTTAAATAGTCTTCAAAACGATCATAAAGCTATCGGACGTTATGCACATACGTTTGTCTTATGATGTTTGTGGAAGCCATATTTTGTTTCTTCCGCTTTCTATCATGTGACATACCCAAATCCTTTACATATTACATGTATACAAATCTCTTATACATACCAAGAACTTAATACTGAGACTAAACACTGTTTTTGCAGGGAGCTCTTTGCCAGTCGCATCTTTCAGCAAGATGTCGCGTTGCATTCCCTGAAATATAACAAGTACATGCATTCATAATTTTTTTTTACAATAGCTTCCTTTCAAGTATTCAAACATTAATTTTCTCCTAAGCGATTATTTTCAGAGGGCAGTGGTCGGGAAATATTGTACATGATAAATTCAATAAGAGAAAAAAAGCCACATTTTTGTTCCTACATGAATCAGGTCATACTCACAATTTTGCCATAGAGCATCATTTTGAACCTACGAAAGAAGAACCAGTTCACGTGCTTCTCCTCCTCCGCCAGGTCCGCGTACCGGGATTCCGCCTCGTACCCGAACGCCGCCAGTGTTCGTCCGTCCGGCTTGATTAACACGCAAGTAGGACCTGTAAACATTCAATGTGTATATTGTCAGTTTAGCAATTGATGAAACTCAACCTCGAACTCAAGCGTCAGCCCGTCTGTCTAGCTGGTTCAGTACGCTCGTAGCCTAGGACCTGTTTTATGCCATTATTTCATGTGGGAGCTTGTTAAGCAGATAATCTCACCCGCACGCAAACATCCGTCCGGCCGGCTTAATAAAAAACTCAGTTCGGGTGGGCAAATGCGTGTTATTTGAGACTTATTCAGCGCGGGGTCCTTCATACAATGGGGTGTACAACGACAGAAGTGATCATATGACATGATGTAGGCGGGCTAAAAATGAAACTTTTTTTCACGATTTGCTGTCACATTTTAAGATATTGTCTTATTTCGACGATCGCAGGTTATATCGATCGGACCAATGTGCCCCAGCTGGAAATCGATCCCAAAACTAATCACCAAGGTCACAGGTTATATCGATCAGACCAGCTGGATAATCGATCTAGAGCTAATCACCAAGGTCACAGGTTATATCGATCGAACCAATGTGCCTCAGCTCATATACGATCCCGAAACTAATCACCAAGGTCACAGGTTATATCGATCGGACCAATGTGCCTCAGCTCATAATCGATCCCGAAACTAATCAACAAGGTCACAGGTTATATCGATCGGACCAATGTGCCTCAGCTCATAATCGACCCCGAAACTAATCAACAAGGTCACAGGTTATATCGATCGGACCAATGTGCCTCAGCTCATAATCGACCCCGAAACTAATAACCAGGGTCACAGGTTATATCGATCGGACCAATGTGCCTCAGCTCATAATCGATCCCGAAACTAATCACCAAGGTCACAGGTTATATCGATCGGACCAATGTGCCTCAGCTCATAATCGACCCCGAAACTAATAACCAGGGTCACAGGTTATATCGATCGGACCAATGTGCCTCAGCTCATAATCGACCCCGAAACTAATCAACAAGGTCACAGGTTATATCGATCGGACCAATGTGCCTCAGCTCATAATCGATCCCGAAACTAATCACCAAGGTCACAGGTTATATCGATCGGACCAATGTGCCTCAGCTCATAATCGATCCCGAAACTAATCAACAAGGTCACAGGTTATATCGATCGGACCAATGTGCCTCAGCTCATAATCGACCCCGAAACTTATAACCAGGGTCACAGGTTATATCGATCGAACCAATGTGCCTCAGCTCATAATCGACCCCGAAACTAATAACCAAGGTCACAGGTTATATCGATCGGACCAATGTGCCCCAGCTGGAAATCGATCCCGAAGCTAATCACCAAGGTCACAGGTAATATCGATCGGACCAATGTGCCCCAGCTCAAAATCGACCCCGAAACTAATAACCAAGGAAACAGGTTATATCGATCGGACCAAGGTGTCTCAGCTCGAAATCAATCCACTTGTCAAAGTCGTAGGTTATATCGAGCGAATCGATTACCTCCACCTCGAAATCGATATCGAGACAAAGGTTGTAGGTTATATCGAGCGAACCAATGTGCCTCAACTCGAAATCGAACTCGAGTCTAAACACAATTAAGAATTTAATAATACAAGATGTAATATTTATTACCCCAGTTTACATCATTAATATAATTATACTGGAAAAGGTTGTTCATTAGTTGTTTACCATCTTCCAGTCTAATCCTATATTTTGATACAGTATATATTGTCTTCATGCATACTTTGTATTTTTTCAATAATAAAATATATTTATAAAGCAATGTATACTTGTTATCAGAATAAGTATATCGACACAATAGTAATTATTCTGTCAGCAGGACATGCCCCTTGCTGAGTTTAACCTGAATATACCTACCTTTCGAGGACACCAGCTGACCACCCGTCCATGTCTTGGCGGACACTTTGATGGGATCGCTCTTAAACTCGTGCTTGAAGGAGAAAGCCCAGCCAGAATATGTCGTACCAAAATCAATTGCCGCAACGACCACCGCGTCACGAGACATTATAACACTGAAATATTGGTCGTGGTTACAATACAAATGGATGGGTACGTTGTTGCTGTGTGCAAAATGATGTCTGGTGGTTATTAGTGTTGCGGTGAGGCTAGATTGGATAGCATTTATACATATATACGCGTATGCTAAAATCTTAGCAAACTAACTTACTTAAATTACATGTTTTGCATTGTAAAATTTAACTGCCACAGCCTAGATTATCTTTATTATAGATAATGTTCCATGTCACTTCTTGTCTTGATTTCTGTGATAGTTTAAATAAATTTATTTAACTTAATATAACTTTTTCTGTAATTTTGATGAACAAAATGACATATTTAATGATGAAAACGACTAGAACGTACCTGAATAAAACCAAAAGTAGCGATGATAGAAGCAGGAACGGTAACCCGTATGGTGTGATAAACTTCCTTGTTTGGAAGTGATCTATATTCAGTAATATTACACACAAGGTGACAACCTTGTTTTGTTTTGTATTCTTGTTGTGCATGTGACTTATCGAATCAAAAGGTAATATTTACATTATGTTATTTCTTGAACTGCTATTAACATTTTTAAATTAAAGTTTAAAGCATAAAATTAGAAATACCGTAATTTAGCAATTTGATATACATCTTACTTTATGTTTATAATCGATCATATCCCATCAATATTAGCGCTGACTGTAATCTATAAGAAATTAATATATTATGTAAACATAAAAACTGCTAAATCTCACGTAAAACATTTTTATGGTGTATACATGTATTTTTTAGGGGATTCATGTATTATTATATAACCTCTGTGTCCGCTATATGAAGTATTATTATTTTTTAGACTACATCTTTTCCATTACAGAATACACCCAGTCTCACATAGTCACAAATGTTATGGTAGGATATTTGAAATTTAAGAAAATTGTAAAATTATGTACCGTAAACATGTACAAGATTTTAAATATTTGTAATAAAAACTCATATAATGCCATCGTACCTTATGATGTATAATCTTTAAACAAATATTTTAATTATGTTACCGTGGTATTACATATCATGATCGACAGGACGTGCAATAAACATGATAAAGTTTTACATATGAATACTATTAGTGCTAGAAAGACATACCAACATAAAAAAATACACACTGCACAAACAGGAAGTCGGCGGCGCTAAGGGCTCGGATGCTATCGTGGTAGCGGCCATTGATTTTGGTACAACCTATTCGGGATGGGCGTTCTCATTCAAGCACGAGTTTGAACAAGATCCCACGAAAGTATCCTCCAAAAACTGGGCCGGAAGTCAGCTAGTCTCACAAAAGGGGCCGACATGCGTGCTCATCAAACCGGACGGGCGGACACTCCACTCATTCGCTTACGACGCCGAGAGCAAGTATGCTGAGCTTTCGGGCGAGGAAAAACACACGGATTGGTACTACTTCCGGCGCTTCAAGATGATGCTGTTTGATAAAATAGTAC
Source organism: Mya arenaria (assembly GCF_026914265.1). Classification (NCBI taxonomy): domain Eukaryota; kingdom Metazoa; phylum Mollusca; class Bivalvia; order Myida; family Myidae; genus Mya; species Mya arenaria. Next base: position 6,203,787 of record NC_069124.1, read on the forward strand.
GTTTGTTAAGTTTATAATAGCATATTTAAACTTAGTTTATCAAATTGATATCGATAAAAGGAGATACTTGACATCTCTTCATAGTGCATTTGAAACGTAGAAAGCAACATTCCCGATGTATTTGGTTACATGTCATGTAAGGTGTGTACTCAGAAATGGTTCGACTAATCTTATTCAGGAACTGTTGGACTTTGGTGACTTTCGTACTTGTTTCTCTTTGTAAACGTTATATTTAAATACCAACATTTGACATAGTAAGTTGCTGGTGGATTATGTTTTACATGAAAGCCACATCTTTCAAAAATCAACTACGCTTTATATACTGGTTATGCACCAGTCAATTGTAACCAAGGCCCCCCAGGTCCGGGGGTATACCGGGGATAGCCGGGGAAATGGGCCGTGTTTTTACTTTCCAGGTGGCCCCGCAGTGCCGGGTGACCGCGGTGGTTTTGTCTTCGCGCCAAATTTAGCGGAGATTGGGCCTTATATAGAGTCTCTGGGGTATGGGGGCATTTGGCGGGGGTTTTACCATCAGTTCGTCTCCGCAGGGCGGGGATTTTACCCGGGGTTGGCTGGACCGAAAGTCAAAGTCCCCGCTATTCCTCGGACCTGGGGGGGGGGCGTGGTTACAATTGACTGGTGCATTATATATGTGTTTCATCGCCTAAAACAAGGCAATCATAGCCAAGTCTTTCGTTTATTTTGCTTGACGTATAGCCTACTTGACTGGTTCGATTTATAGTCCAAGGTGAATCGAAAAGTCACTGGCACATGTACTGGGCCGTGACTTAATATTTTATTGTTAAAGTGACAGTCGAATTTAAAAGCAATACATACACCTGTATAGCAAACATACATTTGAGAGATAAATCTTTAACTACTTACTAAATAATGCATTTATGAGCATGTTATTTACTGATAATATTGTAACCGTGTTAATAGCTGAAAACGCATATTAAAAGACTGGTGGGTCCTTAAAGATTTACAGTGATCAACTATCGTCTCATAAGGTAGAAATACCGTGTCTTCTGCACCCTCCTTTCAAATTAAACACGGTATCCTACATAAGAACCATTGTTTTCGATAATTATTTACCCTTTTCGTTAAATTAATAAAATTGTTATAATTGTGGTACATCTTATTTGGGAGTTAGAGTGCTACTTTAACTAATATAAACACCGCATGGTCGCATCATCAGCTAATGCGATATACGCTTCCATGTTTAAATATAAATCGGATATTTTACATGTTATACAATCCACAAAAAATATACATGCGGTCGCCGTTGCTCCCTTTGAAAATGAATGTTTAATTTGTAATACATGCAGATTAACATATACCAATGTTAAATGCTATTTTCAGGGCATGCATAGGGACATAAAAATATCGGATGCCACAGACAAAAAACTGCCAGCGAAAACCGTCTTCAGCCTCAGCATAAAATACCTCAAGGTATGGAACAACAAACAGTCGCAACGTTTCAATTTGCCCAGCATGTGAAATATACCCCGGGGATATTGTTTTGGATGCGTTTGTTAATTAAAATCACTAACATTCAGAAAAGAGCGATTAAGCTAATAATGAAGTCGGGAACTAGCCACTGTGGAAACATGTTCAAACAGTCTGGGTTGCTATCTTTTGAAGACAGGTGCTATTATCATCTCTCATTACTTGTTTTCAAAAGCATGAATTGTTTGACTCCTTCGTACTTCACAGAATTGTTAACATTTGCCAAAAATGAGCACTATAACTTGCGTTCTTCAGAAAACAAGGATCTTTTTGTTGTAAAACCTAGAACAAACTATATCAAAAATACATATGCCTATAAAGCAATGAAAATTTGGAATAATCTTCCTACATACATAAAATGTCAAGATAAGCTACCAGCCTTTAAACATGCATTAAAAGGCTACTTATTGGCAAAATAATTTTATCACATGAACAAAAAATCTTGACACTTTATTTAAATCACATTATAATAAATAGTTCATTGTTTACATGAATTGTGTTAATGTACGTATATGACATTCTTGCAACAACTTGTAATGGATACTACCAAATATGTAAATATATTGATTGAATGTGGTTTTACTGAATATATCTACATTATTTACAGTATGAAATTATTGTAATTTATAATCATCATATTAAACTGAGTTGTGTTTGTCGAAGAAATGTATGATAGTGATAGTGTGATTGTATGTTTTGTATGTTGCTTAATATGTATAGTACATGTGTTTTTGTAATACTTTTTGTGTGAAGGCCATGCTGGAAATAAGTAGTATGTCTGTAATGATTGTACACTTAGTATGTTACCTTCGTTAAATAAAGTTGTTATTATTATTATTATTATTATTATTATTATTATTATTATTATTATTAATATTATTATTATTATTTAGAAACATGCATATTTGAAATAAAATGCCAAAAGTTTATGTTGAAAAATAAATTAATATTTACAGCCTCGGAAGAGGATCATAATGGAGGTGTATACATATTTCATCTATAAGTACACACATTGTTATGAACGAACAAAAATGGAAACAAATGAATACACACATGGCGACTATTTGTTTGAATTATTCTGGCAAACAGATATCGTGCGCCGGCAGAGCATCATTCAAGTCGATATATAATTTACCACATTTGATATATCTTTCTAAATGCACGACCCATTTCTTCATAGGACGACCTGTTGCGGATGTCAGACCAGCAGATAGCGGGCGGCTCCTTGCGTCCTGAAGAGATCCACTGGGTGCTCACAGTGCCCGCCATCTGGAACGACGCCGCAAAGCAGTTCATGAGAGAGGCCGCGGAAGAGGTACTAGGAGATTGTTTGGTTCCTGTTCATGGGCCGATTTGATTGTTTAAATCATATGTACATTCAATATTAAGTTTTGCTTTCTTAAAAAAACGTCAGATCGGAGACTATTTAAACCTTCTTTGTTACCGCAATATTTAAATAGAATTTCCTTCATACTCGAAACACGAATTCGTGTTTAAACCTTAGCGCTTTCTAAAAAGAAAATAATGAAGAAGAAATATGAGCCATCGCGGTTATAATTTATAGTTGAATATGTATTGCTATTGCTTTTACAGTTTATCTCCCTTCAACATATGTCTGAAATCACGTGTATGTGCCTTACAGGCTGGCATACCTGGGAACCGATTATCCATCGCACTAGAACCGGAAGCAGCTTCGCTCTACTGTCGTCATCTTCCGGTTGAAAAACATGTCGGGGACCAGGCATGTGTTATGTCAAAGTTTAAACCGGGAGCCAGATACCTCGTGTTGGACGCGGGAGGTACATAGTTTTCTATAATGTATTATAAAAATAATAACATGCTTATTTTAAATTTGAAATGTATTTCGTGACGTAGGTCGGCCATCTGTAGGAGCTACACAATGCCAGCTGAGGGGGGCACAAGCAACAAGCAGTCATCTCAATGAGTTTCAAAAGGTCAATCAAAGTACACGAGGTGAGCGCACAATGTTAAGGAGCTTATGTGAAACATCCCCCGTTTGACCCCCGAGTACTGTTTAGGAGCGAGACTTGAATACCTTTTAGCCGTGAAAGGCCCGAGCTGCACCAGGGTCGACGGCATGTTTTTTCAGTTACTGCCCTGAAATCATTTAATTAAGAGGTACGGTGTACACGACGTGACGTGGAGAGGCTGTCTATGGGAGATGCTTAGTGAAACCGGATGAGCCCTTGGGTGGCACCAAGGTCGACGGAGTGTCCTTAACGTTCCTATTTATATTTGATCAGGCGGTACGGTGGATATCACAGTACACGAGGTGACGGAGGGCGGCTATCTGAAAGAGCTGCACAAGGCCAGCGGTGGCGCATGGGGAGGCACCAAGGTCGATGACAACTTCAAGCAGTTCCTAGTTAATATTGTTGGTAAGAAAGCCAAGGCTATATTGGTCATTCGAGTTGCCGTTGATCAACAATTGCACAGCCAAGTTGTATTTGACATTCAGCGCGTCGTTCAGGTTGATTCAGAAGTTAAACATCAGCGCTAGCAGTGTACATTTGATTTCCGCAACATCAGAACTAGTAAACAGAACTAGTTAATCCATTTTCTTGAAGAGGTGTACACTCGTCTCTGCATGTATATGGGTTGTAAGACCCTGGTGCACGTAATATGACAATCAATGACTTATTATTAAGCTCCACAGCTAACACACCTGATCTTATTATTTTTTGGGGCTGACAAGTTGACAAAAGTTGCATAATTAATAACACGAACTAATTTATTCTGCTTATGACCAGGAGCTCGTGTGATGGAACAATTCCCACGAGAGAACATGGAAGACTTCATCGAGATGTTTCGAGACTTTGAAATCAAGAAGAGAGACATTGGTCCGGCAAAGGAGGGCAAAGTCACCTTTAAACTTCCGGTTGCCTTTACGGAAATGGTTTTGGAGGAAACGGGGCTGTCATTCGGGGCCCATCTGAAGAAATCTCCATATGCGAATAAGGTTTTGCATAAAGGTACACTTATATATTTATATATCATATTGTCTATTTGTACGTCTCTTTTTGAAATAAAGTGGCATGCAGGCTTGTAAATGTCGTAAGGTCGATTGAATGGTCGATGGTTGGTTGTCTCGCAAAAATAACTCGAGAATAGTTTGACATAGGACCAAGAAACTTCAGCGGTTTGTTGGTTTGTTGCCTTTGATCAACAGATGTCTTGCATTGGGCGCTTTTTCATAGGCTGGTGTCGTGTCGAATCAAGTCGTGTAAATGGAGGCAATTGGCCCCAACCCTGGTTAAAGGAAATGGCATTGCCATATTCATTATCAGCGGCCGCTTTTCGGTTCTCCCGATCTGAGGTGATATGGGACTTCTGCCTTAGAACGTCTAAACGTTCAAACGTTGACCAACGAAAGAATATTGTTAGTTCTTCTGCTTTTCAAAGAAAAAACCATTTTTTGTCATGACTAAAAATAGCCCAATATATTTCAATTGCATAACATTTCATTTACACGTAATTGTCATATGACAATTGGTGCATCTGTTGCAAATCCCATAACTCTGATATATATCTTCGATTATGTCACCTGATCGATGGAGAAAACAATAACTAGCATCCCAGAACTCTGCCAATATTCATAGTAGAAAGGCTAATCTGCATGTCCTTTATTTGTATCTAAAATGTAAATGTTTTGGGGATGTTTTTTATTTAGTTATTGTCATTTGGAAAATATAAGACCGGACCCAATTTTAAGGCTTTTGTACACGAATTGGTCCAAGCTATTGTGATCGTCTGTTGTACGTCGTCCGTTCAACTGTTGTCCGTCAACAATTGGTTTATTTACACTCTAGAGGCCAACATATTAAAACGAGGCTATGTAGGACCTTATTATTTCCAGATCATATTATTCACAGGTCTGGGTAAAATAGGATCCTATTCTTCAAAGTTTCAAACTGTGAAATATATGATTGACCAAAATGGTGGTAAGCAAGAGATTCATATTCTTCACAGATTTTGTCGATGACATTGCTGTTTGATAAATTTGATATTAAATATGTAATAATAATGAGAAGAAGAAGAAGAAGAAGAAGAAGAAGAAGAAGAAGAGCAACAACAGCATCATCAACAACAACAACAATGATAATAAGTAGTGATGGTGGTTGTAGTATGAGGAGGTTCAGCAGTAGATGGTGGTGGTTCTGGTGGCGGCGGCAGAGTCGGTTATGGTAGCAGCAGCAGCTGCAAAATTTGCAGTCGTAAAAGTAGCCGAACACCTACAATAACCACTTCCACGCTATTGAAACAAACAACAACAACAACAACAACAACAACAACACATTTACTTAAAAATACGCCTTATACAAAAACAATAAAACATATTCTTACAAGAACAATAACAACAACACCACCATGTACGTGAAGTTAGCGGCCTAGCGGCCTAGCGGCGTGAAGTTAGCGGACTAGCGGCCTAGCGGCGTGAAGTTAGCGGCCTAGCGGCCTAGCGGCCTAGCGGCGTGAAGTTAGCGGCCTGGCGGCCTAGCGGCCTAGCGGCGTGAAGTTGGCGGCCTAGTGGCCTAGCGGCCTGGCGGCCTAGCGGCCTAATTATTTTTTTCTATTTCCAAGCAATTGTTAATGCGTTTTTTTTTAAAACAATGTTAATAAAGGTTTTTTATTCATATAGTTACATAGCGGCCTTAAATTGTTATCTATTCAGAATATTTTTCTTTACCTTTTATTCTAAAACAATTTTAAATTAACTGTTTTATGCACAAATTATCACTCTGAAGCGTTTTTCACCTTTTTTTTTTAAAAAAGTCGATCAAGCACTTCAGCGACCTAGCGGCATAGCGGCGTGAAATAAGCGGCCTAGCGGCCTAGCAGCCTAAAATGGTTTCCTATTTCAAAGCATGTATACATGCATTTTCTTCTAAAACAATGACATATTAACTGTTTTTATGCACAAATTAACACATTGAAGCGATTATCAACAGTTTTTTTCCAAAAACGTCGATAAAGCAGTCAGCTAATTCAAAGCATTAAACATGCCCGTTCTTCTAAAACAATGATGTATTTACTGTTTTTATGCACAAATTATCACTCTGAAGCGTTTTTCTTCTTTTTTTCCCAAAAAAGTCGATCAAGCACTTCAGCGGCCTAGCGGCCTAGCGGCGTGAAGTTAGCGGCCTGGCGGCCTAGCGGCCTAGCGGCCTAAAATGGTTTCCTATTTCAAACCATGTATACATGCATATTCTTCTAAAACAATGACATATTAACTGTTTGAATGCACAAATTAACACTTTGAAGCTATAAGCGATAATCAACATATTTTTTTCCAAAAAAGTCGATTAAGCAGTCAGCTATTTCAAAGCATTAAACATGCCCGATCTTCTAAAACAATGATATATTTACTGTTTATATGCACAAATTATCGCTCTGAAGCGTTTTTCAACTTTTTTCAAAAAAGTCGATCGAGCACTTCAGCGGCCTAGCGGCGTGAAGTTAGCGGCTTGGCGGCCTAGCGGCCTAGCGGCCTAAAATGGTATCCTATTTCAAAGCATGTATACATGCATTTTCTTCTAAAGCAATGACATATTAACTGTTTGAATGAACAAATTAACACTTTGAAGCTATTAGCGATTATCAACAGTTTTTTTTTAAAAGCGTCGATTAAGCAGTCAGCTATTTCAAAGCATTAAACATGCCTGATCTTCAAAAACAATGATATATTTACTGTTTTATTCACAAATTATCACTCTAAAGCGTTTTTTATTATGCCCCCGAAGGTGGGCATATTAAAATCGCACCGTCCGTCCGTCCGTCCGTCCGTCCGGCTCTGTAACTTTCCCTTGTATGGACAGATTTTAAAATAACTTGCCACATGTGTTCCACATACCAAGACGACGTGTGGCGTGAAAGACTCGTGTCCGTACCTCAAAGGTCAAGGTCACACTTAGTGTTTATTCACAATGGAATGCTGCATATAAGGACATAGAGTATAGGTTGTCGTGTCCGGGCGGTAACTTTCACTTGTTTGGACATATTTTAAAATAACTTGCCACATGTGTTCCACATACCAAGACGACGTGTCGCGTGCAAGACCCGTGTCCCTACCTCAAAGGTCAAGGTCACACTTAGTGTTTATTCACAATGGAGTGCTGCATATAAGGACATAGAGTATAGGTTGTAGTGTCCGGGCTGTAACTTCTCCTTGTATGGACAGATTTTAAAATCACTTGCTACATGTGTTCCACATACGAAGACGACGTGTCGTGTGCAAGACCCATGTCCCTACCTCTAAGGTGAAAGATACACTAAGTGTTTATTCACAAGTGAATTCTGAATATAAGGACATAACAGTGTAGGTTGTCAAGTATGGGTAGTATTTTTTATGTTCAGTGGCAATTTAAAATAACTTGCCATATGTATTTGACACGTAAAGGCAAGATCAACTTTTCATGTACTGACCTTGTTCGTAGGTCAATGTCACATTCGGGGGTATTCGTCACATACTGTGACAGCTCTTGTTTTTATTCAAAAAAGTCGATCGAGCACTTCAGCGGCCTAGCGGCGTGAAGTTAGCGGCCTGGCGGCCTAGCGGCCTAGCGGCCTAAAATGGTTTCCTATTTCAAAGCATGTATACATGCATTTTCTTCTAAAACAATGACATATTAACAGCTGTGTGAAGTTAGCTAAACATACGACATTGGACATTGGACATTCAAAAGTGAAAGTCGTGCTAGCACGACATTGGACATTGGACATTCAAAATCGAATGTTGTGCTGGCACGACATTGGACATTGGACATTCAAAAGTGAAAGTCGTGCTAGCACGACATTGGACATTCAAAATCGAATGTTGTGCTGGCACGACATTGGACATTGGACATTCAAATTCGAATGTCGTGCTAGCACGACATTGGACATTGGACATTCAAAAGTGAAAGTCGTGCTGGCACGACATTGGACATTGGACATTCAAAATCGAATGTTGTGCTGGCACGACATTGGACATTGGACATTCAAAATCGAATGTCGTGCTAGCACGACATTGGACATTGGACATTCAAAATCGAATGTTGTGCTGGCACGACATTGGACATTGGACATTCAAAATCGAATGTTGTGCTGGCACGACATTGGACATTCAAAAGTGAAAGTCGTGCTAGCACGACATTGGACATTGGACATTCAAAATCGAATGTTGTGCTGGCACGACATTGGACATTGGACATTCAAAAGTAAAGTCGTGCTAGCACGACATTGGACATTGGACATTCAAAATCGAATGTTGTGCTGGCACGACATTGGACATTGGACATTCAAAAGTGAATGTCGTGCTAGCACGACATTGGACATTGGACATTCAAAATCGAATGTTGTGCTAGCACGACATTGGACATGTTTAATGCTTTAAAATAGCTAAATGCTTTATCGACGCTTTTGAAAAAAACTGTTGAAAATCGCTAATAGCTTCAAAGTGTTAATTTCTGCATTCAAACAGATAATATGTCATTGTTTTAGAAGAAAATGCATGTATACATGCTTTGAAATAGGAAACCATTTTAGGCCGCTAGGCCGCTAGGCCGCCACGCCGCTAACTTCACGCCGCTAGGCCGCTAGGCCGCTAGTCCGCTAGGCCGCTAGGCCGCTGAAGTGCTCGATCGACTTTTTTGAAAAAAAGTTAAAAACGCTTCAGAGTGATAACATGTGCATAAAACAGTTAATTATAATTGTTTTAAATTAAAACGTATAGAAAAATGTTCTGAATAGAAAACAATTTAAGGTTGCTTTGTAACTGTATGAATAAAAAACTTTGATTTATAATTGTTTAAAAAAAAACGCATCATTAATTGCTTGGAAATAGAGAAAAAAATTAGGCCGCCAGGCCGCTAGGCCGCTAGGCCGCCAACTTCACGCCGCTAGGCCGCTAACTTCACGCCGCTAGGCCGCTAGGCCGCTAACTTCACGCCGCTAGGCCGCTAGAGCTGTGACATATATGTTCGAAATGTGTGACAAATGAGATCTTATTTTTCCCAGCTGTGAATGATAGGATCCTATTTTTCCCAGGTAGGAAGAAAATGATCTGGGAAAAATAAGGTTCTACAAGGCTATATTGACGGTCGGGTCTAAAACCAGGTCACTAAAACAAATCTAGAAAAAGCCACAAGTTTCGACCAATGCCTTTAACAATTGTTCAAAGTGATTGTCTTGATAAAATCAATTTTGAATATTGGTCATCTGTCGTAAAAAGTTAACATTGAAAATTGGTAAAAATAACCTAGGTCACTAGGTCAAATCTTGAAAAAAACACACTTGTTTACGTAGAGGCTGCTTTTATCATTCAATCTTAGTGGACTTTCTACAACAATAATTGTAGCTCAACGTAGAAAAATCTTGTGAAACCACTAGTAGGTTTTTTTTTTCAAAAAGCGTCAATGATGATTTTCTTTATCAGAATAAGGTCACTATTGAAATTGGTTATGTCTGATAAAAATAAAAGGACACTGGCTAAAAACATAGAACTTTCTAATGAACACAATATAAGTGCCATTGAGAGTTCCATACAGTATATCAGCTGACCGATGCAAGGCTCTATTAGCGCCTCTATTTTTTAACGTTATCATTTAGTATACATACATATATACGAGGTCAATATAAAACGACACTTCACGTATACAGGAGACAAGATCCGTATTGACGCTGCCGTAGTGAAGGGAATGTTCCGCGGCCCCGTGGACAGTCTAACAGACCACGTGGCTGGTTTGCTGCGTGACGTCACCGGATGTGCCGCAATTGTGATGGTCGGCGGGTTTTCGGAGTCGCCTCTCCTTCAAGACACCGTGCGTCGGAAGTTCCCCGGGATGAAGATTATTGTGCCCCAGGAGGCGGGCCTGGCGGTTCTGAAGGTATGTTGGTAAAACATAATTGTTGTCCAGTTAGCGCAGTAGTAAGCGCAATCGCATCTCAACAATGCGACCCAGGTTCGTTTTCCGGCCAGGGCACATGTGAGTTTGGTTGGTGATCACCAAACCGGACAAATACGTTTTCTCCGGGTTTTCCGGGTTCCCCACAACACAAGACCACACTTTCGCGCAACTGTGTGTCAGCGAAAGTGACATTGTGTAAGTATATAAAAGAAAACTTTCTTCACAATCTTTGTAAAAGCCGATGATATTATAAACGTATTTAGCTTAAACACTATTCTGAATGATCGGTCCTATAGTATCAAACTTTTGTCGTCAATATTTGAAGTTCTAAAGTTACGCTGGCCATATATGACACGATGAGCCGGACATAGTTGATGAAAGGAGCTGGACATAGATGAAACTAAGAGCTGGACATATATGACACGATGAGCCGGACATAGTTAATGAAAGGAGCTGGACATAGATGAAACTAAGAGCTGGACATAGTTGACACGATGAGCTGGACATAGTTAATGAAAGGAGCTGGACATAGATGTCACTAAGAGCTGGACATAGTTGACACGATGAGCCGGACATAGTTAATGAAAGGAGCTGGACATAGATGAAACTAAGAGCTGGACATAGTTGACACGATGAGCTGGACATAGATGATGAAAGGAGCTGGACATAGATGTCACTAAGAGCTGGACATAGTTGACACGATGAGCCGGACATAGTTAATGAAAGGAGCTGGACATAGATGTCACTAAGAGCTGGACATAGTTGACACGATGAGCCGGACATATATGATGAAAGGAGCTGGACATAGATGTCACTAAGAGCTGGACATAGTTGACACGATGAGCTGGACATAGTTAATGAAAGGAGCTGGACATAGATGTCACTAAGAGCTGGACATAGTTGACACGATGAGCCGGACATAGTTAATGAAAGGAGCTGGACATAGATGAAACTAAGAGCTGGACATAGTTGACACGATGAGCTGGACATAGTTAATGAAAGGAGCTCGACATAGATGAAACTAAGAGCTGGACATAGTTGACACGATGAGCCGGACATAGTTAATGAAAGGAGCTGGACATAGATGAAACTAAGAGCTGGACATAGTTGACACGATGAGCTGGACATAGTTAATGAAAGGAGCTGGACATAGATGAAACTAAGAGCTGGACATATATGACACGATGAGCCGGACATAGTTAATGAAAGGAGCTGGACATATATGACACGATGAGCCGGACATAGATGATGAAAGGAGCTGGACATAGATGAAACTAAGAGCTGGACATAGTTGACACGATGAGCTGGACATAGTTGATGAAAGGAGCTGGACATAGATGAAACTAAGAGCTGGACATAGTTGACACGATGAGCCGGACATAGTTAATGAAAGGAGCTGGACATATATGAAACTAAGAGCTGGACATAGTTGACACGATGAGCCGGACATAGTTAATGAAAGGAGCTGGACATATATGACACGATGAGCCGGACATAGTTAATGAAAGGAGCTGGACATAGATGTCACTAAGAGCTGGACATAGATGACACGATGAGCTGGACATATATGATGAAAGGAGCTGGACATAGATGAAACTAAGAGTTGGACATAGTTGACACGATGAGCTGGACATAGTTAATGAAAGGAGCTGGACATAGATGAAACTAAGAGCTGGACATATATGACACGATGAGCCGGACATAGATGATGAAAGGAGCTGGACATAGATGAAACTAAGAGCTGGACATAGTTGACACGATGAGCTGGACATAGATGATGAAAGGAGCTGGACATAGATGAAACTAAGAGCTGGACATAGTTGACACATTGAGCCGTCATAGTTGATGAAAGGAGCTGGACATAGATGTCACTAAGAGCTGGACATAGTTGACACGATGAGCTGGACATAGATGATGAAAAGAGCTGGACATAGATGTCACTAAGAGCTGGACATAGTTGACACGATGAGCCGGACATAGATGATGAAAGGAGCTGGACATAGATGTCACTAAGAGCTGGACATAGTTGACACGATGAGCTGGACATAGTTGACACGATGAGCTGGACATAGATGATGAAAGGAGCTGGACATAGATGTCACTAAGAGCTGGACATAGTTGACACGATGAGCCGGACATAGATGATGAAAGGAGCTGGACATAGATGTCACTTAGAGCTGGACATAGTTGACACGATGAGCTGGACATAGTTGATGAAAGGAGCTGGACATAGATGAAACTAAGAGCTGGACATAGTTGACACGATGAGCTGGACATAGTTAATGAAAGGAGCTGGACATAGATGAAACTAAGAGCTGGACATAGTTGACACGATGAGCCGGACATAGATGATGAAAGGAGCTGGACATAGATGTCACTAAGAGCTGGACATAGTTGACACGATGAGCTGGACATAGTTAATGAAAGGAGCTGGACATAGATGAAACTAAGAGCTGGACATAGTTGACACGATGAGCCGGACATAGATGATGAAAGGAGCTGGACATATATGACATTAAAAGCTGGACATAGTTGACACGATGAGCTTGACATAGTTAGCATATATGAAACTAAGAGCCGGACATAGTTGACACGATGAGCTGGACATAGTTGATACGATGAGCTGGCATAGTTGGCACGATGAGTCGGACATAGTTGACGCGATGAGCTGGACACAGTTGACACGATCATCTGGACATAAATGTCACGATAAGCTGGACAAATTTGACCCGATGAGCTGGACATAGTTGACACGATGAGCCGGCCATAGTTTACACGATGAGCTGGACATAGTAGACACGATGAGCTGGACATAATTGGCACGATGAGCCGGCCATAGTTGACACGATGAGCTGGACATAATTGGCACGATGAGCCGGCCATAGTTGACACGAAGAGCTGGACTAAGTTGACAAGATGAGCCGGCCATAGTTGACACGATGAGCTTGACAGTTGATACGATGAGCTGGACATTGTTGACACGATGAGCTGGACATAGTTGATACGATGAGCTGGACATAGTTGGCAGGATGAGCCGGCCAAAGTTGGCAGGATGAGCCGGCCATAGTTGACACGATGAGCCGGCCATAGTTGACACGATGAGCCGGCCATAGTTGACACAATGAGCTTGACATAGTTGATACGATAAGCTTGATATCGGGGACACGATGAGCTGGACATAGATGACACGATGAGCTGGACATTGTGGACCCAATGAACTGGACATAGTTGACACGATGAGCTGGACATAGTTGGCACGATGAGCTGGATATAATTGACACGATGAGCTGGACATAGTTGACCCAATGAGCTGGACATAGTTCACACGATGAGCTGGACATAGTCGGCACGATGAGCTGGATATAATTGACACGATGAGCTGGACATAGTTGACACGATGAGCTGGACAAAGTTGGCACAATGAGATGGACATAACTGACACGATGAGCCGGCCATAATTGACACGATTAGCTGGACATAGTCGGCACGATCATCGGGACATAAATGTCACGATAAGCTGGACATAATTGACCCGATGAGCTGGATATAGTTGACCCGATGAGCTGGACATAGTTGACACGATGAGCTGGACATAGATGACACGATGAGCTGGACATTGTGGACCCAATGAACTGGACATAGTTGACACGATGAGCTGGACATAGTTGGCACGATGAGCTGGATATAATTGACACGATGAGGTGGACATAGTTGACCCAATGAGCTGGACATAGTTCACACGATGAGCTGGACATAGTCGGCACGATGAGCTGGATATAATTGACACGATGAGCTGGACATAGTTGACACGATGAGCTGGACAAAGTTGGCACAATGAGATGGACATAACTGACACGATGAGCCGGCCATAATTGACACGATTAGCTGGACATAGTCGGCACGATCATCGGGACATAAATGTCACGATAAGCTGGACATAATTGACCCGATGAGCTGGATATAGTTGACCCGATGAGCTGGACATAGTTGACACGATGAGCTGGACATATTTGACACGATGAGCTGGACATAGTTGACACGATGAGCTGGACATAGTTGATACGATGAGCTGGACATAGTTGACACGATGAGCTGGACATAGTTGACACGATGAGCTGGACATAGTTGGCATTATGAGCTGGACATAGTTGACACGATGGGCTGGACATAATTGGCACGATGAGCCGGCCATAGTTGACACGAGGAGCTGGACTTAATTGACAAGATGAGCCGGCCAGAGATGACACGATGAGCTGGACATAGTTGATACGATGAGCTGAACATAGTTGGCAGGATGAGCCGGCCATAGTTGACACGATGAGCCGGCCATAGTTGAGACGATGAGCTGGATATAATTGACACGATGAGCTGGACATAGGGGACACGATGAGCTGGACATAATTGGCACGATGAGCTGGACATAGTTGATACGATGAGCTGGACATAGTTGAACGATGAGCTGGACATAGTTGGCACGATGAGCTGGACATAGTTGATACGATGAGCTGGACATAGTTGGCACGATGAGCTGGACATAATTGACACGATGAGCTGGACATATTTAATACGATGAGCTGGACATAGTCGGCACGATGAGCTGGACATAGTTGACACGATGAGCTGGACATAGTTGAAGCGATGAGCTGGACATAATTGGCACGATGAGCTGGACATAGTTGGCACGATGAGCTGGACATAATTGGCACGATGAGCGGCCATAGTAGACACGATGAGCAGGACATAGGTGACACGATGAGCTGGACATAATTGGCACGATGAGCTTGACATAGTTGGCACGATGAGCTGGACATACTTGACACGATGAGCTGGACATTGTTGATACGATGAGCTGGAAAAGATGGCACGATGAGCCGAACATAGTTGACACGATGAGCTGGAAACAGTTGACACGATCATCTGCACATGAATGTCAGGATAAGCTGGACATAGTCGGCACGATAAGCTGGACATAGGTGACAAAATGGGAATTAGGTGTATGTTAGTGTGTGCACCCGTGTGATCAGACTCTAACTGCCATTGAATTACATGGGGCCTTTTACTATAGAATGAAGCTACCATTTGCCTTTCCATAATTTATGTGGTGATACCACTTTTACAAATACTTGAAAGAGTGGCACTTTTTCTCTTGTCCTGAGAAATCCTTGTATTTACGTTAATAATTAATGTATTTTTAAGCTTTAAATTTCGGTAAAATTGTATTCATAATTAACAGCTTTCAATATTATATTTCTACTGTTTTAAGTATTTCCTTTTTAATACCTTCAACTGCTGTCAAATAAAATTGTTATCTCAATAGACGTGTTAACCCATTTAATTGGTTAACAAATTATATGATTAATACGTGAAGCTGCTTTTCTCTCTATGCAGACTGTTACTCATTTAGGGCTTTGCTTGAATACGATAACATAGTAGATAAATATGTATATATAAGTAAATACAAACACACTTAAACTTATTCAGCCGCGACTTTGTTGTCTTGCTCGTTAGTGACTCACGTCATAACTGCACCAGGCATTGTTATTGATGGTGGGCTCGACATTGCATATAGGTCCACCGACAAAACTTTGATTTTGACCATTGCTATTACAAACATGAGCAGTATGCCTTTTGTATTTGAAGGGTGCGGTCATATTCGGTCACCGTCCAAAGGTCATAACAGAACGTGTCAGCAAGTGGACGTACGGAATCGCGTGCACACAAACGTATACTGTGGGCAACCATCCGGCCAGCCGAAAATACGTTAACGTCGACGGAGTTGAGAAAGTGGATGACATATTTAGCGTCCACGTTAAGGTTGGTCAACATCTTAAACTCGAAGAGCAACAGTCATGTAAAACGTATCAAATGGCGTCTGCGGACCTAGATAGCGTCACGGTGTTTTTCTACATCACAAAGGACTGTGACCCCAAGTTTGTTGACGATCCAGGATGTCACAAGGTTGGGAGGCTGGATGTTAAAGTTCCCGGCTACGGAGCAGAGCGGCAGGTGACGGTCAGTATGGCGTTCGGTAAAACGGAAACGGAAGGGTCCGCTATGGTGGCGGCAACAGGAGAAGTTGTAAAAACCAAGCTTGACTTCTTGGACATTGACTAAATTATGCCTAGGCAGGGATTTTATTAAGGGCATATATACAACTGAGGTCATTAGACAAAAACATACAAAAAATGTATAAATAACCTTTTCGTACATACATGTGCCAGTTTACCCTATGTTGGAATTTCTTAATAAAATTATGTTAATATCGTCATTTTTTATAAACAATATACATTCACATGAAAATTGTTTTTTGCAAACATATATTATTGTTTATGATTAACACATACTGAACCATCATATTGATGTCAAGTCAGTAGGGGAACACATATTTATTCAAAGCATTTTTAGACTAAGTTTTTAAAAAAAAAACTAGAATTGTGGTTTGATCATTATGATTCAGAAGTCTGTCACCATTCAGCTATAGCTTCCTGAACAACCACTGCAGCGTCCAGGTTTTGTTTTCCTATTCAAATAAGCAATGGCACTTGAATTGTCAGTCTTAATTATATTAATATATTAATACAATACGGGGAAGTTGCAGAGCTTCGAATTGTCTCTTTGAAACCTGGATAAAATATTCTTCAGCATGTCAGTTATAATTTAGAAAAAGCAATATGGTTTAAATATTTATTAAACAATTTAGATTACATTACATTCGTATTCATTTTCCCTACGTAGCAACGCTTGAAGGAAGAGCTTGCACAATGAAAACATAATTGCATTTAAAGCCCAGAGCTCCATGCAGCCGCACAAGAAGGAATTTTCGGATATTTTAGCAGTTTTATGAATTTTGTTAACTAAAACTTTTGTGGCGGAAGGAAAATGACAATTAAACAATGAAGTCGCTTTTAGTAATATTCTGCATCGGTTTTAGCTTGTTTTGCGCTTTACTCGTGCAAAGAACAGCATCCGAGATCGAGAAGGGTCTCCTGCAGCATGTTGTCGGCGTACCGTACCGGAAATGTAGGCAGCAATGTGACAACATTCCCGAGTGCCGCTTTATAAAGTACTTACGGTTAGTACATGTCTGTAAAATGTACTACGATGAAAACTTTGAAACTGAGACTGAGCATACGGTCACAACGTATCTGAAAGATGACGTGGACGTGGATGAGTGCATGGCCGAAAACAGCTGTCATTGTTCTAAGGATGCCTCCTGGGCATCAAAGTGCGTGTCTTGCGGTCAGCCACCTACGGTCGATGGGGCGACAGTCAGAGGCAACATGCCCGCGGTAGGGTCACATATTCAGTACGTTTGTACAACTGGCCCTAAAGTGGAGGGCGCTCCCGACAAGGCGAAGTCGACATGTTTGGCGAACGGAACTTGGACGCATGTGGACCTACAGTGCACTCTCTGCGGAACCTCCTTTATGAATCCCGCGTTGCCTACAGACATGTCGTTATCAAAGACGGCACATAGAAACGATACACACATGGCGTTACATGTCGAGTGTAAGTTTGGCCTGAAATTGTACAACAGCTGCACTCCACTGTGTGTGAAATCCACTTCGAAATTGGACATGGGAGTATGCTTCTGCCATGGAACTACAGAAACCATAACATACAAGTACACCAGTAATGTGGCGATGATATATTCTTTACCGCCTGGAAGCGTTCCCAACCTTACGGAGGCATTCAGGAGCTGGAATGACACGTCGTATCCCGTAAGCGATTCCGCTGGTCAGCTGCGTATCCCCAGCGCCATTGACAATCTCGAAACTGTTATCAGTCCGGGAAAACTACTGATGCTTGAGTTAAAAAAGGGTAAAACACGTCTGTATTTACGTTTTAAGAGGAAATCCGGTCGACCATTTTCCAAACAATCGTGGTCTAATAAGACCTTATATTATGGAGAATTGCAGTTAGACATGAATGGCTTAATGTTACAATTGAACGAAGACAAATTCTTTTATATCGGTTATAATGCTACTCGTGTAGCCATATCGTGCGAGGCGAATGGGACAGCTGTCGCTATAAAGTATTTTACTGACAAAAGCAGAACAATAAACGCAACACATCCTCCGCTGCCTTTGATGGAAAACAACTATGCATACGCAGATGCGTTGGAAGTTTGGATGGAACTGCCCGACTAGGTAGTTGCGGCTATCATGAGTAAAACAAATGTTTGATTTTTCGGTAGCCCGATCATCTTAAACGTTTACTGTCGAACCTTAGGGTTCCTTTGGTTATAATTACCTGTACACCTGTGTGTCGATGGAACACACACATTAACAACTTTATTTTTTTTTATTTTTTGCATTCTCATCAGTTTCATAATGCATTAGTAGAAGTGCTTTCCTTGACGAACATAATTGTAATTAATAGAAAATGCAACGACACTTTTCTTGCTAAAATATGTACACCAAAAGGGTAAATAAACGGTGCCGATGAGCCCTATGTACATGACAGCATGCCTGATTCTTAATGTCCCTTCTTTAAGTGTTCCAGCAGTTAAAATAGTCTGCACATTTTCTCATTTAGAAAAGCGGCTGTGTATCTTTTAATCGAGTGTATTTGTTAATTTGAGTGAATAATAAAAGCTTATTTTTTCTTGCTTGTATTGACGTGGAAAATGATTATTATCTGAAAAAGCTTGGCAACAAGCAGAAAACAGGACTAAAGTAAACACGTGCATCGTTCCACGTAGGCACTAAAGGCACAGCTGCATATGAGTTTTAAAATTAGTATTTTCAAAATAGTTATAATAAAACGTTTCAGCTTTTTTTCTTTCCTTTTATTTTATATTGAAAGATATAATGAAAAACGCACCTAACCTCATCCTGCATAAAAAACATCACGAGGGAGCACGCCCCTCCCCTTAGAAAACCAGGCATCTGCACCAATTCAGGTCTAGCTACACCTCTGTTGGTAAATTGTAGAATCATCAGTTTTTGGCGAAATATCGAACATGTTTCAAACAAGGAAATAAAAAGACTTAGCTTAATGATTGAAATGCGGGATCGATGTCATTATCAGGGTATGAACGCAGTTGGGGTGATCAAAGTGTGTGAGGTTCTAAGGAGGACTTTTCTTATATTTACACCAATAGTTCATTATTTCATTCAAGAATTGTTAAAATAATTCAAGTTATTCCTTTATGGATAACTGTCGTTATTGGTATCTTTGTAGTGCATTTAATTAATGGTGCTCTATAACCATATTGCGAGCAATTGCATGACGTCACTTATCATACTGATCTGATTGGCCGCAGTGCGCGCCCTCTACAAAGCACATGGTTATACAGGCCTCTTTGCTCCGACCATCGTATGAGAAAGGTCAGCCTTTTGCAGCTCTATTATTTTTGGTTTATTTTTGTAACTCAGTTTAACAGTGTCGAGTGACTCTTAGATAGACACACCAATGATTGTGTTATGTTAGTCCAGCATATTCACTCGTTAATACAAGAATAAAATATAAAATTATGATACGATGAAAAATATTATTATGCCAGTGATCTGCGTACTAAAGCGGTTAGCGACCTATTATTCGCCCGTACCACTTTTTCGCCCACCCAGTTAAAACCAGTCAAAACGAAATATTTTACACAAATCAGTCTGACGTTTCATTGCTGCATCATTTTTGACAGATATCAGCTGTTTTGCGTTCAAATGTAAGTAGTATGTGGAATTCGACCCAAATAAACATTGTTCATATTTTTGACCTTGTAAGTTGCACGCAGGGATGACGTCATCACGCGCGCGCTCATTTGCATGAGGCTCTGTAAGGATTTTTTTTTTAATTTTCATTTGCAATATCAGACGACATAATTGATCTGTCATTATAAAGTATATAACCGGTGTAAAAGTATACAAATACCATAAATTGCTGTATTTTACGTTCAATTTTCGAAAAAGCAATTGGTTAACTGAAAACGGTGAAGTAATCGTCGAATTTTTCGTATAAGGGAAGCAACTCAAATTTGAAACATACATAAACAGTATGTAATAGTTAACATATTATATTTATTGATCAATTGTCGTTTTAAACGGTCGCTGGACTGGTCAAATAAAATAAAAATGTTTGAAGATATAGTTTAGAGAGAAATATACGAAAAATATCGCAAGAAAAGCGAATTTATGGGGTGGGCGAATAGTTGGTACAGTAGGGTGCTTATTTTAGCGAAGTTATAGGGGTACTTTGCACGTGGGACTATTCGGAATCCCTAGCTATTTTCAGTTTTTGTCGGAAGAGCAAACCTGTCTGAGTGTAAAGTTTTATCGTAGTAGCTATCTTATGTCAAAAGTAACATAGGAAAAACCTCCATTTCCGGCCGAAAAGGGGTCGCTACCAGTATAGTGTTAACTCGTATTTTACAATAATTATGAAAATTTACCTTATTATATATAGTTCAGTTTGTTTATATATATCCGTCATTTAATGTTATCCAAGAAAGAATTTATTTGCAATATAGCACAACACTTTAAACTCTGCTTTGGATAAGTAATAACATACCACACTATAAATAATATTGTATATCTAGTATCATTCTTGTTGTAAACAATTATTTAAACAACCCGGCACCGTTTCACTATCAACGTACATACGCAAAGTACAGTTATTTATTATTATTCATGTAAATATATGTCTGTATTGAACTTAAAGTTATAATCGATATGCCATTCCATTTTAATCCAGCTTTACATCTGATACACTTTCTCATTGTTTTTGTTAAAACACGAACTACCTAACAAAACTTGTAAAAAGCGATTTGCACGATCTTTTTAAATTTCAAAATCAGAACAGTTGGGGTAAACCGAGGGTGTTAACAGGTGGTTCATTAAATAAGTATTCAACATTTTTCAAAGGTTTAGACAAACCCACACATGTTAATGTTCCTAAAACTTTAAAAGTTGGTATTGACATGATTTGTCTTTTTTTTAGAGAATAACACTGTTATACTTTTCATATTAATCACAAATGTAAGCTGTTTGAAAATTGTCGATATGATAAATGTTCTGCTCCTAAAATACTTGTCATGGTATCTAAATAATTATGTAGATGGACTAATTATGTCTTCATCAAATTACGAGTGTCTTTAAATCGTTATTCATCTATGATAATGCAACACTACATATCTGATATTTAGTTTATTTATGACTAGTTTATTACTAGTTTTCTACCTATTCATTCCTTTATTAATTTATCTATCTGAAATCGTTGTCAAAAAGCTGTGCGTATCGTTGACCAAATTGTCTTGTTTCAACAGTTTTTTTCTAATTATTTCTTTTATACAAATCTCGAGTGACTTCAAAGAAACGTATTTTAGTAGAAGAACTTATTGGGTAGACAGTACTTTGTCGATATTAGGTATCCATAAGTATATGTTCGTTACTATATTATTTATCGTTTTAACGAGTTGTACAGGATCGTTGGCCGATATCTGAAGAAGGAAGTGATTCAAAATATTCGCAGTATAAGAAATAAATTATAATACATTAATGCATTAATGAACAAAAAGGAGATTAATATACATGTATCATGTTTTACTGAAACCCAGCTTTCAAAAGAAGTTTTAGACTAAACTGAAAAACACTTTCTCTGGTGGGATAACATTTCGGGACATATTTGAAACTAGCCTATAAAGAGCCCTTGAAATTTCCTCACGATTAGTAATAGTCGGTACTTTGAATGAAATGTCTTAACTAGATATAATAAAATCACTTTGACAATTACGACAAAATATCTCAAATTATTTATTATTTACTGATAAAGATAAGCCCTTAATGAATATTTGGCATAATTTAACAATCGACAAAATTAAAAGAAGTGGGGTTACCTCCGTTCAAATTATGGTCTGCTGAAACTGTTAGCAATTCCAAAATAACAGAACCAGATATAACCGATAAACTCAGTAATCTAGATGTAAAAAAGCAGCTGAACGAGATTGAAATAAGCCACTTTATAATAAGAAATACTCCGAATTCAAGACAAATCAACGGCATCCAACTACAGATCAAGATCATTAATATGCTGTTTTAGAACGGACAGTACTCAAGTATATTTGTAACAATTTAGTAAGAAACAAACCTATTTTTAAAATCAATCGGAATTTCTTCCTGGGCATTTTACCATGTACCAACTTATAGACATATATCATCAACTACGTACATTATATTGCGTGTTGCAAATTACTTACTGTGACGCCAGCTTCATATACTTATACTATAACCATGATCGAATTATTTTACTTTAAAGTGCCTTGTATTGAAACACTTTTGTGCAAGAAACAAACAAAATAATAATCATGTAAAAAAAAACAGATTTTAAATCAATAAAATACTAGTTGTTTTAACTACATATATACAATGGTAATTATTAAGGCCGAAACGCTTCAAGACTTGTAATGTCACTATATACGCTATGCAAGGTGTGTCGTGCTATGCTATGTCAACAACCAATGTACGCTATATTTGTATAAGTAATAAATCATATTGCTGCAAATCTATCGCGTCGCCATGAAAACGCCAACCAAATTATTGGCTGGTTGCACCATCAGTAAAACTTTTCTGACGCTACATTAGCAGTGCCTTAGCTCTTTGCAATATATGATGAAGATGGGTATAAAGCAGAAATGCTAAATTCAGTATGCAATGCTATGTTTGCATGCCGGAAAGCTTCAAGACTTGAATTGTCATTATATACGCTATGCTAGGTTTGTCATGCTATGCTATGCAACTACAACCACTATATGCTATATTTGTATATGTAATAAATCATATTGCTGCGAATCTATCGCCATGAAAACGCAAACCAAGTTATTGGCAGGTAACACATTCAGTAAAAAATTCTGAGGCTACATTGGCCCGGCCTTAGCTCTTTGCAATATATGATGAAGATGGGTGTAAAACAGAAATGCGAAATTCAGTACGCTATGCTATGTTTGCCGTGCTATGTATTGCAACAACACCCATTGAACGCTACATTTGTATATGTTATAAATAATATTACTGCGTATATATCGCTTTACCATGAAAACACCAACCACATTATTGGCAGGTGAAACATTTAGTAAAACTTTCCTGAGGCTACATTGGTCCGGCCCTTGCTCACGAATTGCAATGTATGATAACGATTGGCACATAATAGAAATGCGAAATTCAGCCTTTAAATCTTACAAAATGCTTCATAACGTAAATTAGATTCATATATGCAATGTTTGCCAATTGCTATGCTCGTCTTGGAAAAACCGTCATAAAGTCATTTTATTAAGTGCATAACACATTGATTGGCGCATTTGATAACTGCAAGTTCTTTCTTTGTAACATTTCGTGTTGCCAAGCAAAAAAAAAAAAATCCAAAATATATGACCATCTCATTTAGGTTTATTATTTTCTGCGTGTTTTTTTGGGGGGCAGATCGACTTCCACTACCTCAGCCTCTCATTGGCGATTGGCAACTCTCAAATAACATTTAATGGACAATTTGTGGTATTTATATAGATTGGTCGGATCTGATCATAGATATACCGTGACAGAACCGTTGATATTTTACCGTTTCGTCCGAGCCTTGCCCATTATTTCCCAAACATAAGATAAAGATAATAAAAATGAAATAAATATTGAAAGGGCTATGCTTTTCTTGAATGTAATGATGGGTAATAGAATATCCACTACGGGCTCCCCCTCGTTGCTGCTCTGCTTCTGATCTTAAGTATACCAATAATTCAAGTTATTCCTTTAAGGATAACTTTCGTTATTGGTATCTTTGTAATGCATTTAATTAATGGTGCTCTATAACCATATTGCGAGCAATTGCATGACGTAACATCATACTGATCTGATTGGCCGCAGTGCGCGCCCTCTACAAAGCACATGGTTATACAGGCCTTTTTGCTCCGACCATCGTATGAGAAAGGTCAGCCTTTTGCAGCTCTATTATTTTTGGTTTATTTTTCCCACCCTCCCAAAACCCCAAACTTCGTCTTCATACAGGCATATATACTTAATGAATGATACTGGTTTCGATACATGTGTTCTGCTTGCTTCCTATATATATTTTCAGTAAATCCGGAGATTGACTCGAGGTTACGATCCAATCGTTCTGCACATCTCGCTAACCATTAGGCTTTCCACCTCACGCCGAAGTCCAGCTGATGATTTCAATACTAGATGTGCTGCAAACCTATTGTGTTAATTTGTTTTTGTTTTTTTAACATTCCATTATTTCGATGTTGGTTTGTGTTGTGTTTTTTTCACTGGTAAGGCTCTGACGATTAAATAGCAATCATACCTAGCAGCCAAGTATTCAGAGGGAGTAGTATACCGCTTTCTCAGCATATTCGTTGCTCGGCGATTGGCAACTCTCAAATAACATTTAATGG
The DNA here is from genome assembly GCF_026914265.1 of Mya arenaria. Classification (NCBI taxonomy): domain Eukaryota; kingdom Metazoa; phylum Mollusca; class Bivalvia; order Myida; family Myidae; genus Mya; species Mya arenaria. Next base: position 6,228,579 of record NC_069124.1, read on the forward strand.
ACAATTTGTGGTATTTATATAGATTGGTCGGATCTGATCATAGATATATATACCGTGACAGAACCGTTGATATTTTACCGACATTTCGTCCGAGCCTTGCCCATTATTTCCCAAACATAAGATAAAGATAATAAAAATGAAATAAATATTGAAAGGGCTATGCTTTTCTTGAATGTAATGATGGGTTATAGAAATTCCACTACGGGCTCCCCCTTGTTGCTGCTCTGCTTCTGATCTTAAGTATACCAATAATACTTCATTTCATTTAAGAAAACCTAACAGTAATCCTTTCTCACTCATTCTGTAAATAGAACGACCCGTCTGTAACCGCAAACATATATATATAAGTTACGGGGTTAGTTTGTGACCCGATATGGGATATACGGGGCAAAGGAAACCACATCGGGTGAGAGCGAAGCTCAAAGGAAACCCAATTCGGGTTTGAGCTTCGCTTTCACCCGATTGGCTGCGCCCCGTATATCTCATATCGGGTCACCTACTTACCCCGCAACGTATATATCATGTCGACAACCTGTTTACATGTTTAAATGTTTCATTTATTCATCGGAATCGGAAAATAGACGCCATTTTAGTTAGATATAAATTTGGTGACCCAATATGGAAAAATATGGGGTCACCACGTGACCAGTCCTGGACCAAATGACGTCACAATACCGCGGAAAAAGATAAACAACTTGAAATCGCTTTTAAACGTAAAATTGAAATACATATGACAACAATACATTTAAAATATCATAAATGAACACTCCCTGAAATGATAATTTAATTTTAGGGACCTTCTGACACAATACAAACAATTTAAAAAAAAATTGTTATCACTTGTCACGGAAGAAAAGGTCAACAACCAGTTTCAACGAATTTACTCGCGTTTTCGAATTGATAGTATTACTAATGCACCAGTCAACTGTAACGCCGCCCCCTCCCCCCCCCCCAGGTCCGGGGAATAGCGGGGGCTTTGACTTTCTGTCCAACCAACCCCGGCTAAAATCCCCTCCCTGCGGGGACGAACTGATGGTAAAATCCCCGAAAAATGCCCCCGCACCCAAGGGACCTTAGGTTATGCCCATTCCCCGCTATATTTTGCGCGAAGACAAAACCATCGCATTCACCCGGAACTGCGGGGCCACCTGAAAGGTAAAAACACGGCCCATTTCCCCGGCTATACCCGGTATACCACCGGACCTGGGCGGCCATGGTTACAATTGACTGGTGCATAAGTAAATTGTGTATATCATTTGGCATTACACTAACTCGACGAAAACCGCAGGCTACCTTTAAAGCTGCACTCTCACAGACTGTCAGTTTCGACACTTAAACACAGATGTCTCAAAATCGGTTGATTTGGGCGTCAATGCCTTCAATACAGTCATATAAGACACTTTAGAAAATAACAAATCTCAAATGTTTGGTTAAACTGCAGAAAAGTTCATTTTTCTTAAACATTAGTAACGCTTTTAGCCATAAAACATGTGTGTGAAGTTGGCTCAGCCATCGGCAATCGACATTCGATATTATATAGGAAATATTCAATGTCGAGCTGCAATGTCGAGCTGGGCTGAATTCTAGCTCGACATTCGATATTATATAGCAAAACTTCAATGACGAGCTGCAATGTCGAGCTGGACTGAATTCTAGCTCGACATTCGATATTATATAGCACATTTTCAATGTCGAGCTGGACATAATTCTAGCTCGACATTCGATATTATATAGCAAATCTTCAATGTCGAGCTGCAATGTCGAGCTGGACGGAATTCTAGCTCGACATTCGATATTATATAGGAAATCTTCAATTTCGTGATGAATTGTCGAGCTGGACGGAGATCTAGCTCTACATTCGATATTATATAGCAAATCTTTAATGTCGAGCTGCAATGTCGAGCTGGACGGAATTGTAGCTCGACATTCGATATTATATAGCAAATCTTCAATGTCGAGCTGCAATGTCGAGCTGGACGGAATTGTAGCTCGACATTCGATATTATATAGCAAATCTTCAATGTCGTGATGAATTGTCGAGCTGGACGGAATTCTAGCTCGACATTCGATATTATATAGCAGATATTTAATGTCGACCTGGAACGTCAAGCTGGACGGAATTCTAGCTCGACATTCGATATTATATAGCTGATATTTAATGTCGACTTGGAACGTCGAGCTGGACGGAATTCTAACTCGACATTCGATAATATATAGCAAATCTTCAATTTCGAACTGCAATGTCGAGCTGGACGGAACTCTAGCTCGACATTCGATATCATATAGCAAATCTTCAATGTCGACCCGCAACGTCGAGCTGGACGGAATTCTAACTCGACATTCGATATTATATAGCAAATCTTCAATGTCGAGCTGCAATGTCGAGCTGAATGAAAAATGCTATTTTACCTAAATTGAGGTACTTAACTACTACTTTACTACCGACTCTTTTAACCTCAAATATTTTTGTTAATTTGCCTTGACAAGCCGAATGTTATTAATTCACGAACAAGTTGTAACGTCATTTAGAACACAGGTACAATTTAGGTAAAATCGCATATTTCATTGGTCCAAACTTCTCGAATCTGTCAATTTAATGCTGTGATCACGTTAAGCTCTTTTTTTGTCAAGAAGCGAGCAGAACAAATTGATTTTAATGGCTTTACTATCACCTCAAAAAAGTACATTAAGCTGCACCGTTTATATTGCTTTCAAATGTGTAGAATGCTGTAAAACGACTTATTTTAGAGAATGTTCCATTCATATTAAGCATTCTTTTTATTATCTTACACTATTGCTATAAAGTCATAACTCATGGAAGTTCAGCAAATAACATTTGAAAACACATTTATTAATAACAGTCAAGTTCAATGAAGAAATCCTGCACGGTTGAGATATAAGTCATACAAGTTAAAAAAAATAGACACACAAAACATGAATTCACCAAACAGCCACATCGGCCAAAAATGTGTTGGAACATTCCCTTGACCGAACAATATTTAATATGTTTAAACGTTTTGGTACTTTAAAACATCTGCTATTGAACACATAATTTTGTTCAGCATATACAAAACAGTCATCCTAGTAATTCTTGTTGGAAGCGTTTCTTTCGGCTCAGTATTTGTAACTTTCGATTCTACACTCTTTAAACAAATGCAAAAAAGAATATAAATAAAAACACGTTTTTTCGTATCTAAATTTGTGGTAAATGAATACCGTCCAGCTCGACACTGCAGCTCGACATTGAAGATTTGCTATATAATATCGAATGTCGAGCTAGAATTCCGTCCAACTCGACGTTGCAGCTCGACATTGAAGATTTGCTATATAATATCGAATGTCGAGCTAGAATTCCGTCCAGCTCGACGTTGCAGGTCGACATTGAAGATTTGCTACATAATATCGAATGTCGAGCTAGAATTCCGTCCAGCTCGACATTGCAGCTCGACATTAAAGATTTGCTATATATTATCGAATGTCGAGCTAGAATTCCGTCCAGCTCGACGTTCAAAGTAGACATTAAATATCTGCTATATAATATCGAATGGCGAGCTAGAATTTTGTCCAGCTCGACATTGCAGCTCGACATTGAAGATTTGCTATATAATATCGAATGTCGAGCTACAATTCCGTCCAGCTCGACATTGCAGCTCGACATTGAAGATTTGCTATATAATATCGAATGTCAAGCTAGAATTCCGTCCAGCTCGACATTGCAGCTAGACTTTGAAGATTTGTTATATAATACCGAATGTCGAGCTAGAATTCCGTCCAACTCGACAATTCATCACGACATTGAATATTTTCTATATAATATCGAATGTCCAGCTAGAATTCCGTCCAGCTCGACATTGCAGCTCGACATTGGAGATTTGCTATATAATATCGAATGTCGAGCTGAATTCCGTCCAGCTCGACGTTGCAGCTCGACATTGAAGATTTGCTATATATTATCGAATGTCAAGCTAGAATTCCGTCCAGCTCGACATTGCAGCTCGACATTGAAGATTTGCTTTATAATATCGAATGTCGAGCTAGAATTCCGTCCAGCTCGACAATTCATCACGACATTGAATATTTTCTATATAATATCGAATGTCGAGCTAGAATTCCGTCCAGCTCGAGGTTCCAAGTCGACATTAAATATCTGCTATATAATATCGAATGTCGAGCTAGAATTCAGTCCAGCTCGACATTGCAGCTCGACATTGAAGATTTGCTATATAATATCAAATATCGAGCTAGAATTCCGTCCAGCTCGACATTGCAGCTCGACATTGAAGATTTGCTATATAATATCGAATGTCGAGCTAGAATTCCGTCCAGCTCGACATTGCAGCTCGACATTGAAGATTTGCTATATAATATCGAATGTCGAGCTAGAATTCCGTCAAGCTCGACATTGCAGCTCGACATTGAAGATTTTCTATATAATGTCGAATGTCGAGCTAGAATTCCGTCCAGCTCGACAATTCATCACGACATTGAATATTTCCTATATAATATCGAATGTCCAGCTAGAATTCCGTCCAGCTCGACATTGCAGCTCGTAATTGAAGATTTGCTATATAATATCGAATGTCGAGCTAGAATTCCGTCCAGCTCGACATTGCAGCTCGACATTGAAGATTTGCTATATAATATCGAATGTCGAGCTAGAATTCCGTTAAGCTCGACAATTCATCACGACATTGAAGATTTGCTATATAATATCGAATGTCGAGCTAGAATTCAGTCCAGCTCGGCATTGTAGCTCGACATTGAAGATTTGCTATATAATATCGAATGTCGTGCTAGAATTCCGTACAGCTCGACATTGTAGCTCGGCATTGAAGATTTGCTATATAATATCGAATGTCGATTGCCGATGGCTGAGCCAACTTCACACACATCCATACAACATCGGTGAGAGCTTTCCTGGTTCGTTAACGTGTGCCAGTGTATTGCACAGACCAAATGTAACCCTGGGGGGAGCTTCCCTGGGGAGAGCTTTCCTGGTTCTTTAACGTGTGCCATTGTATTGCACAGACCAAATGTAACCCTGGGGGGAGCTTCCCTGGGGAGAACTTTCCTGGTTCTTTAACGGGTGTCAGCGTATTGCACAGACCAAATGTAACCCTCGGGTGAGCGTTCCTGGTTCTTTAACGTGTGCCAGTGTATTGCACAGACCAAATGTAACCCTGGGGAGAGCTTTCCTGGTTCTTTAACGTGTGCCATTGTGTTGCACAGACCAAATGTAACCCTGGGGAGAGCTATCCTGGTTCTTTAACGTTTACCAGTGTATTGCACAGACGAAATGTAACCCTGGGGAGAGCTTACCTTGTTCTATAACGTTTGCCAATGTATTGCACGATCAAAAGGGACTTAAGTCCAACGTCCCTCCAAGAAGACGCGTTATATGTCGTAGTGGCGAGGCCATGGATCGAACATGCCAGCCTAGGTTTGACAGTCAAGTGTTGTTTTACCTCTAGACTATAGATTTACCACCATTTTCTCAGTACTTCTAATGCTACAAGTAATCATTTTTCAGAAACAAATACCTTGGCCTTGACCTTTGTCACAAACTTGACCATAATTAAAAAAAAACAAAAAACGAGATTTCTATTAATAATATATGTTTTATTCAACAAGGAGCACACATTCAACTTGATCAGACTAAAGTCTAGAAACAGGTATAATGTTTCAATAAAACTACATCTACATAAAACATTTACCAGATCGATACATTGGTCGTAATCTGCTACTACGTATCGTCATATTGACAAGTATCGCTCTCTTTTCTTGAACATTTGACATCACGTTCTAACGTTCCAACGTTGACGACGTCTGGTCGGGGCTGTGACGTTGACGTCTCGACGTTATTATCAAAGACGGAGTTTGGATAGGAGATTTGAGTTGAATCATAATCCCGGTGACCATTGCCGGCGCTGAACGGTCGGGGTATTTTAAACGAATATCTACAAAAAAAACACGAAATATTATGAAATGATTACATTCTCAAATACAATACAGATCTGAAGAATTTACTCGAGCTGATAGCAACAGAATAGCCAGGAAACATGTGTTCACGAACAGTATGCGAAAACATGATAATAATGCGACCTTTTTTATTTTTAAATATTTGCCAGCGGGAAAAACGTTCTCAGTAAAAAAACTCCATGATAATGGAGCCTGATAGGTACTAGTATCGTTTTTTTAAGTTGTAAGAACTTTATTTTATTGAAGTTAACTCATTCAGTCTTTTAACACATTTTATTTACGATACGGTCTTCATTACTTTAGAATACATCAACACAACTGCAAAAACACAAAACACTTATACACACATATTCACATGGAACATGATAACATATCATACTTTTAGTCTTCTTTAACAAACGCTCGTTACAGGAGAGGTCATAATTTTATATAACAGTTTATACAGTGTTTTGATGTTCATACATATATTTAAGACAATACATTCCATTAAATTAAAAATGTCTGCAATAGTGAAAAAAGGTTTTTTTAACAAATATTTAAAACTATTTGAAGAACAAGTATGTCTTATGTGTGCTTGTGTAAAATCCGAAAAATTCCTAACCGGTATCGAAAAGGTGTTTTGTGGATAATTTCGTACAAGAACTGATGTCACATCAATGAGTATTGAAAAACGGAGGTTAGTGGTCTACAGATGTGACTTATTTGAATGTAACTGAATAGATCGCAATGATGGCTCCAGGGCTCAAGACAATCTGTCTAACTATCCAAACTATACTTCTATTAAAAAAGCTGACACTTTCAAATATCAAGAAATTGAACTGGCTTCACTATTGTCTGAGATGATTAGACATGTTTTCTGCATGCACAAAATGCTCACCTGGAAGTTTGACCGTCTGTCGAAGCCGTCGATAAATTGTCCCTGAACGTCTCCCTGCGACCCTTCCTGAAATGTGCGCCGTCTGCAGACAGTCAGTAGTTGACAATGTACACACACAATAAATACTGAACAAAAGTTGCTGCACAATTTATGCCAATTTTATAGAAAAATCATCACCGTAATGCAAGAACTCAATAACTGTTTCTATTATATATAAAATTAGTGCGTTCTTGCGCTAGGGTGACAAGCTGCAAACCGTAACTTGCAAGTGTACTTTCATTGCAACCCTTAAGTTCTACTGTAGAAAAATCGAAGACGTTCACATAATGTGCGCTTGCAATATCATGTTTTAAAGGTGCCAAGGAGGTAAACGAGGTATTGTTTTGATAAAACCACTGGTGTATAACCGATACCTTGCAAGTGTTACTCCGAAAAAGAAGATTAAATGTTGTCAAAGACAAATGTTGCAATTCTGTTTATGTGTAAGCACCTACAAGTCTATATCAACAACATATTGTCACGTGTTACGGGCGAGTTTTCCTATGTACAGGAGTCAAGTGTTACGGGCGAGTTTCCCTATGTACAGGAGTCAAGTGTTACGGGCGAGTTTCCCTATGTACAGGAGTCAAGTGTTACGGGCGAGTTTCCCTATGTACAGGAGTCAAGTGTTACGGGCGAGTTTCCCTATGTACAGGAGTCAAGTGTTTACGGGCGAGTTTCCCTATTTACAGGAGTCAAGTGTTTACGGGCGAGTTTCCCTATGTACAGGAGTAAAGTGTTACGGGCGAGTTTTCCTATGTACAGGAGTCACATGTTACGGGGGAGTTTCCCTATGTACCGGAGTCACAAGTTACGGGGAGTTTCCCTTTGCACCAGAGTCACATGCTATTGGGGAGTTTCCCTATGTTCCGGCGTTCCGTGTTGCGTTTTTCCCCTCTGTACAGGAGTCACGGGGGAATTTCCCTTTGTACCAGAGTCACATGTTATTGGGGAGTTTCCCTTTGTTCCGGAGTGACGTGGTATGCGGAGATTTTCCATATATACCGGACTCACATGTTACGGGGGGAGTTTCCCTTTGTACCGGACTCACACGTTACGGGGGGGGGGGGAGATTCCCTTTGTACCGGACTCAAATGTTACGGGGGAGATTCCCTTTGTACCGGACTCACATGTTACGAGGTGAGTTTCCCTATGTATCGGACTCACATGTCAAGGGGGAGTTTCCCTCTGTACCGGACTCACATGTTACGGGGGAGTTTCCCTTTGTACCGGACTCACATGTTACGGGGGAGTTTCCTTCTGTACCGGACTCACATGTAACGGGGGGAGATTCCCTTTATACCGGACTCACATGTAACGGGGGGAGTTTCCCTTTGTACCGGACTCACATGTTACGGGGGAGTTTCCCTCTGTACCGGACTCACATATTACGGGGGGAGATTCCCTTTATACCGGACTCACATGTAACGGGGGGAGTTTCCCTTTGTACCGGACTCACATGTTACGGGGGAGTTTCCCTCTGTACCGGACTCACATGTTACGGGGGAGTTTCCCTTTGTACCGGACTCACATGTTACGGGGGGAGTTTCCCTCTGTACCGGACTCACATGTTACGGGGGAGTTTCCCTCTGTACCGGACTCACATGTTACGGGGGAGTTTCCCTTTGTACCGGACTCACATGTTACGGGGGAGTTTCCCTCTGTACCGGACTCACATGTAACGGGGGGAGTTTCCTTTTGTACCGGACTCACATGTTACGGGGGAGTTTCCCTTTGTACCGGACTCACATGTTACGGGGGAGTTTCCCTCTGTACCGGACTCACATGTAACGGGGGGAGATTCCCTTTATACCGGACTCACATGTAACGGGGGGAGTTTCCTTTTGTACCGGACTCACATGTTACGGGGGGAGATTCCCTCTCTACCGGACTCACATGTTACGGGGGAGTTTCCCTTTATACCGGACTCACATGTAACGGGGGGAGTTTCCCTTTGTACCGGACTCACATGTTACGGGGGGAGATTCCCTCTGTACCGGACTCACATGTTACGGGGGAGTTTCCCTCTGTACCGGACTCACATGTTACGGGGGAGTTTCCCTTTATACCGGACTCACATGTAACGGGGGGAGTTTCCCTCTGTACCGGACTCACATGTTGAGGGGGGAGATTCCCTTTATACCGGACTCACATGTAACGGGGGGGAGATTCCCTCTGTACCGGACTCACATGTTACGGGGGAGTTTCCCTCTGTACCGGACTCACATGTTACGGGGGAGTTTCCCTCTGTACCGGACTCACATGTAACGGGGGGAGTTTCCCTCTGTACCGGACTCACATGTTACGGGGGGAGATTTTCTTTATACCGGACTCACATGTAACGGGGGGAGATTCCCTCTGTACCGGACTCACATGTTACGGGGGGAGATTCCCTTTATACCGGACTCACATGTAACGGGGGGAGATTCCCTCTGTACCGGACTCACATGTTACGGGGGAGTTTCCCTCTGTACCGGACTCACATGTAACGGGGGGAGATTCCCTTTATACCGGACTCACATGTTATTTGGGAGTGCGTCCCTTTACCTCTGTACAAGTGCAAATTGTGTTTCGCAATCTTCATACGTGACATACATCTGACACTCAAAGACAAACACAAATAAATCTACCCTACTGTCTGCACCTTTTCCAGCGAATCAAGACTACGGCTCCGATCACGATGCCAACCACGGCCACACAGCTAACCACGCAAGCAATGATTATTGTCTGTATCTTCTTGATTTTTGGAAACAAAGGAGCCATATGAAGCCGGGGTTATTTAGCTGGTGTTCGTCGGGCTTCCTCAATAAGCAGTATTATAAAGGTCTGCACACATTGCTAATGGTAATCAAACTTAAGACCCATTGACCTGGGAAGTTTAGACAGGCCTTCCATGGTGTGGCATGGCAATGTTATAGTATTGCTATATATATAATACCTGTTTCCTCACATAAGTTTCAAGTTTTAACGTGTAATATATTATTAACTATGAACAAACTCAAAACGTCGACGTATTCATTTAACAAACATTAATAAAAGTTTACAAAACGTTTATTTATATACTGTATTCTATTCAAAGAAATCAAATTAATTATTCAGTATTAAATCTGCTAGGTTTGAAAGATATTCTCACTGGCTTTGGCTTTGTCATATACGTCCTCTTTACGTTGACGTCTGATCTCGTTCCTGCAGTGGAAGGCCTCGCGCTCACCTGTAATTCAATGAAACTGTTCGTGTAGTATAAATTCAGTCCTGATCGTGATTTTATGTCCAGAATTTGAAGTACATCCGTTCAAATTTCATTAATAAAGTGTACTAGTATGTTAAAAATAGAATTACACCTCTAATTCTGTTCTTCTGTCGGTATTAAAGGTCACAAAATAGGTTGATGCAAACCATTTGATTTTATGTTAATGCATTATTGTGTTTACCTCATTGGTCTTTAATGGTGAAACAATAACAATATATATGCTGTGAACAGTTAAAACAATAAAGGTATTACTAGAAGCGTAACAACTAACAAGTTTTATAATTTGAATAATCAGGGAAATTTGGGAAAGGTTTCTCAGCTTTCACAGTTTAAGTCTATCTGAAGCTATTGAGCGGAAATCATATTTCTATATTAAAGTAAAAGCGACATTCACCACCAAAAGCTAGTAATTCCTAACTCAAGTTGTTGAATACAGCACAAACATATTTCTATTTTTAGAAACAGAGACCTTGTTCTTGTCCCCTGCAATCCACAAACCAAGCCTAAGCTGCACATTTTCATAAGCTATCTAAACAACATATTTCGTCACTTTAATCATCTAAATCACCAAATATATCCAAGATATTGCGCGGAAACCATGTGTTTAATGTTTAATAATACCGACCTTGACCGTGACCCTATTGATGCAAAAAGCAATCACTATCTACGTTTTTACATTTCAAGTTATTTAGCAGAAACCTTTGTTAACTCAGTTTGTACCAACGACCCTCCTGATCCCCAGAGCAAACCCAACCTTCATTTACATAGCCTTCATAAACACAAAGTTTCATAACTATCGATCAATTCTAACGGTGGTGTGTAAGCTTATTTATTCTCGCACCCGGGCCTTCTCCATTCTGTGAGTGCTCCGTTAAGATTGTTAGTCATTTTATGTTTTTGGAGTATAATGCATAGACAGAATGTAACCCTGGTTAGAGCTACTCTGCGACTTTAACGTGCACCAATGTATAGCACTGTCACACGGGACCCCCATTTAACACCCTGCCGGAAGACGATACGTATTTGTTTAGTGGTACGGCGGGGAATCGAACGTGCGACCCCTGGATAAACAGTCAAGTATATGTTACCACTAGACCACAGATCCGCAACATCAATTTTAACTGAGCGGAAACCAGCTCTTAAACCGCCCCCGTCCGTCCACCCAAAAACAACGTATGCCGACCTAACAAGCAGTACCATGAACCATTCAAATCGTTATATATGTAATGTGCAAACTAGCCTTCAGATAACCGGAGACAACTTTTATATCCAACTTTTACACACATTGCTACTGGGTTTTCTTTTCACAAAACCCTGTTAAAACATTACCATTGTATAGCTTTGGCTACAAGGGATTGAGCTAAATAATTATAATGTTTTTAATTAAACTTTTAAATTGGCAATAAAGATGGCAGTGATGTACCGCAGTTTCTATTTTAAAAATGAAATGGATGTGTTTCAGACCATATTATATAGAGCTTTAAGGACCTTTCCTATAAAATAAAAAAAAAACTCGACATGTTGCGATGGATTAAGTGTTATTTTTTAAGTTTTCAATCCATTAATTTAGGTTACTTTAACAATACTCTGCTGAATAGGGCAACAACTTAGAGTATGCTGACATTTCCTTTCATTTAAGCGATTAAAATACAAGCTGAATATGCGCATTTGCAAACAATACCATTTTGTAATTAAATCTGCACGCGCTTACTTGCTAAGCTTCCATTATGATTTATTCATACGCTCGTCCAGATTTTGATTATTTGCATAACTATTCCAGTGCTTGACGTTAATCATTGTTTCATTAAAATGATTTATTTAACCGTGAAATGAAATACAAAAGTACCCGGCTCGATATACCGAATGCACTTGTGATTTCTCCAGCAATACCATTAACAACATGATGGACAGCAACAGCAACAGTAAATAATTATCCGGGACTTACTATCATTGATAGACGCATTCCTACACTGACCCACGTCTGGAAATAGCGCCTTCATGTCACCGTCGCCAGTGATTGGACGCAGCCCCGAATGACACGTGCACCGTCCCTGCAGACACTCCTGCTCGAAACCCATGTAGCAGTCAGAAAAGAATCCGCCACTGCACTCTTCATTGAGAACCGGAAAGTGGATGCCAAGGGATTTTTGCAGGCGACACCAGTGACCGTCGTTGCTCCTCTCAAATTCTTCCTTGCACGTGCACACACCATCGTCCCCACAGAAGCTATCAGCAGTTTGACAGATCCGCTCCCCCGTACACGGCTCCCCCAGGCTGGCCACTGAACATGGATACAGAGTGTCAATGGACAACTCATATAAGACCGGTACATGTCTAATCAGTTCTTGTTATAATAGGTTTAATATAATTTAGATATTGAGACCATTTTTATTTTTAATGATTCTGGTGAACAATTTGAGCTTCCAAAAATCCTGGAAAAGAATTCATGCTGATGTTAACATGTAGCCCATTAGACAATTATTTTAAACATATGATTTATCTTGACTCATTATTTTCCACTCAGCAACAAAAAACAACAACAGTACATCTGTATATTTTGCCTTACACTTCAGGCACGACGTTTGGGTAAAGCCGAGCCGACAACGACATCTATATTCGCCACAGGAGTCTCTCACGCAGTCGGAGTTGTTCGGACATTGTAGTGACTCACAGACTGGTATAAGAAAAAATATGTGCACATTAAGTAGTTAAACTACATTTGAATCGTAAGTATGGTGGCTGATGTGTCGCTGTAACGTAAATCAAATGTCGGAAAAATGTGTCGTATATGTCACATAATCTACATAAAAGTTCGTGGAAATGGGTTGTTTTACAAGTCGCTCAGATTACTCTTTTTATCTCAATGTTATAATTGTCGCAATTTTTTGTCGCAAAACCGAAACATTATGCTCTTTACGTCCGATCGTCCCCCTGTTCATCCATCGTCTATCTGTATGTTTCTTTATTCGATCGCCTGTTACAAAGGATTATTGACGAATATTAAAGGTTCAATCCGTATATAAACATCGAAAAACAAGTTCTGCGACATGGTGTATAACTAAAAACATAAGCGGAGATTTTCACGTCCTATTTATTTTTGTATTATACATTTTAAAGATGTTTTAAAGGAAGATTCTTTGCCAGTTCATCTTCTACCATACTCAAAATGATTTATTGTTGATTAAATAATGTTCTAAAAGACACGAACATGATTGGCATCGAGTGAAAGATCTGGCTGTTCGGTATAGCCGATTTCTAACAAAGCTGTCCAATTCATTTTATTTTTAACCGTGCATAGGAAAATGATTTGTATCGTGTTTAAGGTCTGGCTGATCGGTATAATTTGTGCATGATCAAACATATGTCAAATAGAATTATCTCAAAATTTCTTTACAACTATTTTTAAAATCGTAAGATTTTGCTTTACGTATTTTCTTATTGAAATAAAATTTTGACGCCAGACCCTCACCCATTTCAAATATGTTTTTGACGATGTAAACGATTAATGAAAAGTACTTCACCTACATATTTGAGTAGATAACAATCATAAAAACACTGAAAATGTCTGTATTTAAACGCGTTGTCACGCGATTTTTTTCACGAGCATATATAATGCTCGATAATTTTTATTCTTTTATTATTCGCGAACACTGAAATTTTTTTAATGAACATTGTTATACGATATCTGATTCAAATAATGCTTGTCCGCTTTTCATTGAATGAATAAAACATTTATGCGCGTCAAAAATGATTCACTCGTTAATGGGGAATTCTAGAGTTTTCCAATTTACCACATTACCGATGACATTTCCTATTCAACATGTTATTTCAAAATACATTTATTTAGTTAACAAAAAGTTTCAATTTGCATTTGGTAACGACTTATACATTATTCATGATGAAACATTATGATAGGGACATTGCGAAACACTTCATCGAGATCTCAAGCAATAGTAGGAACGTTCATTTTTACAAATAAGATCAGACAGACAGCCTGACAAACAACCATACGAACAGCCCGACAAACAGCCAGACAAACAGCCCGACAAACAGCTAGGCAAAGAATTTGACAAACAGCAAGACAAACAGCCAGATAAACAGCCAGAAAAACAACCAGACAAGCAGCCATACACACTTAGGTATAAACAACCAGACAAGCAGCCCGACAAGAAGCCAGACAAACAGTCAGACAAACAACCATACAAACTGCTGGACAAACAGCCCGACAAACAGCCAGGCAAACAGAATGACAAACAGCCAGACAAACAACCAGACAAGCAGCCAGACAAACAGTCTGACTCACAGCCATAAACAAATAGAAAAAGCAGCCAGCCAAACATTGCATTTTTCTGTTATACAATACCATTCGTAAAAATAATTGCATTATATATGCATACAGCAAAGAAAACACGATTAAATACACATAAGTATACACACACGTACAATTTCAACTTAAATACAAGCAATAGCATTGATATTCATAAATGAAATGGATTTCAGTTATATTATAGTTAGATGACCTGCAATAAAATCTTAATGATTAAGAATGGTTGTAGTGAGCGTTCCGAACGAGCTTTTTTAATCATTTAAATATAACTTCATGTCATTTTACTGAGTTAGAATACAACCTCATTGGCTTACACATTGTGACGCAGGGAGTGTGTATCGGATGAGTGGCAGTAGGAGGACATTCTGAACGATTTCAACTCTCGAGTTTAACTAATTTGAATTTAATGATTTAAAAAACCCCAAATGATTTAAGAACAGATAAAATAATATTAGCATTAATCAATTCAATTAATAAATACGTGGACATAAATTCCGCCGTTTAAAAAGCGCCAAAATGTCTTTAATATTTTTTACATTTCTCCTAAAGGATCCAAGACATTTACGATTTTAGTCTTAAACCATGATTATAACCCATTTGGCGTTGAAAATGTTTATTGCAAGACATCCAGGTTATGGATGATTTTGTTTAAAAGAAAGTAAGCGTCCGTTGTCAAGATGCAGAATAAAGACAATTTTGCATGTTTAAGTAGATCTGTACGATTGAAGACTTGCCATGCTTTAAGGATTAAAATAATACTTTAAGATACAATACCATAAAAACTTGTGTTTTAGAAAATTATCTTACAGGTTTATGAATGTTTACATGATGATTGTAAATTGTTCTTTGATTTAGTGAGGACGTTTATTTTAATTGGCAAAATTCGTTGGGGTATACCCACAAACAAATTCACGGCGGAGGAAGGGGTATAACCGATTTTGAGTACAAGAGTCTTAATAGTTGAAATATAGTCTTCATAAAGCATTACATGTACCTGACTGGAAACAACATCATTTAAAACCAAATAAAACATCCGAAGTACGGAAGCTCCGAACTGTCGGCATTCCAAAGATAAGGCGTTACCCGGTATTCTTATTTCGGGAATCATATAGACGAAGGATGTTGAAGGATCCTGAAGGCCGTGAACATGAACACATCTATGGCTACACTGAGGGAAAATTACGTAGCGATTTTTAGTCGTTTTTTGTTCGCTTTCTTGTTAATACGAATGAGTATTACCAAGCAAGAACCACTGGCTGTATAATAATGAAAACAATTCTACGTTTTGAATGAATGTCAGTAATTACCAAATTATTGAACGTTAGAACGACATCGCGAGTTTTGGGGGGGTATTTTCCTAAATATCTTCGTATCTGTCAAACAATCGTACCTGTTATGTTTGATGGTGTTGATGATGAGACCGGTATAGCTGACGTTGAGGCTAATTTTGCCGTGCTTGACCATATCGTTGGGGAAGACGGAATATGCGTTGTCACGCTTGATACAGCTGATGTTTTTGACCCGCTTCGTGTTGAAGACAAAGCTAAAGCTGAACGTGTTGAAAGTTCTTCTGTTGTTGAAGGTTCTGTTTCATATAAAGTGGTAGTTGTAGTATTTATGCTTGGTTTTGTTGTCGGCGACGGCGTGGCTTTTATATCTGACGTGCTAGATACTAGTGCTGCAGAGATAGATGCAAGTACAGTTGACCCTGATGATGAGACCATTGCTGCTGTTGTTGTTATTGTTGTTGAACTATTAGTTGTTGCTTGTGGTGATAAAGGTGTTGTTGTTGGTTTTGTGTTTGAAATGCTTGTCGCTGATAATGTTGGAGGTGATGATTTTGGTGTTGGAATTGTTTTCGTCGTCGTCGTTGTTGTTGTTGTTGTTGTTGTTGAACTGTCAGTTGTTGCTTGTGGTGATGAAGTTGCTGCTGTTGGTTTTGTGTTTGAAATTCCTGTCGTTAATGATGCTGGAGGTGATGATGTTGGTGTTGAAATTGTTTTCGTCGTCGTCGTTGTTGTAGTTGTTGATGGTGGTTTTGCGAATGTTGTTGTTGTTGGTGTTGTTGCTGCTGATGATGACGGCAATGCTGACGACGACGACGATGATAATGATGATGATGATGATGATGATGATGATGATGATGATGATGATGATGATGATGATGATGATGTTGATGACATAGCCTGTGTAGTTCTTGCTGAAGATATCGAAGGTTTGCCTGATGTTACGTTGATATATGATGCATTAGATATGGAGGATGTAGTTGGAAGTACTATAGTTGGTTTTCGACACCCTGCGCCATGCAAATCCACTTGTTCTCCTGAAATGAAAAAGTAAGAAATGTGTATAAAATACCACCCCCTACATTTATCGTTTTAGAACAAATGTTATGGTTTTCGGCTCCTTTGAGGATCAAGCGACTGTCCCACATCCTCTTTACTTCATCAGAGTGACGTACATCAGAACAAAAATGATCATTACCTAGTTTGAATCCTTGCGGTCTGCAGATCTGGTAGTTGTAAGGTTCTGAAAGTCTTTCTCGGGCGGTTGCCTGCCGCTTCCCGTCAGCGCATGCACACTTTCCTTCTTTACACACCAGATCAAATACGCAACGAAAGCCGTGCCTATCACATTGGTCTCCAAACTCGACACCGGTTTCCTTGCTATGGAAACGCGGTATGCATGTGTTTGTGTTGTTGGATCGTAAGTAGCCATCTTTGCACATGCACTTTCGCTGGCTGTTATCGTTATTGTTCGTGCCACAATGACTGAAGGGACCCCCGTCACAGACAGTTTCATCGCTACACATGCTGCCTAGTGGCTGACCTGTATGATATGTTTGACATTAAGGTTTCTCCTTATAAATCTAACGTTTTTGTAATTAATTGTTTTATTGAACATAATACAACCATGGCATGAGTATATTTCATTGTTTCGTTATGCTCTGTACATTTCATATAAGTCAAACATGACCAAGGAACTCATTCGGTTGGAAAAAAAACACTGGGAAGTTCATTTTATTCATCCCTAATTGTGCATTTGTTGTTATATTTCTTTCGAACGTCATGACACAATGAATATTGCCCTTGACACTACACTAGCATATACCATACCCTTGGTGCATCCCGTCTCATCTTTGTTCGGGAGCGTGTCGTTCTTACACAGGCACCTGGGACCATCGCAGCCCCTCCACACGCACTCGGACCCCAAAGGACAACTTTCCCCCATCCCCGCGGGGAGACTACAGTTTCCGAACACCTTTAGTGGGGACACTACCGGGCCTACATCGGAAAAAACGCTCACTTCATTTAAAGCATAGAATGCCTCATAAGAAATATTTATGATTACCTTTGTTGGAGAAGAAGCTACGTATAAATTTCAGCTAATCATTAAAGAATAGCTGCGGTTATCAGCTCTCATGAACCTGTATGTGCCATAATACGATCTATATAATAAATACTAAGAAGGCTGTTATATTTACTTGTAATATGCAACTGTATATTTATACATGTAATTAATTTTCTAACTGTCTGTTTTGAATGTAATTTGCGTGCTTATATTGATATGCAGTGTTTTATTGTGCAAATAAACATGTTGCTTTACATATGCTATTTATGTTTTGTTCAATCATAAATGTATGATCAATGCATAAGGCCACACCAAATTGATCTTTAGTTCCTCGGATTTTTGCCCAAAAAAAATGGAGCGAGCGAGCGAGCGAAATAAAAATAAAAATAAATTTATTTTTTTATCATTTTTCATAAAATATGAAGCGAGCGCAAGCGAAAAACATATTAAAAATGGACAAATTACACTTCAACCTATATTTAAACTCAAAATATCTGGTTCACAGGTAAAAAAATTGGAGCGATCGCATGAAAAAAATAAAAATATTTTTTTTACATTTTCAAAAAAACAGGTGCGGCGAATCCGAGGAACGAAAGATAAATTTGGTGTGGCCTAAACAATATAGTTGATATGGGATAATTATAACAATCCAACACGCAAAACATGGGAAGCAACCACAATACAAATATAGTGGAAGCAACCACAATACAAATATAGTGGAAGCAAGTCGTAAACGCGTACTGCAGTTATCTATTTTAAGAAACCTAATCTAAATTTCCTATATATTCTGTAGACAGTTGACCAATTTGTACGCAAAATAACACTGATATCTAGTGCTTCAAGACTCCAAACACATTCTATGGGGAGAAAGTTCCACCGGATTATAAGTATTTTCCATTGCCGCTCGTGTAAGATAGGTTTACCCCGACCCGAGCGTATGGTGTTTTGCGGACACGAGGTTTTCCGAGTTTCCGCAAAACACCCTGCGCGAGGGTTGGGATGATCTTACACGAGCGGCTAAGGAAGATATTTTTTCTGCCACCTCAGTTAAACAAAAAAAGTAAAGAATGTATTTTTTGACTTTAACTGCTTTGTGCGTAGTGAAAATAAAAGCGTATGGATATCAGAAAATTCGTGGATGTGCGCGCAGTGATTTAGATAATGTTAATTGTCAAATCGGTCTTTAAATAGTTCTGAGGAGAGTGAAGCATTATTTCCACAAGCCATGGTTTCTATGATGTTACATACGACAGTGTTCAACAAGGGAGGTAATTACAATGTTGATGACCATTAAAAAGGAGTTCCATACGGGTACTTGTTTTATCTTTGCCGGTGGGCAAAATTATAAGTATCTTCCATGGCCGAGAGTGTAAGGTAGAGTGTCGGACCACAACAAAATGCTTCCGGGTCGTAGTACCCCTTCAAGTAGTTCTTAAAAAAATGTTTCTCCCCATTCAGGTAGCATTTGGTGTGTACATTGTATTCTTGTATGTATTTTCAAGTTAAAACATGATTCATATCATATTTGAAGATAATAATGTGGTTTGGAATGATATTTTGCAGGATCTCTTTCTTGGGTGGATGGATTCAGAGATGACCGCAGAGATGCAGCCATGACTGTGGCACATGGACGTTAAAAATAGTGACTGTAAAGAAATGATGTTAGCAGAAAAAACGAAACTATCTTGATATGGTTTTCTGGTGTTAAATCAACATACAAAGTGTTTATAATTTGTGGAACAATAGTGTCATAGCTCAAATCTATTCTGCAAATTCACAATAAATAAACTGGAGTGATATTACATAGAACAAGAAGGGCATTTTCGTTGTGATCCGTATCCATAGGTTAATTCCGACCCGAGCGTAGATTTACCGAATTTGCGCAAAACACCCTGCGCGAGGGTCGGAATTAACCTATCTTACACGAGCGGCTATGGTAGATGCTTTTTCTCCCTCCTCAGTCAAACAAAATTAAGTAAACATGTATTTTTTTACTGGAACTCTTTTGTGCATAGTGAAAATAATTGCGTATGGATATGCGATAATTCGTGGTTGTCATGTTAATGCGCGCAGTGATTCAGATTATGTTCATATTCAAATCGGTCTTTAAATAGTTCTAAGGATAGTGAAGCATTTTTTCTTGAAAGGTGCGTGAAAAGTGTTTTATGGTGACATTTTTAGCGAGAAATAATTAATTAGAGATCTAAATATTGCCACAAGACAAGGTTTCCATGATTCTACAGACGACAGTCTTCAACAAGGGAGGTAATTACAATGTGGCGACCATTAAAAAGTTCCATACGGGCATTTAATCTTCTCCCGTGGGCAAGATAAGAATTTCTAGCATGGTTAAATTATTGGATCTACTTATCTGAGGTGGAAGAAAAGAATTTCTAGCAGGGTTAATTTTTTAGATCTACTTATCTGAGGTGGGAGAAATTGTCTGTAAGTTATCAGCTTACGCATTGAAATATTAAGGCATATCAAACCGGTCAGACATGATGGCGTTGCGAATGGAATGTGTATTATACGGAAATGCAGATGGTGATGGACAGCTTTCAGCGATTACATGCAGTAATCCTGGTAATTTGCACACAGTTTAAAATTCCAAAACAAATCATTGGAAGATCTTCTAGATGCGGACTTCAAAATCAGCGAGCAAATCATAAGCAAAATGTTTAGCATCTCTGAAAATACGGTGAACCATAGAATGAGACAATATGGCATTGCACGAGTGATCAAGGGGCCTATAAGTACGGTACGTCAATAACCCGTGTAAAGCCTCCCCGTGGAATCCACCTAGAATATGTCCGTCGTTTTTATTTTGGCATAAGAATCACAGTAAGAACATTTTTCTGAAGATTAAGGCTGAATGCTGAATATAAACAACGAAGTAGGTCTTGTGTTAAAGAAATTGAGGTATAGTAATATGGTTTCATCTACGGTTTGATATGCTCGTTTGCGACAAAAAAAAGGAATACGCAACGCGCGCTTTCATTAGTGCGATAATTGCAAAACGTCTCCTACTATCTGTTGTCCGACAGTTAAGTACGAACACACAGGAAATATGCAGCCTGATGCGAGTAAATTGGCCAAATCTCTGAATCTTCAACTACATTATTGAAACACAAAAACCTGCAAAACTGAACAAAATGGAGTATTATTGCCAGTCAAATGTGTAGTGTTAATACTTACTCAATGATAGGAATAGAATAACAAGGAATACAGACTGCATTTTATCGTTACTGTGATTCCCGAATGAGGAACCTGCAAAAGAGTACCTACAATTTAAGAATGAAAGATGTTAGTAAATTTAATTCAATTTCCATATCAAAAGCAAACGATCACCTTACGAACGAATATACATTGATACTTACGACACACAAGTAGAGTTGTTATTTTGCCCCCTTTAAATCCACACAATAGGAAATCAAAGCACCGCGTGGATCAGTCTTTAATTTACATGTTTCATTGTTCTTCGTGCACCAATTGACCACTTAATAGTATAGCATCTACCTATTTAAGGTTATTTTTCACCATAGTTTCACCATAACTATTTACTATTATATCGCGGTTTATACAATCATCACATAAACAACTCCATTGCAAGGTTATTCTGAGTCCTTCAGAGGGCAATAATTTGCTAATTGATGACAAACATAGCCATCACACTACCACAAACTTTTCCTTAATCTGACCTTAATATATCTGAGGCTGATATCAAATTTACCTGCATCAAATATGTGTTTATCAACGTTGGCAGTTGGAGCCCTCCTTGGACGCGCTGGAACGCGATGAAGTTGGGGAGACTTGCAAGAGATTATTAGGGCGTCTTCGGTAGATAATCGTGTGTATACCGTGCGTGCATACTTCCTGCTAAACCAACAAGGAGGTTTTGATACAGTTTTGTTTGATTGTTTTTAGATTTATCTTTTGTGTGCAAGTTACCTAAGCGGCGACACAAAATAGCGCGCTTTGTTTCCGGCAAATAACAAAAGACGACGAAGCACACACAAGTCTTTGGTTTGTTACATTCATTGAAGCGCTCAAATACCAAACAAGCTAAAAGGTTCTATCTGGAAGTTGATGTCGCGGGTAAGAAGCTAAAACAATCTAAAGGATCTATCTGCAAGTTGACGCTGCGGGTCGGAAAACAAAAGGTTCTATCTGAATGTTGACGCAGCGGGTTGAAAGCTAAAAGGTTCTATCTACTTCTTCATTTAATGTCACATTTTCTCTATTACATCTCTAAATGAAACAATAAATTGTTAAACCGAAGTCAAGAACAAGTTGGGTGTGACGATCGATGACTTGATCATGGTGGTAACGTTCCAAAAATCTAAACTGAACATTTATTTATCTCGTTATGATGAGATTTTATGTATTATTGCTTTAGTTAGTCACTTCAGCTTTTATCAAATTGTAGATGAATTAAAAAAAAGAAAACATTAAAAGGACTGAAGGATTATGGAGAATTAAAATCATATCCTTTTATCGGACGTAAGGCCACACTAGACAAGTTATTCGATCTTTGTTGAGTGTAAGGTAAGGTCCAATCCGAAAGGCAGTTCTTAAGGGCGCACACTTTATTAATGCATTATCGCGTTTAACTCATTTTACTTTAATGATAAATACAAAAAAATGTTGTTTTTTTGTTATATACAGAAAAATCAATACTAGCGATAATTCGGCGCCTTTCTAATTGTGGAATTTGTGACCACGTAGCTTTTCATTAAAAACATTTATAAAGTCTGATATATTTTTATCTGTACCTAAATCGTATGCATGTTTTTGTTTTGATCATAAAGTTAAATTAGTTAGACATGATAATACATTAAAATAATTAGATATTGTTTGGCACCAACCTATATCGTGACCCTCTAAAAGGCAGCAGTCACGGAATAAATCAACAGGCAGCAGTCACGGAATAAATCAACAGGCAGTAGTCACGGAATAAATCAACAGGCAGCAGTCACGGAATAAATCAACAGGCAGTAGTCACGGAATAAATCAACAGGCAGTAGTCACGGAATAAATCAACAGGCAGTAGTCACGGAATAAATCAACAGGCAGTAGTCACGGAATAAATCAACAGGCAGCAGTCACGGAATAAATCAACAGGCAGTAGTCACGGAATAAATCAACAGGCAGTAGTCACGGAATAAATCAACAGGCAGTAGTCACGGAATAAATCAACAGGCAGCAGTCACGGAATAAATCAACAGGCAGTAGTCACGGAATAAATCAACAGGCAGCAGTCACGGAATAAATCAACAGGCAGTAGTCACGGAATAAATCAACAGGCAGTAGTCACGGAATAAATCAACAGGCAGTAGTCACGGAATAAATCAACAGGCAGTAGTCACGGAATAAATCAACAGGCAGTAGTCACGGAATAAATCAACAGGCAGTAGTCACAGAATAAATCAACAGGCAGTAGTCACGGAATAAATCAACAGGCAGCAGTCACGGAATAAATCAACAGGCAGCAGTCACGGAATAAATCAACAGGCAGCAGTCACGGAATAAATCAACAGGCAGCAGTCACGGAATAAATCAACAGGCAGCAGTCACGGAATAAATCAACAGGCAGTAGTCACGGAATAAATCAACAGGCAGCAGTCACGGAATAAATCAACAGGCAGCAGTCACGGAATAAATCAACAGGCAGTAGTCACGGAATAAATCAACAGGCAGCAGTCACGGAATAAATCAACAGGCAGTAGTCACGGAATAAATCAACAGGCAGTAGTCACGGAATAAATCAACAGGCAGTAGTCACGGAATAAATCAACAGGCAGTAGTCACGGAATAAATCAACAGGCAGTAGTCACGGAATAAATCAACAGGCAGCAGTCACGGAATAAATCAACAGGCAGCAGTCACGGAATAAATCAACAGGCAGCAGTCACGGAATAAATCAACAGGCAGTAGTCACGGAATAAATCAACAGGCAGCAGTCACGGAATAAATCAACAGGCAGCAGTCACGGAATAAATCAACAGGCAGCAGTCACGGAATAAATCAACAGGCAGTAGTCACGGAATAAATCAACAGGCAGTAGTCACGGAATAAATCAACAGGCAGTAGTCACGGAATAAATCAACAGGCAGTAGTCACGGAATAAATCAACAGGCAGCAGTCACGGAATAAATCAACAGGCAGTAGTCACGGAATAAATCAACAGGCAGCAGTCACGGAATAAATCAACAGGCAGCAGTCACGGAATAAATCAACAGGCAGTAGTCACGGAATAAATCAACAGGCAGCAGTCACGGAATAAATCAACAGCTCAAGCTCTTGGCGCTCTATTGCCTAGTCTGACAACCTGAACCATTGACATAACAAAAGTTCCATTTCCTCTTCTTTGTTTTCAATATATTTTTAACATGTTTCATTGTTAATATTAAATCCCTTTACATCTTCCAAAAACACGGCCTCTAAACGCCAGCTCCAGCACTTTACGGTGGTGCAAAGAAAAAGAGCTGTCGACACTTCCGTGGTGGAGCTGTGCCCTATGTTTACATGAACAAACGTGAGTATGATTTATATTTTATTGATAATTTCATTTAACGGACATATTTCGAAAATCGGAGAATGTGGTACCGTGCAAGAACACTTCTACTGTAGGCTGGTTACTATTTCGATTCAAAATTGTGCAAACTGTGGTGCCAGGAGCTTTTCTCCCGAATCGGACTTGTGCATATTTTGAGATCTGATTACCATAGCAAGTACATTTCGGGGCTTACACACCCCGTTAGAACATTCTCACGCATGCAAACATAACTGTTATGTATAGTACCTATGCCGGAACACAACAAAACTGATAAGCACTTCTTAAAAAGGAAAAAATGCACATATTTATAAAAGTGGTGGGGCTGTTGCCCTAGTGGTGGCGCTATCGAGTATGTTTTGCGCTTGAAGTAATATAAAAAGTTAACGCTTTTGGAATGAATACAACAGTTGCTATGTTTATCATTCATTGAACATTATGCTGGGTATGCATACTTCTTGCGGAAACAAAACTGTACGCGAACTACCTTAACCTTACTGAAAACTATTTCGAAAACAAATGGCTAGATGCTGTTAATTTTACCATAGAACTATAAGTATCTATCATGTGTGTCCGGTTATGAGACAGGTATTCTTGCATACCGGACGTGTGTTTCCGGTCATTTGAACAGTGCTGGAAAAACGCATCTTACACCACCATGTAAGATGAGTTATGCGCAACAACGCGCTACTTCTTATTTCTTTTATTGTATGGTTTATGAAAAGTACATTATTTCATTTCACTAAAGCGCAATCAATTATATAAGTATGCAATAAATTAAAATAGATAATGAATAATCGTAAAAACGCGATTTAAATATTTACTATTTGACATCAATAGTGATTTAAAATTACTGCGCTTTATGACGTCAGTAAACAACGTTTCAAGCGCTTTTTGGTAAAATGTACAAAAGTGCGTTTTCTACCTCAATTCTTCCACAAATTGATAATTTTAGATATGCAAGAAAAAAAATTCAATCATGTTTTTCCGGTCCGGATCGAAAAATCCGTCCTTTGGTCACGCTGCGTGGTCGGTAACTCGGCAAACCTCGTTACCGGCTTACGCGTGTGCACTCGGGTCGGATTTTTCTATCCGTACCGGACACACATGATAGATACTTATAGTTCTATGGTAAAATTAACAGCACCTAGCCATTTGTTTTCGGAATAGTTTTCAGTAAGGTTAAGGTAGTTCGCGTAGAGTTTGGTTTCCGCAAGTAGTATGCATAACCAGCATAATGTTCAATGAATGATAAACATAGCAACTGTTGTATTCATTCCAAAAGCGTTAACTTTTTATATTACTTCAAGCGCAAAACATGCTCGATAGCGCCACCACTAGGGCAACAGCCCCACCACTTTTATAAATATGTGCATTTTTCCTTTTTAAGAAGTGCTTATCAGTTTTGTTGTGTTCCGGCATAGGTACTAGACATAACAGATATGTTTGCATGCGTGAGAATGTTCTAACGGGGTGTGTAAGCCCCGAAATGTACTTGCTATGGTAATCAGATCTCAAAATATGCACAAGTCCGATTCGGGAGAAAAGCTCCTGGCACCACAGTTTGCACAATATTGAAACGAAATAGTAACCAGCCTACAGTAGAAGTGTTCTTACACGGTACCACATTCTCCGATTTTCGAAATATGTCCGTTAAATGAAATTATCAAATAAAATATAAATCATACTCACGTTTGTTCATGTAAACATAGGGCACAGCTCCACCACGGAAGTGTCGACAGCTCTTTTTCTTTGCACCACCGTAAAGTGGTGGAGCTGGCGTTTAGAGGCCGTGAAAAACTCACATTTCTTTGCTCTAACACTTGATTGTTATATTTGCAAACATGTTGACATTGATCCTTAAATATATGTGTTGTTGACGTACAAGTAGAAATCAACTGTATGTCTGGCTGTCCTATCTTTTAGCCAATGCCGAAAACCCAGAAGCCAGATTTGATAAAGCATTGCCTTACATGGATAAAACGGGTACCGTCAGAGGAATGTTGTTTACAAGGGAAATTCCTTTTCCTGTATCCTCACCACATGAAAGCTGACTGGTTTAGTAAAGTCGGTTTTCATACAATACAAATGTACCAGCCCTGTTTATTTTGCCTCAAGGTTCACTTCCTCAAAGACAGTCCAAGTCATCTTCGGGGATTATATGTGCAATTCTATTGCACGATTTTGTTTAGAATAACTACAATAAATGCAACAAATTACATAAATTTACGCATACATCTAATGCACCAGTCAATTGTAACCACGCCCCCCCCCCCCCCCCCCCAGGTCCGAGGGTATACCGGGGATAGCCGGGGAAATGGGCCGTGTTTTTACTTTTCAGGTGGCCCCGCAGTGCCGATTAATTGCGGTGGTTTTGTCTTCGCACAAAATATAGCGCAGAAGGGCCTTACTTAGGGTCCCTGGGGAGTGGGGTCATTTGGCGAGCATTTCACCATCGGTTCGTCCCCGCAGGGCGGATATTTTACCCGGGGTTGGCTGGACCGAAAGTCAAAGTCCCCGCTTTTCCCCCGGCCCTGGGGTGGCGTGGCTACAACTGACTGGTGCATAACCCTCTCTATTTTTGTTTCTTCCTCACATGTGTTGATCATTATTGCGCCATGATCTATGACAAATGCAGAGGTTGTTTGTTCGGATAACGTTGTAGGTATTTCTATTTTGTTGTGAACGCTGCGAATAGTGTACAAATCGCGAACGTTGCAAAAGTTATGCTGTGATACAAACACACTGTGCAATAGGAGGCTGTATTACAAACCCACAGTTCAATAGGAGGCTGTATTACAAACCCACAGTTCAATAGGAGGCTGTATTACAAACCAACTGTGCAATAGGAGGGTGTATTCGTGAATGTCGCGAGGGTCGCAAATGTGAATGTTGTGAATGGCGTGAATTTCACAAATTTTGTGAATGTTTGGGATGCTGTGAATGTTTGGCTGTGAATGTTTGGGATGCTGGGAATGTTTGGGATGCTGTGAATGTTTGGGATGCTGTGAATGTTTGGGATGCTGTGAATGTTTGGGATGCTGTGAATGTTTGGCTGTGAATGTTTGGGATGCTGTGAATGTTGGGATGCTGTGAATGTTGATATTGCTTGTTATGATTGTCATGAATGTCACAAATGTCGTGAAAGTCTTGAATATAGGTATTGCCGCGAGTGTGGCGAATGTCGTGAAAGTCTTGAATATAGGTATTGCCGCGAGTGTGGCGAATGTCGTGAAAGTCTTGAATATAGGTATTGCCGCGAGTGTGGCGAATGTCGTGAAAGTCTTGAATATAGGTATTGCCGCGAGTGTGGCGAATGTCGTGAAAGTCTTGAATATAGGTATTGCCGCGAGTGTGGCGAATGTCGTGAAAGTCTTGAATATAGGTATTGCCGCGAGTGTGGCGAATGTCGTGAAAGTCTTGAATATAGGTATTGCCGCGAGTGTGGCGAATGTCGGGAAAGTCTTGAATATAGGTATTGCCGCGAGTGTTGCGAATGTCGTGAAAGTCTTGAATATAGGTATTGCCGCGAGTGTGGCGAATGTCGTGAAAGTCTTGAATATAGGTATTGCCGCGAGTGTGGCGAATGTTGTGAATGTTTCATGGGTCATTTTTAAATCAAATATCGCAACTGCCGTGGATACCCGTATGTTCAGCCAACATCGCACAGATAAAACAAAGCTTTGCTGAAGCATGGTGTTCATTGTGAGCGTGTGCATTCAATCCAGAAAGGATCGGATTAAACTAGAAAAAAAACCCACTATCTTAACTTTTTAACTGACCGCTCACTCACTTTTAAATAAGCTATCGCATGCAATAAAAACTCAATGTGTATTTTGTGCATTGACACGTTTCTGTTTTACTTAATACTTAATAGCTATACATATTCTTTAATTCTCTATCATGTTTGAACTCATTTTTTGACCAATGAAATGGCAGTATTTTTCAAAAATTGAGGCTTTTTTAAATTCAAAACGATGCATGTTTAACGTGCCATACATATTACAGTACTAAAGTTGTAACAAATTAGTTTGTCTGATTGTTTAGTGACGTAACCGTCATACTCCCGTTACAGTGTTGTAAGAAGTACGCGGGTATTTGCACTTGTGCTTAGATTACAAAGTATTTCAAAATGCACAAGTCGCTCGTGAAACTGAGCTTTTATTCTATGAATAAATCACGCAAAACAAATTCAAAATGCTTTGCACGCAGATGACAACGCCCGTGAACAGGCACACAAGTCAATACAGTCATTTCTTTTGGTCTGGTAATTTATCATAACACATTTAAGACGGTATTGTTAGTCTTAAAGATGAAGTTGTTTGGGTTCAGCTTTAGCTGTTTTATAAAGATTAAAAAAGGTTTTAGATAATATGTTGTTTATGTCGATCTGCTGAAATGTCATTTTAGTATATATCGCAATGCATTGTGGCTAAAATTGTACAAATCAGGTATACAAGGCAAATTACTTAGAATTTAGTCAAAATTATGTTACGGAATAAAAATGTTAAATCTTGTGCGAAATAATGCGCATCTTACTCCGAATACTTTAATTATGCTGTCGGCTTGCGTCAAGGGGAGGTTATGTCCCCGATATTGGTCTACATATTCATAGAGAACTAAGAATTTCATTTGCAGGATAACATTAACATTATGCTAAATATTGATGATATTGTATTGAGTATGGTGTTATATGCAGATGATATGGCCATCTTAGGAAAATCACTGAATAAGTTAAAAAAACCATTTAAACAACCTATATCTATATTGCAATGCATGGGGTCTAAAAGTGAATACATCAAAGTCTAAAAAATGAATTTTCGTAAACGGGGTAAAGAAAACGCCTATAATAATATAGGGAGGGGGGGGGGGGGTCGATAAGTTTAAGGCACGGTAATCAATTATACTGGAAGCTACATTGGACCAATAGCATTCGGTTGGAAAGGTACTTAAGTCTACGAACATTTAATTATAGAAATGCAAAGCATATGACTTATATCCTTACATAATATTATATCAATTTTTCGATGCCTTTGTCGGTACAACATTTAATTATGCATGTGAAATATGGGGCTTGATTAAATCCAAAGAAGTAGAACGTATACATTTAAAAATTTGCAAACGATTGTCACATGTTAAAATGAACACGTGTTACGCTGCCGGATATGGAGTACTATAAAGCTGACCTTTTTATGTCAAAAGGTACGTTAAAATTGTAAAGTACTGGTTTACAATTCACAATAGTGATAGCATTGTACTGAATTCTATGTAAAACCAGGCTTTTGATGACTGTGATAACAGATGTAAAAACTGGGTTTTTAATGTTAAAAAACTGTTAAATGATTATGATATTGCATATGTATTTATTAACCCAAATGATGTACATGTTAATTTATTTATAAACGAATTAAAACCTAGAAAAATAGATACATTTAAACAAGAATGGTATGATAATATTAGTAATAGTTTGTTTTGGATATATTAAGAATTTTCAAAACTTCCTTTGATTATGAAACGTATGTAGATTTAGTTCCACAGAGTTTACGTTTCATATTATTAAATTAATATTTTCTGTACTCCCGTTAAGCACACTCACAGGACGATATACATGTAATAGCATAGCTCTTAACGAACGTTATTGTTGTGTTGTGTTCTGTTTAATTTCATTTTCAACATCGTTTTATGTGAACATCAACGCCACCGCGGCTGTCATGTATCAAAGGCAGGCCCTCGGAAAACAAACAATCAAACAACGACATTCAACGAATACACAACGACAGCACAATCTTGAATGCGGTATAAATTCATTCAAAACTTACTTCAATGACAATTTATTTCAGCTAGATAAACAAAGAATAAACAATATGTCCACAACTAGACATGTTATAAAGACAGCTTGTATTTACTTAAATTGCTTCAGTTTCTTAAGCATACATATTTCAACGGAAAGGGCAAAAACATGTTCGATTTAAAGTGGCATGGCATGCCTTGTCAGTTAACAAGAAAGATTTAACCAATTATTATTTATTTTGTGATATTTCGCTAGGCTTGAACGTTTAATTTCATAAATATGTCAAAAAAGCTAAAACCTACAATGCACAGGCGAATTATACATTTGTTTTTTTCTGCATAACTATATAAGTGATTAAATCTGTTACAGTAAGAACAACATTATTTTCTAATTTCTAGTGCGATGGAATTTGTTTCAAGTAAAACCGTTAGAGAACTAAACCAGTTTCCATTTAACTTTTGAATCAACGATGTATTTCAAAGATATTGTTGCTAGGCAACCAAAGAATTTGCTGTATTTTAGCCCTTTATCTCAAAACCCTGCAGTATTCCGCATCCATTCGCAAGAAACAAACCATTAACAATAGTGACTGTGGTGATATGCTTTACCATTATTTAGATATATTAACAGGTACATTAGCTATTATTTTTTTTAAAATATTTGCAAACTACAGTGCAACAGTAGGGTAAACAATGATTTGTAAGATTGGCTTATTAACCTTTAGAAGAAGATTCCTGTTTGTTTTAGTAACATTTGATTAAATGATGAATTAATTAACAACTATGAACATGCTTTTATTCTTACAGATTTTAACTGAATAACTAAGAAGTGAATATAAGTTTCGATCTTTGGGACTTAGCATTCTAGAAGTGTTGCTTAGCAACAGTTAAATATGTAAAAGTTTGCCCTTTTCTTAATTTGATAGAAAAAAATGCCATTTAAATCATATATTGTTTTATCGGTTTCAATTAAACACCTCGTGACGGCTCTTGTACAGTCAATGTGTTCAGTTAGGATTAAAAGATACACCAAAGAACGTATTGTCCTGTATATCACGATACGCTACCCATGCACCATCATGGAATGATATATCACGATACGCTTCCCCCGAACCATCATGAATGATATATTGCGATACGCTTCCCCCGAACCATCATGAATGATATATTGCGATACGCTTCCCCCGAGCCATCATGAATGATATATCACGATACGCTTCCCCCGAACCATCATGAATGATATATCACGATACGCTTCCCCCGAACCATCATGAATGATATATCACTATACGCTTCCACCGAACCATCATGAATGATATATTGCGATACGCTTTGTTTGTTTCTGTGAGATTATCAATGTCTGCCCGCGCCTATTGGCTGCATTATGGATTGACCCAGTTATGGCACCGTCTAGGCTGGTATTCAATATTGGTCTAAATTGGATCAAAGAACAATGTAGCTAATCCGATCACTTGCTATTAATAACTGGCAGATAGAGTGAATGAAGTCAAAGATGTATGACCCTAAAATTAACTTTTAAAAGTTGAATATTGAATAC
Organism: Mya arenaria; assembly: GCF_026914265.1. NCBI lineage: Eukaryota > Metazoa > Mollusca > Bivalvia > Myida > Myidae > Mya > Mya arenaria. The sequence goes on from NC_069124.1 coordinate 6,260,303, forward strand.
CACCCAAGGACTTAAATTGTGATGAAATGCCATATACGACATGAACTAGCAATGATTGCAATAGTCAAATCCAGATATAAGCAGAATGAAGCGAGATACTAGATATCCGGGTATGATACCCTAGCTCTTTGCGAAAATAGTTCTAGATTCTTTATTGTACTCGGTGTGAAGCACCGATATACGGGAAACACTTTCCTGGGTTTAACCAGTACTGAGTACACCATTTCCAGAATGCCGAGTGCTTGGCAAGGGGGCTAATGGTTCACGATTTTAACGTATTTTAGTTTGACGTGGCCCTGTGTTTGACCCCACAACCTTCCGCACCTGAAGCAAACCCTCTACCACTGAGCTATCGGGGCGGTTAATTTTGCGATACGCTATATTTTATAGTTTTCAATTAACGCCACGTAACTGCTATCCCCCAGTCAATGTGTAATTAAGGTAATAACGACATAAAGCCCCAAAAGAAATCGCAATATCCATGAATGTATAAATGTGTATCGATATATAGAGATATGTATCATTTTTTTTTTTAATTCTCATACACCCATGTGTATATGTTACAGTAATGACCTCTCATTAACATGTTATTTTAATTACATGTTCATGTTTATTTAATATTATTATATCATTTATTTAATGGCAACGGTGAGACAATACTGGTTACCGATTATACAGAAAAATAGAAAACAAATATTGTTAAAAAAATAAATAAGTTTGTTCACTTTTCATATAGGGTTCACGTAAAATTCCCTGGATTCCTGTATCACCCCACACCGGTTACATGCAACTAATATTTACACTAAATTTGAACGGAATGATGCATTCTATATAAACATTTGAATCTGTATTTGATCGAAACAAGCCTTGGATTCAACTATTTATAAATTAAGTTTGCATATTTTATGCCTGTTATCAGTTATTTTTAAAGGGAAGTAACTGCCGTGTCGTTACGATATAAGGTAACATGTTGTATGGTTGGCTTTTTCACAACAAGGGGACATGTAGTCTGGAGTTCCTTCCCCTAACACTATCGTTATCGGTACTGTATTGTATATCAGTAAGCAGGGAACCAGGCTAGGGGACATGCTGTTTTCAACATGTTAATCAATTTGTGTTTGCATTATCATGTAACTCGTAAATAATTACAAAAACAAATACTCATTTGTCAGCAATATCCATTCAATAGTGCAACTTGACCTTATTTGCATGATCAATTACATAGCTTTTGAGATTTCCGTTGATTTAGTGCCCTATGTTAGAAGAGAAATACGCCTGCAACACTGAGTTTAAGAGCATATTTCACCAATGCGGAAGTGCCTTCTCATTGTCACATGCCTTATTTCTTTAATTGACGCATGGCAGTACATCAAAGCTTGGTTATACCATCTCAGACCATTGGCTACCTTCCATATATATATATATATATAGGTCTTGAAGTTGAATGGATTGTGTTTTCAAAAACAGGCTAAACATGCTGGGTTTTCTTGATATACTTTTCTGTTTGCATTTTCACCTCATAGTTTGTACTCCACCGGGTTTTGTCACTTTACAGAACCAATTATATTTTTCTTGCCGTAACTTTTTTTCTAATTTTGTTATATGTTTAGTACACAAGTGGAACTTTCTCCATAGTTCTGGCTTCCATAACTTTAATGTAGAAATCCGTGTGTTTGATGTTTACTACACAATTAAGAACACGTCCCAAAAGGTAATATATAACATCTTCGCTGAAGTTCTTTAGCTACTTTCTCCCAATGTATAGCGTTTGGTTCGTTAAACACTAGATATCAGTTGTTTTCTCGCGTGCAAAATGAACATTTGTCTGTAAGGCCACTCCTTTTTTTATTTTTTGGTTTGCAAGAATTTTTGTCCACCGGGTGGTCGAAAAAAAAAAGGAAAAAAAGTCACAAAACATACTCTTAAAGGGTGAAAATCAGAGAACAACATAAAAACATTGAAAATTTATATCATTTACTTAACATTTTAAATTTTTAAACTGCTATTAATGCATGTTTTAATACACTCAAAGTTTCAAAGTTCTAATTAAACACACAGTTTAAATATTACATACCGTGCATATAAAACATCAATGAAATTGACTATAAAACATGTTTACATGTATAAACTACACTTTTTATCAAAGATACATTTAATATTACACTCAGCAGGAAATTTGTTTAGCTTTAAGGGTATGCTAAAGCAAAAGTGAATGCAGAACACTTAGAAAATGACCAATATTAAATTAGAAAAAAAGGGAAGGCAAATTTTACGCTTTAAAATAAACAAGAATTGCACTGTATTAAGACAATACATTACATTTTCTAAGCATTGTTTCAGTTATTTCAATATTGGAAAATGTCAATAAAGTGAAATAATTTCCAATTTTGTAAATAAGGAAGTAATATTGTATGAAGACATTGTGCTTTAATATTGTGCAAACAATTCCTGAAAAACTAAAAACCAAACTAGACCAAGATTTGAGTTTTAATAACCTTTACCATGCGGGGTCCTAGTTGTGTGTAACCCAATCCATGCTAAGTCCGGATATTTTCGGACCGGGATATTTACCATGCGATGTTCAGCAAATCCATTTCAAATTCAAATCTTGCAGCAAATTACCACATCAGTACATAAAAATCACATAGCAAAATAATAAATCTAGAATGTGACTTAACTTTATGTACCAATGATAGTAACAATGAAATCCATAATTATGTATCGGATATTTTCATCTTCTCCCAACTCCGCCATTTTGTGTATCATGCGTTCACAGGGCATCTATACTTCATGATTGTTTATTTTTCATTTCAAAGAGTATTCCTTGGTTACAACAACAAATCTCATTTATAGTGAAATATCAAGTTCATTACAAATTAAAATGGACTTATTCAAAATAGTTTTCCGTGTTGTTTTATCTTAATGTTTTTCACACAACTCCTGGCATTAGTAAATGTCATTGACACATGTGTTCAACTCTTTAATTGTTTTTAGGTTACACACCACCATTGTTATTCCCTATATAATTCAATGTAAAATTATAATTTTCAGACAACATTTAAAGGCATTTCGAGCGAATGCAGGCTATGATAACCACATATATTCTTAAAGTACAAGATTTAAATTACCTTTTAAGCCAATAAAAAAGGGGGGTCAAGTTATTCCTAAGAAAAATCACTCCACTTGAAAAACAAACTCTAAAAATTGCACCGTCCGCCATGACAGATCTTCCAAAATGACCTTTCAACTATAGGGCAGCGGTTTATGCTTTAATCTCTACTCTAAATGATAAATCAAGCAAGAATAGATACTTAAGGAATAAAAGTTTCAGGAATAATGATAGTTTTGATTTACAGTGTATTGAGCATGTGAAAACATGTCTATCAATCATAAGAACATTTTTTTTTATTGAGAATTTTCCACACAACGGAAGTACATATGACGTAATGGTGACGTCATTCCTTTACTCTACTATTAACCCAAACATGAATAAACATGTAATCTAGAATAAACACAAGCTTTACATTGACTCAATGACAAGTATTTCCAAACCAGTTTGTGATTTAAAATCCATAAACACAACCGACCGAACTTGTGAAACTAGCTCACCGGTGTCAACTTAGAAATTTTACTTTCGATTTCACCACTCACACTAACTGCACTGTTATATGATATTTAACCATAAAATGTTATTAAATATTTTTCTCACACATAATTTACAGATATTTGTGTCTACTTATTCGATGGCAGCCGCTGCCACTTATTTTTCATCTATAAACAACAATATTTTCATGACCTAAATATGCGGGGAAAAACAACAATCACGTGACAGTTATTGTTTGTGTCGGCTGTTAAATTTGCCAATGTATTTTGCTATTGTTATTTTAACAACTCCTACATATTTAACTTAATTATTTCATACAAAGAATGACTGCTATCGTCAATTCCGCCATTGCCAACGGCGCTGCCATAACAGTTGACTGGCTCACATGCTATCACTATAAATCGGCGAATACGGCTACGGAACAACAAACCAGTCGAGATCTACTGCATTCGTACTCTTATCTGTTCGTTTTTCTTTCGTTTCGCACCAAAATCAATACGGTCGGTAAAATAATTTTGAAAAAAAAAGTGAAATTCATTTTTTTTTTGTACTTTTCGGAAAATTAGACCCGCCGGTTTTGTAAACCAATTTATATAAAAGTAGTGGCCTAAGCAAACAAATTTATCGTCTGTGACAGAATATTCAAGGGAGAAAACTAATGTTTACAAATGTTTCAAATTGAGTTGTCTTTCTTGTACTAAAGCAAATTTTGAATGCATTTTCAAATAATTTCTTTCATATTTAGTTGTTTTCTGCAAAGTAAACGATGTCCATGTTTTCTGTAATAAGTAAATAAGAACGTTATATGGTAGATATTATTCGTAGATTAATGAGATGCCAATATTTTTCAAAACATTTTACGCTTTATTTTCATACGATCGACGTTTTACTTGCCGCAGTTATTGGTCGAATTTGTCATTCTTCTAAGCTGAATCGCCACTATATTGGTATTTTATGTAATGGTTCAACATTGTTTGTATACATGTACAAACAATTAAAAAACATAAATGATTTTATCCGCCACTGTTGCATTATTTTTGTGTGTGTAAGAACATACGAACCTTTAAGCTTTTTAGTGGTCTTCATTATAATATGTAAACTACCCACTTACTTGGCAAGTCACTGTTTAGATTTGCCGCCTCACCTGAATAAAATCAGTCACGGCTGACTTATAATAAACTGAGATAAATGTATTTGAAAATATAAGAAATGTAGCCTTCTCATTGGACAAAATATAATGTTGAGCATTGAATTACAGAAAAACCGTTAAATGAGAAGTTCGTCGAGTAATAGGTATCATACTTGCAGACCAGAAGAATTAATTACGCGGGGATTTCTCAGTACCAAACTATTTTCAACCATTATATTTGTATGTAGATGTGTTGATATTTTGCATTCAGTTATTGTTTTAGTCTGCATCAGGGTTCAACATTTTTTTCATGACGACATGTTTTGACGCAACCGTGTCTGCAGGAAAGACAAGCCTTTGAGAGATTATCTTGAGAAGGAAAAACAACAGAAAAAACTTTAAACTCTTTCAATGCAAATTTATCCCAGCTTAGTAAATATTTCAGCTTGAGAAACAAAGAAGAAAATAATGTTTCCATGGCTATAGACAAGTTATAATGTCGAAACATAGTACCTACCGGTATTCATATTGTTTCATTTAAACGCGTACATATTTCAACAATAGGGACGAAACTTGTTCGTTTAAAGGTAAGTAAAAACTGATAACAATCGTTTACGTTATCATTTATTCGGAGGTACTCATGAAAATTAAACGTTTACCCAAGTGCACTAAGCTTTAGCGTCTATTTACCCTATATACACCCAAACAAACAATAACCTATACATAAGGCTTGGAGGTCTAGATATTAACATTTATTGTTAAACTGACTGCTTCAGACTTGAACGATAAATGTTCATAATGGTCTCAAAATGAAACAGTAACCTTTACTTCATTCGTTGTCTTGCACTATCCTTTAAATACTATCATGGGAACAATCAGTAAGGGGCATTGTATTATTTCATCATTTTAAATATTCTTCATGATCTTCTCACCTGAGTTTTAGAATGAACTTTTAAAGTGTATATAGGTTGATCAGTTGATTGAAATTCTGACAGCAGAAATCACCTAAACTCATATATGTTGATAACACACTCAAATGTACTACAGCATAAAATTGATTCTAAAAAAATGATGTTTTAATTGGAAGATTAAACAATTAAAAAGTAACACTATGTTTACTGACAGCACATGACAATTAACGTTTTAAGAAAAAATATGATAGCCGGTGTTTTTTTAACAAGAAAAATAGTCAGAAGAAAACAGAAATGAAAATAATTTCTATCTGGGCCTAACCATTAATCATATAACAGAGCGGGATTTTGTCATCGATTTGCCTGTGTCTTCTTACTACCATGACGACTTTCAGCCCATGTTGTTCTAAAGACACGGCCGAGGTCCATTCATTTATATAAATTCTCCATTATGCTCAAAAAGTGGTTTGTCTTGTAAGCAGAAACCAGTCTGTAATAATCAATTAGTTATAACTGCCCATGTATGATGAGACCATCAGAGATTTCTGCGCTTAACAATGGCCATTTTACTCTTTATTACCCGATTATGCCGCCGATGTATGAAATAGCTTTTCCAATCTTCTTAGGCTCTCTAAGAAGTAGTTAATTTTATTAATCTTTAACCCACAGATCACTAAAAGCATTCGTGTAAAAACAGTGGCATGTGAATCATAGTGGAAAGATAATCTCCCCAATCTAACCATTGACAAAACGACGATACCATTTGTTTCAATGGACAGAAGGAATTATTGTGTATTTTACAAAGATGGAAAAATGTATTTTGTACGGAGATATATAGATAATTAAGTATCGATAAAGATAGCTATCCGATATATAGTATCAATGGACAGTTAAGTCCCTATCGCGCACAGGTGTCGGTGTTTAAGTGGTTTCGTCAATTAATGTTTCAAGTTTACAGAACGGATGTATTAACACCATTTCTTCTAAACATTTCCTATTGAAGATGATTTTCATATCTGTAGTGCCGGTATTAACTAGAGTTATTTCAAAACTAGAATCAGTGACATGTTTATATTCAGTATCGTTGTGAAACACGTGGATTTTCCGAGTCAACGGCTAAACATAGAGTTACAAGAATCATGGCTGCCAGTACGGACATTGAAACAGTGTCGGGTTCAAAAAAGGTACACATAAAGTCTAAGTATTTATTGAATCTGTTGCTTAATTCCTTATCTGAACTGCTGATGTCATCGTCGCCACTTTTTTGTTTTATTTCTCGCAACCTTATTCTGTAGATAATTTTGGCAAAAACAAATATCAATAGCATAAATTTACCAAACAACAACAACAACAACAACAATCAAACACCACCACCTCCTCCAACACCATGGCCAACAACACCAAGACCAACAACACCATGATCACCAACACCATGATCACCAACAGCAACATCACAAACACAACCACTTCGACTTTACTACCACCACAACCAGGCATAAAAACAAAATAACATATCGGAATTGAACCCCATGTGGTTCTGTATGTCGTGCATGAAAAAATCCCGTTTTTGTATTTTGGTATCATGGATGATTCCTTCGAAGGCTAACGTCAATTACTACTAAGTTTCAATCTTAACTGGTATAAACATAAATATTGTCCATCTTAATCATTTTACGAGCATATTCAGGAATGTTTATACATTTATAAATTATATTTATTTCATACAAAACCATATTAAGTTTATACAATCATTATACGAGCATATTCAGTAATGTTTATATGTTTATAAATTATATATATATTATTAAAAAAACTTTTAAGTTTAGGCTGTTTTGTTCGATTCTTCAAAAGCCATTAGGCGAATTGTTTAGCACATTGTAAATTTTAACAACTTTGCTAATTGGATCGTTGTAAACTTTGTTTAATACTCTAAAATCGTCATGGTCACACATGCGGTCTAAGGCACTTTTATAAACATCTTTAAAAGTAAGCAACGAATACATTAACATCGTTGTTAACCGTAATAACGCTCTAAGCAATCGACCAATTGTTGTATTGCCGATACTGACGATTTACACTTTAAATATAAGGCCTCTGCTGTTTCAAAACAAGAACGCCGCGAAGCGAACGTCACCGCTCATCATTTTCGGTGAAACATATGTCTTAATGTCATGGGCCGTACTATACATGTCCGTAAACACGTCGTGTTCAAAAGGCCGTTTGAATAACTTGAGGGGTGTTTGAGAAGTGACCAAGGTTAAAGTGTTTGCGCCACGACGACAACGACAACACTTCCACTACTTAGTTTTACCAACCCCGACCTCTTAGCAAAACCAACATCTAAACCACTACCGCTTGGCTATATCGACGCCAACACCACCATCACTTGGGTATATCGACGACAACACCACTATCACTTGGGTATATCGACGCCGACACCACCATCACTTGGGTATATCGACGACGACACCACCATCACTTGGGTATATCGACGCCGACACCACCATCACTTGGGTATATCGACGACAACACCACCATCACTTGGGTATATCGACGACAACACCACTATCACTTGGGTATATCGACGACGACACCACTATCACTTGGGTATATCGACGACAACACCACTATCACTTGGGTATATCGACGCCGACACCACCATCACTTGGGTATATCGACGCCGACACCACCAACACTTGGCTATATTGACGACAACACCACCATCATCACTTGGCTATCACGACACCAACACCACCAACACTTGGGTATATCGACGACACCACCACCATCACTTGGCTATCACGACGCCAACACCACCATCACTTGGGTATATCGACGACAACACCACCATCACTTGGGTATATCGACGCCAACACCACCATCACTTGGCTATCACGACGCCAACACCACCATCACTTGGGTATATCGACGCCAACACCACCATCACTTGGCTATCACGACGCCAACACCACCATCACTTGGGTATATCGACGCCAACACCACCATCACTTGGCTATCACGACGCCAACACAACCAACACTTGGCTATCACGACGCCAACACCACCATCATTTGGCTATCACGACGACAACACCACCATCACTTGGGTATATCGACGCCACCACCACCATCACTTGGCTATCACGACGCCAACACCACCATCATTTGGCTATCACGACGACAACACCACCATCACTTGGGTATATCGACCACCATCACTTGGCTATCACGACGCCAACACCACCATCATTTGGCTATCACGACGACAACACCACCATCACTTGGGTATATCGACGCCACCACCACCATCACTTGGCTATCACAACGCCAACACCACCATCATTTGGCTATCACGACGACAACACCACCATCACTTGGGTATATCGACGCCACCACCACCATCACTTGGCTATCACGACGCCGACACAACCATCACTTGGCTTTCACGAGAGAGTTTCATATGAGAGTTTGTGAAACAACACAAATCAACGAACATGGGCCTATTACAAATCCAATCGGTCGCATATTTGTTTGATTATTCAGCAGTCCGACAAATTGATTATAATCAGGTGAATCGGAATATTCAAACAGAGGCTGGGCCAGGCGACAGAATGCAATCTCGACCACTAAACTGGTTGAAAGGTCATTAATTTGTATTCATCAAAATAAATGCTATTTTTATGTTTTAATTCTATAAAGCTACGGTTGTTGTTAAAGCACGACAAGATCAATATTTCCAATATTTTTGTCAATAAAATACTGGACAAAAGTCAACGTAAATGAAAATGAAGAATTTAAATACAATGTGAATGGTTAACGATTGTTAGTATGTACTTACAAAAATAAATAACTCGATGCGACACAGTCGTAATATATTACTATTTCACTCACCAGCTATACTGAATTACAATATAGTTACAATCATCTTATTTATAATTAAACAGAACACAATTATAAGTTGAAGACGTCATAAATTTCAATGCTTCAGGTATTTTTTTATAATCATCTAGCTAGCAAGAATGCTAGCGGATTTTTTTTCTGCCATTTCGTGTTTTCGCTTTTTCACCTTCCGTTAGGCATGCACAAAACGTTGTATAGAAAAAAACCTGTAAAAAACCTCTGTCAATTGGAATGCGAAAATATCTCGCTAATGCCTCGCCACTTGTCGCATTTTTGGCGCCATTTGGCGCATTTTCGCACTTTCGCCACGAGTATTGACAGATATAAGCCACGATAAACGAGAGTTTAACCTTACCAATAAAATGTAGATCATAAGTTTATAAATATATCACCAGATCAGGTGCAATTATTTATTAATGTTGAAACACAAAAAAAAAACAGTGTCATCTGTGCGACAATTGATTGCCTTTCAATTCTTAACAAACATGAAGCTATAATCATTAGATGAACAGGCATCATGTATTATGTAGATCACGACTTCATGACAGAAATGTCCATTTTTATTCTCTATGATCATCGGGCGTGTAACCAAATAAATATAATTTATCTTTTGGTAGATCGTGAGATTATTCCAAATTATTTAGGTGCCCAACCTGCACAATATTATCAGATTATCATTCCACCTTATAAATTAGCATTGGTATATATGCATAAATGCAAAATACACAATTATAGCAATGCTAACCACTTAGCAATCGGAATCTCTGAATATTTTAATTGATATTTTTAATTTAAAAGGTCTTTTGCGACAAATGAAAATTCTTGGATAACTCGTTCAATTGAAGCATACAATTCTGTGTATCTTGAATTGTTAAGTTTGAACAGGCTTACATATTAGAAATTCCACCGAGTTGACATGGCAACGAATGAAGAAAGAAGGTTGTCTGAGATCAGAAATATGCTGGAACATAAAGAGGTACGGTACCTTTCATTATTAAAACCGGAAACAATTGTCATGGTATGGCGGCGCGTTCGCCAGGTAGTGGATGCTAGCGTAGGTTCGGGCTCGAACAGGCGCTCATGCAGTAGCGTTCGCCATCTGGTGGGTGTCGGCGTAGGTCTGGGCTCGAACAGGCGCTCATGCAGTAGCGTTCGCCATCTGTTGGGTATCGGCGTAGGTCTGGGCTCGAACAGGGGCACATGGTGTTGTATTCGCCAGGTGGTGGATGCCGGCGTAGGTCTGGGTTCGACCAGGGGCACATAGTGGTGTATTCGCGCGGTGGTGGATGTCGGCGTAGCTTCGGGCTCAACCAGGGGCACATGGTGGTGTTTTCGCCAGGTGGTGGATGCCGGCGTAGATCTGGGCTCGATCATGGGCACATGGTGTTGTATTCGCCCGGTGATGGATGCCGGCGTAGGTCTGGGTTCGACCAGAGTCACATGGTGGTGTATTCGCCAGGTGATGGATGCCGGCATAGGTCTGGTTTCAACCAGGGGCACATGCTGGTGTATTCATCTGGTGATGGATGCTGGCGTAGGTCTGGGTTCGACCATGGATACATAGTGGTGTATTCGCCCGGTGGTGGATGCTGGCATGGGTCTGGTTTCGACCAGGGACATATGCCGGCGTAGGTCTAGGTTCGACCAGGGGCACATGCTGGTGTATTCGCCCTATGGTGGATGCTGGCGTAGGTCTGGGTTCGACCAGGGGCACATGGTAGTATATTCGCCCGGTGATGGATGCCGGCGTAGGTCTTGGTTCGACCAGGGGCACATGTTGGTGTATTCGCCCGGTGGTGGATGTCGGCGTAGCTTCGGGCTTGATCAGGGGCACATGGTGGTGTATTTGCCCGATGATGTATCCCGGCGAGGTTCGGGCTCGACCAGGGACCCCTTGGGCACCAGTATTGTTTTTACCCAAAAGCATGGACTCGAGTGTGATGAATTAATGTACAGTTGCTTAAGTTCATACCTATGCATTCATTTAACTTCTTATCATAGCAGAATAATGTTATTGTGCAGACATAATAGATTATTACAGAAAAAGGCCATTTCAAATGACGATATAGCTGAAAGATGTGTCTATGTTGTAAGCGCAGTACCCCTTTTATTTCAAATTTGAATGTGTTCAAGAGTAATTCGTTATCGAAGACATGCAAATAAGTTTTCTTCGAATACGTATTTACTTTCTCTACGGGTGGCATTATGTATGTTTCTTCACGTACTGGTACCACTTTATATAATTCTACACAGGTGGGTATCACTTTGTATGTTTTATACGTACGGGTACCTTTATGTATGTTTATTTATAACTCTAAGTATTCATATTTTAATACTCCACTTCAAAAGCAGGCATTGATGTGCAATTTTACAAAACAGCAAAGTGATATTAAACCGTCCTATTAACCATCTGTTATGGTAGACTAAATATCTCTTTTCATGTTTAAATAGACATGAATTGATTTATATTAATGCTGATTAGTGATAAAAGAACCATCACATCTCTATAGAAGTCGAAGTCATTTTCGACACCTGACATAAATGTTAACATCTGAATTTTAAAAGAAGTAAGGTCATATAATGATTTCAATATGTTCAGTGGGTTTTGAAAATTAATGGTGCTTAAATTTTGAATTGATTAATCGAGTATTAACCTATTGATTGAGAAAATAGGACGTGTTGATGGCTGTTTGTTGTCTGCCTGCTCACTGACTGGCATGGTATCTGGTTAACTGATATGTTGGCTGACTTGCATGGTAACTGGTTAAGTGACATTCTGGTTGACTTCGATAATATGCATTTACTATCTTTATCTAACATAATGGTCGAATGACTGGCATGCTATCTGGTTAGCTGATATGCTGGTTGACTTGCATGTTCTCAGGGTAACTGACATGCTGGTTGAAGATCATGATATGTCTGTTTTACTGACATGTTGGTCAGTTGACTTTCGTGTTAATTGACGTGCTGGACGACTGGATGGCATGATATTTGGTTAAGTGGCATGTTGTTTGACTGATAAGCACTTTGTTAAACTGACATGCTATTTGACTGACTATCATGCTATCTGGTTAACTGATATATTGGTTGGCCTGGAATCTGACATGTTTGTTGGACGGCATGCTATCTGGTTAACTGATACATTGGTTGATTGGTTGGCCTGGAATCTGACATGTTTGTTGGACGGCATGCTATATGGTTAACTGATATATTGTTTGGCCTGGTATCTGACATGTTTGTTGGACGGCATGCTATCTGGTTAACTGATATATTGGTTGGCCTGGTATCTGACATGTTTGCTGGACGGCATACTATCTGGTTAACTGATATATTGGTTGGCCTGGTATCTGACATGTTTGCTGGACGGCATACTATCTGGTTAACTGATATATTGGTTGGCCTGGTATCTGACATGTTTGTTGGACGGCATGCTATCTGGTTAACTGATATATTGATTGATTGGTTGGCCTGGTATCTGACATGTTTGTTGGACGGCATGCTATCTGGTTAACTGATACATTGGTTGATTGGTTGGCCTGGAATCTGACATGTTTGTTGGACGGCATGCTATCTGGTTAACTGATACATTGGTTGATTGGTTGGCCTGGAATCTGACATGTTTGTTGGACGGCATACTATCTGGTTAACTGATATATTGGTTGGCCTGGTATCTGACATGTTTGCTGGACGGCATACTATCTGGTTAACTGATATATTGGTTGGCCTGGTATCTGACATGTTTGTTGGACGGTATATTATCTGGTTAACTGATACATTGGTTGATTGGTTGGCCTGGAATCTGACATGTTTGTTGGACGGCATGCTATCTGGTTAACTGATACATTGGTTGATTGGTTGGCCTGGAATCTGACATGTTTGTTGGACGGCATACTATCTGGTTAACTGATATATCGGTTGGCCTGGAATCTGACATATTTGTTGGACGGCATGTTATCTGGTTAACTGATATATTGGTTGGCCTGCAATCTGACATGTTTGCTGGACGGCGTGCTATCTGGTTAACTGATATATTGTTTGGCCTGGTATCTGACATGTTTGTTGGACGGCATACTATCTGGTTAACTGATATATTGGTTGGCCTGGTATCTGACATGTTTGTTGGACGGCATACTATCTGGTTAACTGATATATTGGTTGGCCTGGTATCTGACATGTTTGTTGGACGGCATGCTATCTGGTTAACTGATACATTGGTTGATTGGTTGGCCTGGAATCTGACATGTTTGTTGGACGATATACTATCTGGTTAACTGACATGCTGATAGACTGGTATACTATCTGGTTAATTGACATGCTGGTTTTTTTGTGTGTGGCATGTGATCTGGTTAACTGACATGTTAAATGACTGGCAGGCTTTCTGACTATCATGCTGGCTGAATGACATTATGTTGATTATCATGCTGTTAATTGTCATGTTTTCTTGTTAACTATCGAGCTGTCTAATTGTCATGTTTGATTGTTAACTATCGTGCTGTCTAATTGTCATGTTTGATTGTTAACTATCGTGCTGTCTAATTGTCATGTTTGATTGTTAACTATCGAGCTGTCTAATTTTCATTCTGGTTGATTGACATGTTGTCTGACTATAATGCTGTTGACATTCATTTTGGCTGATTGACTAGCTGTTTGACTCTCGTCCTAGTTGACTATCATGCTATTTGAGTATATAGCTCTGGATATTCGTGCTGGCTGACTGACAAGCTGACTGAATGTCATGTTGGTTGACTGACATGTTGACTTATTGAAATGTCGGTCTATGGACATTTCGTATAACTGTCAGGCTAGCTGACTGACAAGCTGACTGAATGTCATGTTGGTTGATTGATATGCTGGCTGACTGTCATGAAGTTCGACTATCATGCTGGCTGACTATCATGTTGGTTAGTTGACATGCTGGCTGACTATCATGTTGGTTAGATGACATGCTGGCTGACTGGCCGTCCGACTATCATGCTGCCTGACTGACAAGCTGATTAATGTGTCATGCTGTCTGACTATCATGCGCTCTGACGTAAATGCTGACTGATTGACATACTGGTGCCTGAATGTCATGATTGACATTCGTTTTGATTGATAATCATGCTGTTCAGCTTGTACGCGGAACAGCATGCTAGTTTGGTGTCTTACATGCTGACTATTTAGCATATTGGCTAACTGGCCGGTAGGCTTTTGACTGATTGATAATGGACCTGTTCACAAATGGCAAGTTGGCATACAATGTGGTGGGTTAGATTGAAAGAGAACTAAATTAATAAATGAACGGAATACAGTAGACGTATACATTTATGAGTGTGCATGAATGCTTCTTCTCTCGAATATCTGCCATGCCCTGAAATGGAGGATCGATTTTAACTTGACCTTTTCTTTAAATTGTTACAAAGATAGATATTAAATAAGAACTAATCAGCCTTCTACTGTTAAGCGATTAAGCATACGTTAATATATTAATCGCCAGACACTTGATCTATATTAATATGCAACGAATTCCGTTTTGTATATCATTAATCCTGATTAGGTAAATAGTTTATAAACATATCATATTTCTTTAGTGGTTTTAAAGCAGGGTACATTTAACGAATTCAAAAACAACTGTTTAAATACATGACACTACCTCTATGGGAATGCTAACTATAGAAACTGAAAATAATAATTATATTTCCAAATGTGATGTAAGTCAGTTTATCAAAATATGTTTCCATGTATTTATAATAGTAGATTTACGTTTTTGTTCTGAGGCAAACGAGTTCCGACTTTTCGGCCCATAACACAAACTCCTTCATTCAGCTAGTTTGTTTGACATTATTGTTTATTTCTATTTTGATGCTAGTTTGACATATGGGAGTTGATCAAGCGTGCCAACACGACGGACCCCTACATCTTGATGGCCAAACACCGCATGAACAAGAGTGTCACGCGGCGCTCGCGGACAGGTGGGCGCGTCGTAGGACGGCGGCGGAGGCGGACGTCGACCACAGCGGACTCCTTCGGGAACGAGTCCAGAATGAGTCACACGGATACAGAGATAGACGAAGAAGAGGATTTTGACTATGATGGTGAGACATGTTTTACAATTAGCTCAATGGCATTGTCTTTCGGAGAAAAATGTAAATGTAATTGTCATATGTATAAACTAAACTCTACACCAATAGCCCGTATGACTTCGAGTTGTCCTTGTGAAAACACTTTCCATTGGCTAAATTTAAATCGATTACTCATTCAAGATATTTACATGAAATTTTGTTGATATGTTTAATACCATGGAGTTTACGCATACGTTAAGTTATGGCACATGCCACTTGGTCGACTTATTAACGTTAATTTCAGAATCACCTTGCATTTTTTAGTTTTATAGTAAATGTACTAATCGTCCGGACGCCCTAATTTTTGAAAGGTCACGAACAAAACCATAGTGCTTGGCTAAGACGTGTTAGTTTGATCTGACATTCGGCTGGCGACGTCTAGTCTCCGATATAGAACGTATTGAGCGTAGAATTTTAATCTTGGGCCACACTTAATGATCAGTTTGTGTGGCATTTCCCTACCCACAGTTTAGCTATTGGTCGGTAGGTTGGTAGGTATTTAAGAAAGTACGAAAAATACAATTAATAAAATAAGTATGACAACCGGGCTAAAACATCGGGTCGCGGGTATTTTTGTAAGTCGGTTAATTTAATAATATTGTATTGCATTAAAGTGGCACTCTTGTTCAAAATCAATGTATACACATGTATAACAAACATCAGTTTTGACTGATTCTCCTTTAACTTCTTACTAAATAATGCATTTATGGAAAATATTAATTACTGATAACAAGACTGTAACTGCGTATTTAATAACAGAAAGCACAAAAATATTAAATGATTGTTGAATGCCAAATATTTACTGTGGTCTACTATAGTATGTTAAGGTAGAAATACCGTGTTGTATGCTCATTTCTTTCATATTAAACTCGGATTCCTTCATAAGAACCATTGTTTTCGACATTTATTCATCCTTTTTGGAAATTAAAACAATATTCTTAATTGTCGTAAATCTTATTTGGGAGTAAGAGTGCATAGTTAATATAAAAACAATGTAATAATCAAAACCACATAAACAAGTTTACATAGAATTTGGGACGAAGAATTATTTATCAAACATGCAAAGGGATTGGGGCACCAGTTGTACCAACATCAGTTACGGCATTCTCCCTCTCTGTAAGTTGGTGAGACGCCAAACACTTTTGTTTTTTATTTTGGCTTTGAGTACCAAGATAAAAGGGACAATATATCGTTTTTAGTTAACATTTCAAAACATAATCTTTTGAAATTCATACCATCTTTTTTGCAGTTATGCTGTTATAACACTTCACAAGTTATGCCATAACAAAATTATTATTATGATTTTAAGTACATTCGAACTTTTGCAGCCGCTCAAATGTTGGCTTTAGTGAATAAAGAATCGCAACGTGAGTTTAATGAAGGCTTGGGAAACACTGTTTGTACGGGTCCTTGTACTTGTGCACTTTTTCTTGAGCACAACTTCATCCAGGCATGTGTACAGTGTACACGTTACAATGTCATGTACGATTGCACGAGGAAGGTGATTTATGTGATAATCAGCGAAACTACAACTACACGTGTTTGATAAATTTGCAAGCAAGTTAATTCGTAGGACCAAAACTAAAAATGTTTGAAACATCTATTTTTTTAGTTTTGCGGTTCAATATTTGGCAAGCGTAATTATATCCATTGCAACATGTGTAGCTCTTACAAGCGTAATTATATCCATTGCAACATGTGTAGCTCTTACAAGGAGTGTTAAGACCTTTCCGCAACACTAAATAACTTTTGTTACGTTTTAATGTTTGGCTTTCCCAGCCTACTTAAGCACTGTGAAAGGCACATAAAACCCAACAGCAACTTTCACAAGTACTTGTTACTACAAGTCGTGTTTCGCAGCCTCTCTTATATCGCAGGATATCTCACCTGAACGAAAGTGTATACTGTAGTACCTTAGCGTCTTGTATCTTTGTGTAGATCTTTAGTCCTGGGGTGGTATTCAATATTCAACTTTAGTTAATTTCATGGTCAAACATTATTGACTTCATTAACTCAGTTGGTCAGTTACTAGTAACAAGTAATCCGATTAGCTACATCGTTCTTAGATCCAAACAAGTTTAATATTAAATACCAGCCCAGTTTGCTCTTTTCGTTGTATTTATGTAAATATAAACAAATAATTTTAAAGTGTATTAATGTACATGTATTCTTTATATAAAATACAAATGTCGTATAAAAGGATTCAAATGGAATTATTGACGTCAGCGCAAAAGCGTGATTTCAAACGTCAAAAATCATCAAAAAACAAATTGATCTAACTACATTATAACAAAATATTTTAAGAGTGTGCATTTTGTCAACAATCAATATTTGCTTAAAAGTACAAATAAACATTAATGATTTACTTATAAATACATGAATACGTCTCTTTTCAGTTTCATCCAACTCTCATCTTTTTCCAAATAGTATGTAGTCACACATGTACGATTGTCGTGCACGCACGATTTATACTTTATTAATACTATAATATTATAATACCATATATGCTTGACACTACCAAACTATACTCCTCTGCCCTTTTGCAGTTACTAGTATGTAATATGGAATAGAAAATGCTAGATTATCTTCCTGTTTCTATTATTAAAGCACCTTTCTATTTGTGCAAATACGTGTTCGAGCATTATCGATTATTCGATCATTTTTGTTCATTTCATTTTTAACGATTTAATTAATTGCGTATAAACCTATAAAATTATACAGTCATTGATTTGAAGCAATTTGTTAGGAAGGTGTGTTCAGAAATCATAACATGATGTGATTCATTTTAGGGATGTTGTGTATTAGAATATGTTTCCGTTTTTCACACAACAGATCGTTGGGTCGAGCCCAACTGGAGCGCATGCTCATTGGTCTCTTAAATGGACACTAGTGTACTGGTGTTGGCCCAGGAACTGGACTCATCTGACGAAATGAATTACAATTATAGTATCATGTGCACGTAACTTAGCTTAATACAAACACCATTATCTTTTTTTTTCAAAGCGGAGGAGGAAGTCCACCATGACACGAATTTGGAACATTGTCAGGAGATGTATGCGCGCGCATGTCGTCAGTATGGCGTTCACCCGGTCGCATGCTTCAACGAGGCGTTGAAAAAGGACAAGTGTATTTTGCGTCATCGTCAGATGACCCCTAATGAAATAAAGGCTTTGGCGGTAGCCCTCGTGGTAGGATACTAGTCTTAGTATAAAACAAAGTTAAAGGAGCGGAGAAAACATCTTCCTCTAACGGAGATTTGTAACGAATTTCGCTAACGGCTTAGTTTTCGTCAAACGACACAAGTTGATATGAACATGCATGATTCTGGTATGCAGTTTTGAACTCACAAATGCTTAAGTAACATCAACCTGACATCATTAAGATTTTATATTCGCATAATCAGTCATATTATATACACAATGAAATTCGCATTGAAATTATCAGGAATTCGAAACAAAAAATGCCATTTCTTAAGCATGAGAATTAATACAATTCCAGGTGAACTCGTCAGTGGAAACCCTCGACCTCGGTGACAACGATATTGGACAGAAGGGTGCCGAATATATCGCTGACATGTTACGGGAAAACAATTTTATCAAACACATTGTACGTACAGTTTGTATGTATGTATTTTGTCTGTGAACTTAGATATTTAGGAAAGTAGCCTGATTGTGTCTCCTGAAATGCCACATATAAGTTTACCTTTTGGCGTTGGTAGTGTCGGCGTCGGCGGTCTGAGGTGGCATCAGCACAGCATTGTGCAGATAATAACTTGATAACGAAATATTTATTATCTAATCATGACGGAATTCGTAGCTAAATAATTATGCCCCTTTGACATTGATACTTGATTAATACCTTGTGAAGACAATAAGCCCAATCATGCTGTAACTAGGTGACTGCGTTTATTGACCTAGTGTCTCGGTCAGGTTTAAGCATGGAATGAATCGTCCCTGTAACTTCAGAGTTGTGCCATTTTTATATGGACATGTGTAAGTTTATAACTTGTGCTGACAATAACAATTAAATGATGGTGTAACTTGGCGACGCTGTTTTGGGGCACTCTGTTTCGGTCAGGTTCGATAGTGGGGTAACGCAGCTGTGTCACTCCATCGTCAAACCCCTTTCATTTTGGAAAATAGGGCTGGTTATATCTAGTGCATTCAATAACTTACGTATTTATTGTCCTATGACGATGGGTGACGGTGTTGGCATACTGTCTCGATCATGGAATATGTGCGAGTAACTCAAGGGTGTTGCACCTTTTACTTTGAAAAAGTAGGTTTGTATCTTGTGCAGACAATAACGTAAGTATTTAGTGTCCATTCTTTAAGACACTTTTACGACTGTTGATGGGCATAGTGTCATGTCAAGTTTGAACGTGAGAGTTAGGCATCTTTTACGTTAACACACAGTTGGTTTAATAATTTTTTAGGTATAATAGTCAAAATTTTCAATTTACCACCAAGTGTTGCCTCTTCTACGTTAAACTTGTTATTATAATTTGATTGACTATGATTTGCGCCGGAGTTCCAGATTTGATATATAAACAACTCACATGCCCACACTCACATATATCTGGGTTCAAAATAGATACACAGCAAAATCAATTTCCATTACGAACCTCCCATTCAAATAGATCGCAAAACATTCTTCAAGACTCATAAATCGATTATTCTTCTGCAATCTTCTAATATTCCTAGTTTTAATTTCCTATCGTTTACTCTTATTCTCTTATTTCACTTAACAGAACCTGGAGGATAATAACCTTGGCGCGGCCGGGGTGAAACACATGGTAGATCTCGTCAAACAGCTCGACTCCATCACCAGTCTTAACATAGCGGGTATGTACATAACATACTAGTATGCACACATCATAGCAGTTATGCACCAGTCAATTGTAACCACGCCCTCAGGTCCGGGGGTATACCGGTGAAATGGGCCGTGTTTTTACCTTTCAGGTGGCCCCGCAGTGCCGGGTGATTGCGGTGGTTTTGTCTTCGCACAAAATATAGCGGAGAATGGGCCCTACCTAGGGTCTCTGGGGTGCGGGGGCCTTTGGCGGGGATTTTACTATCTGTTCGTTCCCGCAGGGCGGGGATTTTACCCGGGGTTTGCTGGACAGAAAGTCAAAGTCCCCGCTGTTCCCAGGACCTGGGGTGGCCGTGGTTACAATAGACTGGTGCATTATGCACTCAACATAACAAACATGCTCGAATCATAGCAGGCATCCTCTCAACATGGCAGGTATGCTATCAGCATAGCACGCTTGCTTCCAACATGGCAGGTATGCTATCAGCATAGCACGCTTGCTTCCAACATGGCAGGTATGTTATCAGCATAGCACGCTTGCTCCCAACATGGCAGGTATGTTATCAGCATAGCACGCTTGCTTCCAACATGGCAGGTATGTTATCAGCATAGCACGCTTGCTCCCAACATGGCAGGTATGTTATCAGCATAGCACGCTTGCTCCCAACATGGCAGGTATGTTATCAGCATAGCACGCTTGCTCCCAACATGGCAGGTATGCTATCAGCATAGCGCGCTTGCTTCCAACATGGCAGGTATGTTATCAGCATAGCGCGCTTGCTTCCAACATGGCAGGTATGCTATCAGCACAGCGCGCTTGCTCCCAACATGGCAGGTATGCTATCAGCATAGCGCGCTTGCTCCCAACATGGCAGGTATGTTATCAGCATAGCACGCTTGCTCCCAACATGGCAGGTATGTTATCAGCATAGCACGCTTGCTTCCAACATGGCAGGTATGCTATCAGCATAGCACGCTTGCTCCCAACATGGCAGGTATGTTATCAGCATAGCACGCTTGCTTCCAACATGGCAGGTATGTTATCAGCATAGCACGCTTGCTCCCAACATGGCAGGTATGTTATCAGCATAGCACGCTTGCTCCCAACATGGCAGGTATGCTATCAGCATAGCACGCTTGCTCCCAACATGGCAGGTATGCTATCAGCATAGCACGCTGGTTCCCAACATGGCAGGTATGCTATCAGCATAGCACGCTTGCTCCCAACATGGCAGGTATGCTATCAGCATAGCACGCTTGCTCCCAACATGGCAGGTATGCTATCAGCATAGCACGCTTGCTCCCAACATGGCAGGTATGCTATCAGCATAGCACACTTGCTCCCAACATAAATGGCATGATGGGTTTTTATTTAACATAACGGGTATTACCTCAGCATAACGGGTTTGGAACCAGCATAACGGGTTTACACTAAGCATAACGGGTATATACTAAGCATAACGGGTATACACTAAGCATAACGGGTTTACACTAAGCATAACGGGTTTACACTAAGCAAAACGGGTATACACTAAGCATAACGGGTACGAATGGACTAAGCATATTGGGTGTGAACTAAACATAACAGGCATGCACTCAGCATAACGGGTATGCATCAATCATAAAGGGTATGAACTCAAAACAGTGGGTATAAAGTCAACATAATGGGTATGCACTCAACATAGTAGGTATTAAATCAAAATTACGGGGATGCACTAAGCATTATAGGTATGAATTACACATAATGGATATAGACTCAATGTAATGGACTCAGCATAATCAGTATGAACTCAGCCTTACGAAAACGAACTCAACATAAAGGGCATTAAGTTACCAACTCAACCTAACGGGTATGAACACAGCATTACGAGTATGGCTCAACAACATTGGTATGAACTGAACATGAAGGGTATGTACTCATCATAACGGGTATGATCTCATAATAACGGGTGTGCACGCAACATAACAGGTATACACGAAACATAGCGGATACGAACTTAACATAACGGGAATGAAATCAACATAACGGGAATGAAATCAGCATAACGGGTATGAACTCAGCGAAACGGGTATGAACTTAGCATAACGGGTATGAATGAAATCAGCATAACGGGTATGAACTCAGCGAAACGGGTATGAACTTAGCATAACGGGTATGAATGAAATCAGCATAACGGGAATGAAATCAGCATAACGGGTATGAACTCAGCGAAACGGGTATGAACTTAGCATAACGGGTATGAATGAAATCAGCATAACGGGTATGAACTCAGCGAAACGGGTATGAACTTAGCATAACGGGTATGAATGAAATCAGCACAACGGGTATGAACTCAGCGAAACGGGTATGAACTTAGCATAACGGGTATGAATGAAATCAGCATAACGGGTATGAACTTAGCATAACGGGTATGAACTTAGCATAACGGGTATGAATGCAATCAGCATAACGGGAATGAAATCAGCATAACGGGTATGAACTCAGCGAAACGTGTATGAACTTAGCATAACGGGTATGAATGAAATCAACATAACGGGAATGAAATCAGCACAACGGGTATGAACTCATCATAACGGGTATGAATGAAATCAGCATAACGGGTATGAACTCAGCGTAACGGGAATGAACTTAGCATAACGGGAATGAAATCAGCATAACGGGTATGAACTCAGCATAACGGGTATGAACTCAGCATAACGGGAATGAACTCAGCATACTGGGTATAGCGTAATTAACTCAACACAATGAATTTAGTTCAGCATAACGTGTATGAACTCACCATATCGGGTATTAACTCAGCGTTATGGGTTTCTCTTACTAAAATGCACTCAACACAGCGGGTATGCTGCTTCTAGTATGCACTTAGCATAGTGGGTATTTGTAACAAGCATGCACTTAGCAAATGGGGTAGTTGTAACAAGAACCCACGTAGCATAGCGGGTATTTGTAACAATTATGCATTTAGCATAGCGGGTATTTGTAACAAGAACCCACTTAGCATAGCGGGTATTTGTAACAAGTATGCACTTAGAATAGCGGGTATTTTTAGCAAGTTTGCACTTAGCATAGCGGGTATCTGTAACAATTATGCACTTAGCATAGCGGGTATTTGTAACAAGCATGCACGTAGCATAGCGAGTATTTGTTGCAACTATGCAATTAGCATAGCGGGTATTTGTAACAAGTATGCACTTAGCATAGCGGGGTATTTGTAGCAACTATGCACTTAGCATAGCGGATATTTGTAACAAGTATGCACTTAGCATAGCGGGGTATTTGTAACAAGTATGCACTTAGCATAGCGGGGTATTTGTAGCAAGTATGCACTTAGCATAGCGGATATTTGTAACAAGTATGCACTTAGCATAGCGGATATTTGTAACAAGTATGCACTTAGCATAGCGGGTATTTGTAACAAGTATGCACTTAGCATAGCGGATATTTGTAACAAGTATGCACTTAGCATAGCGGGTATTTGTAACAAGTATGCACTTAGCATAGCGTATTAGCATAGCATATTATGATTAGCTGATACTAGTATGTACTAGCGGGTATTATACTCCACATATTTAGTGGTGTTAAACAGTGTTAAGCTTTTAAGCAACTTAATAGATATAAATTAAACCGTGAGAAGTTTTCAACAAAATATTTTCATAAAATATGTCTTTGATTTAATAAACGTGTATACAAAATATTTCATTGATTCACGGGGGAGGGGCATGTTGATCTCCTATATACACATGTAACAAAATAGTGAAGAATAAAAATGTACAATTATGGATCATTAGTATTTTATGATCTGAAAGAATAACAATTAAAATGTCGTTCAAGTTTAAAGCGTACTTCGCTATTAAACTGCTTTTAAAATCAGAATTCATACTTATAAGTGATAGGTCTACCAATTACAAATATAGAGTGGCATTAATAAAGTACTATACCGTGTCAATATTAACAAGTCAATGTTTTTATTTTGTTTTTACAGGTAATGGTCTCCGTGAGTGTGACTCAGAGGTCATTCGTCCGTTAATTGAGGTTAGTATACTGCTGGTCAACTTGACTAGCATTTGTTGGTTTGTGGATTTTCAGGGAGGCTAACTTTAAATATTTAATCGAACGAAATCAGGCGGTAGCGTAAAAATCTCCACGTGGTACTGTTTTGTTATTTGAATAATTATTACTGTTATGATAAGTTTAGTTTATCCCTCCTTTGTGTATTTCGTACGTGTTAACATTGAAATAGTATTAATATGTAATAGTTAGATGACATTAAGTAATATTTTAATGATTAAGAAAGGGCGGAGTGAGCGTAATGAACAAGTCCTTCTAAATCATTATTTTTTTTACGTCATGTCATCTAAATGTCTTAGAATACTACCTCATTGGCTGACAAATTGTTAACGCAAAAACTGAGACAGGGAGTGTGTATCGGATGAGTGGCTGTAGGCGGAACTTAAACAACCGCGAAGGTTGAAATTCTAAACTGGCGGCCATATTGGATTTTGCCCTAATTATTTTTTCATATTTATTCGTTTTGATTGTTCTCCCTTCGTTCTTTTTTGTCCGCTACACTATTTTTTAGCTTATTGCCAGAAATCACCATGAGCTGTAATATTGGGGAAGATGGTGGAGGAGGAATACCGCAAGAAGAAAAATACTTCTCTAGGAAATCTTTTCGTGTATTTTCATACCTCTGCAACTGCCAATGAAATTATACATAATAATATTATACCAATGTGTAAAGTTAAGCTATTTGACGCATAGGTTAACGACAGACAGAAAATACAGACGGAAAGGCGAACGAATGAACAACGGAATTATATTATACTAATCACTCTTCCAAATGTATGAAATGTAGTTAACATATACGACAAAGTTTGTGGAAACTGAAACATCCAAAATGTCCGTACACATTAAAAAAATCGTTTACAAATTTCACAAATTGTCGGAAACTTTGACTGATAGATTTCGTGACCCAACATCATTTATTGATTTGATGTTAATAAATAACATCTGTTGACGTTTTATAAGATCGTATGTTGACGTTTAAAGTGTCTTTACAATATCGGCAGATATTTGACATTCGACTAGTGTTTCATATTTTTCATTGAACAGAAATTGGGGTTAACAGATTAATTAACTCATCAGTCAATATATCAATACATGTAAGCACACTGTCACATTAAACGTCGCTCAATATGTAAACCGATGCTTAAAATTATATGATCTTCTTCCAGGACACATTGATTCTCAAACACTTAGAATCACGCACAACGAGTTCAGAGGGTGGGTGTGGAAGTGTTGGCGAGTCAGCTCAAAACTTGATTTTTATAGTACATTGGTACAGGCCCATGAAGTTGATTAAAGTGTTGTATTTTCATTTAACATCTTTTTTACGCCCATTTTCAGGATACATTAAACCTGAAACACTTGAGTGTCGCCCACAATCAGCTACGGATGGTGGGTGGGGAAGTAATAGGCGAGGCGCTTGTTTGGAATGATACCATGGAGACGCTGGATCTCTCATGGAACAATCTGCGCAGGGATGGCGCAGTCCTGGTAGCCGAGGGCCTCGCGGTAAAAAAATTATATATTAAATATAGTTTCTAAACATTAAATTCCATGCTCTTCTTGTTTGTTTTTCTCCTTTGCTCCTTATGTGCAATCAGCATGTTATCCGTCCAAAAGGACACAACCACATAAACATTGTGTACAGCACTATATATACGCACAGAGCTTTATGGCGAAACGATTTTAAACAACACGTAAAACTTACCACGTGCTATCACGGATCTGGGCATGTTTGATCATGTTTGCTCATGTTTGCTTACTGCGGATTTGCACTTATAAACAAACAGTTTATTTAATATATATGTTTTACGAAGAATTGATTATGAGTTTATGTCATCTTCTATATTTTCCCTTTTCCAGGAAAACACATGCTTAAAGAAGCTTAACTTAGCATGGAACGGGTTTTACCTGGACGGATGTCGCGCGCTATCACGTGCACTGGAGGACAACAAGACGCTCATAGAACTTGATCTCACGTGCAATAGAATCAGCAAAGAGTGCTTGGAGAAACTGCTGGGAGGATTGAAGAAAAATAGTACTCTAGAAATACTTAGGGTACGTCATACCTTCTTGATCATACTGCTGTATAAATCAGTATATGCGATGATACTAACTTTCATTTGTTTAACAATATATCTGTTTCTTTTAATATACGCTTGTATAGTTATTGAAGCCAGGGCATGTCTTTAGCAAAAGTTCTCCTTTAAGGGGGATTACTAGTATGTGATATTTTATCTAAAAGAAAATATAAAAAAGTATGCATAAATAATGATTTGGAAAGCAATACTTCAACTTATTAGAATTGTAATGAAAATATCAATCTCTATTTCTCCTTCTTAGTTGGGTTGGAACCCGCTCACCCCTGCGGGCGCCATGATTATGTTGGAGTTTATCCGGGACACCAAAACCAGTGCCATCAAGGAATTAGATCTTACAGTTAGTAAATTAAAAGTTCATTAACTGTTTGGGGTAGAATACATTCAATATGTGAAAGCAACTTCAAGTGACTTAATCGTGGCTGATTTATCATGCTAATGTTGATGGGATAGGCGAAAAGACGAACCACCTAACAACCAAGAACAGTTTGACCGTTGATTATTGCACGTTGTTCAATATCTGTTAAATATGTTTGTAAAAGTTTTACATCCAGTTGTTTTAGTGACCCCGTTCGACTTTTGCCTTCTTGTCGACCAACCAGGCAACGCGTGAAGGAACGCGAAGACGGGACAATATTTATATGTATATATAGTTATTAGTTTCTGCATGATCTTGTGTCGGTTGCATTGGTAGCCTTAAAACGCAGTGCTAAATTATAACTCAAATCCAAAGTACAAGATCGTTTGTGTTGTTTCAGTAACGTAGCGACAAATAGTATTTAGTACTATTTACTAGATATATTTGCTTCTCAGCTTGTGGAACCGGCAATCATGCCTCTGAGGTCATAGAAACTGTTTCCTAAATACTAGAACTTGATCTTGGTTAGCTGTTTTTCGTCTTCAAGAGTCTTGCACATGTGTGTCCGTCGTTTAGTGTCGTCTGTGTCCGTCGTTTAGTGTCGTCTGTGTCTGTAGTTTAGTGTCGTCTGTGTCTGTCGTTTAGTGTCGTCTGTGTCTGTAGTTTAGTGTCGTCTGTGTCTGTAGTTTAGTGTCGTCTGTGTCTGTAGTTTATTGTCGTCTGTGTCTGTCGTTTAGTGTCGTCTGTGTCTGTAGTTTAGTGTCGTCTTGTCTGTAGTTTAGTGTCGTCTGTGTCTGTAGTTTATTGTCGTCTGTGTCTGTAGTTTAGTGTCGTCTGTGTCTGTAGTTTAGTGTCGTCTGGGCCCTTACACGGTGCCTCTAAACAGGGTTTATATTTGATTGTGTGCTTACTGGGCTTATTCCTGTAGTTTTTATTGTTTAATTGGGAACCTTACACACACAGTATATTCCATGTATTCTGTAGGACCAGCTTGTTGAGCCCGCATTTGTCGCGTTGCTCGGGGAAATGGAAATGAAGAAGGAAATCAAGGTTGCCTTTGGACAGGTAGGAAAACGTTAATGTATTTTGCAATCTAAGTGAATGTAGAATGGCTCACAACTGAACACATCACGTCCGGTATTAAAAAGTCATACGCATCAAAATGACTTAATATGAATGTCTTTATGCATATAACATGAACTACAATGTGTTGACTTTGTATCGGTGGTTTGTCGCCTTCCAACTACCTGGATCATAACAAAATGTGTACTGTAGATATTTGTAAAGGCGGATACGTCCTCATAAACCTGAAAAAGGGAGTTGGTTTCTCATAATTGTCTATGAAAATGGCTGGGTCTTCTAAATTTGGCAAATGTAAGTGTATTAGAAATCTTTTATTCCTAAAGGCACTCGCATATTTCATAAAAATTAAGGTAACCTGAAAAAAATATATTTTTTTTATAGGGCTTATTTCATTCAAAAGTCGTCTAAAACTTAAACAAAATGTAACAACTAAATATTTAGGAAACGAGGTGTACTCTAAACGTCAACGGTATTATTTAAATAGTTTCTATTGGGGAGATATTATTTAAATAGTTTCTAATGGGGAGATATTATTTAAATAGTTTCTATTGGGGAGATAGTATTTAAAGTTGAGCAAAAGATATGTAAATGAATACGGCAATTTGATTTGCAGGTCCTCGGAACGGACAAGCGTGGTGACGACGATGACGAAAAACAGTTGATGGACGAGAACCCCATCATCGTTCTCATGGAGTTCGGCAAATTGATGGGATTCCGACTCATGGACTTGTTCTCTGCTCTCGACAAGGACGGAAGTAAATCTCTAGATCACCAGGAGATACGCAGCGGACTCAGGGTAAGTGTAATAATTAAAAGCGTTCATTAAATTCGGCAAGATGATTGGCTTCCGACTTATGGACTTGTTTTCTGCTGTTGTTAAAGACTGAAGTAAGGGATGCCAATTTGACTCAGAGTAAGTTATTTTTGAAATCACTTTCTTTACCGCGGCCCTGCGTTCAGTCAAAGTGTTTGCGGCTAACGTGTGCGATTTGGCTTCAGTGTATGCGCTACGAGGCAAAGGAGATGCAAAACAAAACAGTTTGCTAACGTAAGTTTACTCTTAATAAAGCCATAAATCAACGCCGAGCAGTACATAAGTTCGACAATTTGATGGGATTCTGACTCATAGTTGTGTTTTTGGTCCTCGTCAATGTCGACAACAATTAGGATGTTAAGTGCCTTTAAGCAGTAACAGCTTTGTTTTGTTTAGGATACTGCTTCTCCACATAGCTCTGCCATCAACATAGAAAGCTACCAGAATCTACATTACTACCATATTACTACAGAGGTACGAACCGGACAAAGCTGGGTTATTCTTGTTCAATTGATAAGCCTCAAGTGGATGCTACACATGTATGGACATATACATGTTTATACCATCGGATAGTTCTCTTGTAAAGAGAAAGTTTAGCCGCAGTTGTTCAGGTTTCGATACGTTTGCAGTTCTGTGAATGGGCTATGAAATACTTAGAACATGGCATAGTACTGATAGTAGTTAGTGTCTATATGTTATACCAATTTATAGTAGACGATAAATGTATGGAAATGATCTTTCATTTTATGCAGATGGTGAATATCCCGCTCAGCGACAAGTGCATCGAAATCCTGATCAATAAGTTGGACGTAGACGGCGACGGAGAAATAGACTTTGGGTGAGCGCTCTTTATTTCTCTCTTTTACAAGCTGAAGGATTATTATCGTCAGAACGGGGCCATAAGTCAGCTCAATCCCATGGCCAATTAGTGTCTGGAACACTTAACACAGTCCAAGCAGATTACCAACTAATCTGATCGTGACGACTCTCGTTAGGGTGGTTGTGAAACACGCCGTGCACGTGAATTTGTACGTGTAGCTGAACGTACGTGTGAAAGTTGCAGTAGAAGCTAAAATTCAATAACGAACTTTTGCATTTAACTTGTAATTGTTGGTTCGCTGCTTAAATTCTTTGTTGTGCTATAATATATGCCATATTTAACTTGAACACTGCACACATACATGATCTTCTTCTTGCACACATGAAAACCACGCGTACACGCACCCGAACACGTGGGTTAAGCAACCTCTCCATTAAAAATGTATATACTGGCCAGTTAAATTCCTGGTATGTGTTTGCCACTATTTAAGGCTTTGGGCAGACATTTCATTAATTAAAAGGCACCAGGCTTCGACTTTTACTTCTATGTAATTTAATCATCAAAATCCTTTTGTTTTGCTCTTATTATCCTATCGACTTTGTTCTCTATAGCGAGCTGACGTTTGCAAAGACTGACCTTGGGTTGATATTGTTCTCTTACCATCCTTATGACTTTGTTCTGTTTAGCGAGCTCATGGCAGCTCAGACGGAGCACAGGAAGAAGATGAGCAAGTTCTATGCTGCACAGGAGAGCGACATCGACATCGAGGACACCGACATCGGGAGAGTCCGGATCAAGCTATCGCGCCTAATGGCGAAAAAGATGTCCGGGAACCCGGCTTTTAAACGTAGTGTTCAAATGATGCAGGATTTATTAGAAAAAGGCGGGGAGCAGAGACTTGCTCAAAATCTTTCCGCTGCTATGCAAAATTTGAAAAGCGCGGTTGGTCTCCGGCCTTCGTCCGCGGATAAGACTGTCAATTTAACGGAAAAACTAAAGAAATGGAAGCCTATGGCAGTCTGAACATTTTATAGTATATGTATTTTGTCTAGTTAACAAAATACTCTGCTAATCGTGCCAAACTAGTCTTTTATAAGTTATTTAGTCCATGCTCCCCGCAGGTTACTGCTCAACGTTCAATTTTGCAACAGTTAAAAATGAGTTTTCTTGAATAAACATTACTTTAGAAATATATTTGAGAAACAATATGTTCGTATACATAATTAACTGATGTGTAGTAACAAATATTTGCATGGAATAACAGTGTGCTTAATTATGTGCTACCAAATAAAATATACATGTTACTTAGCCTTATATGAGACTAAAAGTGATAAATATCATTAATGCATTCATTAACGTGTTCATGTTTTGCGAGCTTACAGTTGTTGACTAATGTGCTGTATGTCATACATGTATTCATAGAAAGGCGTTTTACATACATGTGCTTTGCCTGTGTTTTAAATGAATGCTATAACCCATGCTTATAAAGGAGCGGTAGTTCAATGTAATCTAACCAACATTGATGTAGTTTGGTCCAACGGCTTACATGCTAGCAACCAGTGCATTTGCTGTATGGTAGATATAGGGTAAGACAAACTTTTGATGTTGTTTAGTTGGCTATAAAAGACCGAAAGCTATCATCTAGTGAGTTCTAATAATTTTATGTATTTAAAAAAAATTGTTTTAGCTAGAAACTGCTTACCTTAACATGTAATACCGTTTATTCGTATCCACTTACAACAAGTTTTATTTTGTAGTTTACTCTTAGTTTTATCAACCTATTAATTGTGTTGCTTTTAAGTATGTTATGAGTAATGAAAACTCTGCCATAATGTATATATATATTCATGAATAAACCATTTTTCTGATTCCATGGTTTCAGGCAAGATGACTTCTCTCCTGGAGCAGATGGGTATCCTGGAAGCGGACCAGTAATAGCTACCCATAACGAGGCCCTTGTTATCAGACATTGTTATACGTTGCCATGACAATCAACAGCCAATGACATTCAAATGAACTTCCATCTTATTATTGTTGAAAGTATTAATGTAATATTTAATATAATAAACGATTAATGTAAACATTGTAGTAGCGACCGACTGACTTTTATTGTCAGGAACTTATTTAACAGGAGTGCCACAAAGCAGAAAGTGGAATTTTTATACAGTTCCTTGACCTTCCTCAAATAAAGGTTCATGAATACCGTCTTGAAAAGAGCATCCTTTCAACTGATCGGTATCAAATTATACATACAGTTTGTACCATTGTATCAAGGGAGACGTTCAATAACTATCGTGCGCATTTATAAGTGAATACTAGCGTTCTAATCTATCCGCACTCTAAAAACGGCTAAGCTGCTCCTACTCATTATTGTTGAGTCAATGGATTTAATGTATAAACGAACACGATAGAAACAAATCTCCAACATGGTGCACTTTCTAAAAGAGGTCTTGTTAAACTCAGATAAACATGATTTGAGTGAAAAAGTGAGCGTTAAATTGAAGGCGGACGCCCGCCTGCCAAACCACCGAATGGACACCGCTCTTACGGTAAAACGGATATTGAGGATACATGTATAACTAAAGGACATCTGATTTATGTCATTTATGATTTCAGCCAAAGACTGTTCAAACAAAATATCTTGCTACATCAATGTAAATACATGCAGTTAGACAACAGTTCAATATCACACATGGTAATATATTTCACTATTATGACTAAACGTAGTGAATATTGAACAATAATATCACAGTACGCCATATTTTGGCATCTCATTAAATGTTAATTGTAATCTCAATATGACACAAACTTCAAACATGTGAATGGTCATTCCTGATATAAGAATGCCCCAACAGTTCAGCGTAACTAATGAATTGGCAAATTGTAAGTTAAACAATCTAATTCCTGTCAAGGCAGGGACTAAGCATACATGATCCAGCGCTTTTAAAAAAACACCAGGAACTCGCTTTTGTAATATCGTCCAACGATCAATCCACATAGTGTTAGTGTGGCAGAGCCTCCATGACCGGCCGTGTCCCGAGTGTCTACACCAATTAAACACCTAGTTAACTTTCCTCATAGCTCTTCAATCCTCTTCAGCTTGTTGATTACGGAGTCCACTTTGTCTGCTGCCGTCCGTGATTTCTCCGCCAACTTCCTGATGCGTAGATGCATCTTCCTTCTGAAGTCCTTCTCCGCCGATAGCAGCTCGCTGGAGAATAAATAGTGGCATTCATAAGTCTAAATGCGTTTACAATTGAAGTAATATGAGTATGAACTTGCTGGGGTTGGGAGGCTGTATGCACTTTTTTAAAATGAGCTATGGGCTTGTATTCATTATTAGTCTTAAATAGATCTAAGAACGATGTAGCTAATCGGATTACTTGTTATTAAGAACTGAACAATAGAGTTAATGAACTCAATGATGTATGACAATAAGATTCATTTAAGTTAAACATTGAATACCTTCCAAGGGAAGATAAAAAAAGAAAAAAGAATCTATTCAGCTTGTTTCAGGAAACATTATGCAGTGAAGAAGAATGAAACGCGCAACATTTAAAATATTGAATAAAAATTTGAAAGAAAATGCTGGGAGTCTTAATGAAAGAGTCAACCTCTCCTCGACGATAGATAGACGTAATATGGCACTGTAATGCTGAAGTAGTTTGCAGTTCCATATGACACTACTAGATCGTGGTCACACTTTTAATTTGTTGAATTGGTGTGCACTGAATGACAATAAATATATGATCAGTTTAATTGTGCATAACTGCAGAGATTTGTTCCAAGAACATGACCATTTAAAAGGGTATTTGAGAGTGGACATTCCGTAATGATGAACAAGGCCTACTAGTCTATTAATATCTGGACACGTTATCTAACGCTCAGGCGCATGCCTCCGCCAACGAGACTGTCGGCCAAATTCACATTCAATACTTTAGAGTTCTGACAACCAAAAATAATTTAGGCAGAGTACAACCGCCAATTTTGCATTGGTAACAAAAATCCCGTCAAATTTCCATCAGTTATTTATTGGATGTAATAAGTGAGTAATTTTGAAACTCGCGCGTGCGCACTGGCTAGTTTAAAAGTATTCCCGATACATTTCGTGCTGAACCGACTAAGAAAGTTTGCATTTAGATTTGTTTTCTAAAAGATAAGTTGGCGCTGGGTTGTGCCCGGCCTGCTGACTTAATCGATAAGAAGACCAAAAGTAAACACTAACTGTATATTTATATACAAGCAAATGAAAACAAAGATATTTTCTTGGCCAGTTTTGCAGAGAAACACGCGAGACAGGCAGGAGGTTAACAAATCAAGTCTGTTTAGAGAGAAAACTCATAAACTTAAAAAAGGCTTTAATATAAAAATGATAAAAACATATCTAAAGATGAGAATCAGCTACAGTATACAGAAAAAACGTCGTTTACCTTGCTGAACTTTGAGTCAGAAATGAATGGCATGTGCAGTGTTGTGGTCTAGAACAACATCGACATGGTTGACCTACTTGCTCCACACATACACACGATGTCGGTTGAAAATACACTGATGCTTCAGTAGTTTAAGGATTCCTATGTTCATATAAACTTCCCTTTATAGTAAGTAGGATATATTGTGTTGTTAATTTGTGTTATTGTGAAAAAAACTTTCCTTACTTTCCTTACTTTAAAAATCATTTCCGCTTGATGTTGAAATATTATAGATATACATGTATGTTGGAAAAGTGAAGAACACGACATCACTATTTAAGGTACTCATTAAAAAGGGCGAACACTATTTTTTTTAAATACTTAAAGTATGAATGCTAATCGTCTTATAATTCTGTTTTGCCATGTATACCATTTTATAAATGAAGAGGCCATTCGAAATGATTCCAAAACACGAGATGTAGTACTCATTTTAATGTATTAACTTATGTGTGGAGCAAGGAGAATTTTGGTATTATCAAAGTTTTCAAAATTGTATATTCCAAAGAACAATTTTGAATATCTTTACTAATACACAGATACCCAAAGTAATAGTTTGATGTCTTTTTTTGTTCAAACTGTGAACAAAGTTTATACTGTCAAATGAAAACAAATCACAAGCAATTGAGCCACATCTATACATAAAACATTCATCAAGAATGCCATACCTACCTTTATCAGTTTTCTGAACATCCTAGTTAATAATATACACACATGCGATTAGTATGCACACACATACACATGTTGACATATGATATATGTTAGAGATGGAAAATACACGAATCTATTAATGACAATTAATGAAATATAGTGTTAAGTGGAATTATTTGCCTCTCTCTTTCAATGACATATTTTACGGGTTTTTTTGTATAAATCTAAGGTTAACATTGTTAGTGAGGTTAAATGTTAATATATATAATGGTTATACATTCAAAAACATATAAAACTAAAAACCTTAAAAACGTGCATTTTAAATTTTAAACTCACAAAGTGAATAACTTAAGATGGTTAAATCCAGTGATACAGCGCTTACATGTTGCGTTACATATAAAGCAAACCAATTACACTTTCAATTAAATGACGTGATTCAAACATTACTTTTGGTAGTTGAACTACAAACAATATAGAGAGAGTTCATACTAACCCTAGGTCTACTTCACCGTCTCCGTCTGTGTCTAATCGGTCAACAAGTTCGTCTAACTGGGCGGCTGTTAGCAAACTGTTCTCCGCCTGCAAACAAAATACTCATTAGTATAATAGATATATTTCCATTTATTTCGTTATTTGGTAACTTTTCAAGGAAATGAGAGAATTGCCTGGGCATAATCAACAACAAAACATAACGCGAATTTGGAAACTAACAGTTAACGCATTGATATGCCTTTCTGTAAAAAATATACTAGACTAATTTATATGATATATTTGAAATACAAACTACCAAACTATGCTAATCACATAAAATTATATATTCCTAAAATGTGTTTCATCAGTGGGCGAAATGATATTTTGTATACATTCATTTTGGAGATTCAACATTCAGCCGTCACTGATTTAATCAGGTGAATCGGTAGATTTATACAGAGGCTGGACCAGTAGAAAGCATATCATTTCCACCAGTAAGGTATCTTAAGGGTTATTAGTATTAAAGCATTTATTAAGGTAAATGCAGACTTTAACTGAATAGAATGGTTTAGTAATACTGGACACATAAGTC
This sequence comes from Mya arenaria, assembly GCF_026914265.1. Lineage (NCBI taxonomy): Eukaryota > Metazoa > Mollusca > Bivalvia > Myida > Myidae > Mya > Mya arenaria. Next base: position 6,296,179 of record NC_069124.1, read on the forward strand.
AACAACTTGTTGATGTAACTTACAATTGACTTTGCCGAAACTCATTTATCATTAATAATTAATAAAATTTGTGTCCTTTTAATTATAAGTGATAGCAATAGTAAGAAGAAAGTGTGCATGGTCGTACACCAAAAAGCTCATGTTAGTATCTTCAGTCGTGCAAATGGTAACAAGATATTTCTTGACGTGAATGCAGCTTGAATATCAAAGCAAATCTTAATCGAAAACACATAGTGTAACCTGTTTCTGTTTTTCTTTTGTTTGGTTATCTATATCCGCCTTTATTTCCTGAAAATTACTAGCAAATTGCTAATTTCTGGTGCAAATATACGGATTATGTTCTATGAACATACAAATACATATTGTTAAAGGTACTAATTATTTGGTGTGCCAAATTTTATTGCTATTTTGGAGAAATGACAAAACTATTGATGAACTAATTCTTTAGGTGGCTGAAGTTCCGAAACTAACCAATTCATTACTTAATGACGTATGTTAGAAGCATGTGGTCTACACAACACTCAAAACGCGAGAACATTACGAAAAATGACACTGGGTAATTTATTGGTATGTTATAGAAAACAAAACTATGCTTTGAATTTCCATTTCTAGGGTGGGTCATACCTGAAATCCTCGCTTAAACTCTTCTCTGTCAACGCTGAAGTTTCCGTCCTTGTCCCACTTCTTAAGTAGGTCAATCACCCGGTATCCCTCGTCATGCATAAACTTGAACATACGCACCACCGGGTCTCGCCAATCTAACGCATCCGGGTCTTTCGCGGGGGCCGTTACGCTTTTGACTATTGCGCCGAACATAATCCGTAGCGGGATGGGACGTTTTGACTTAATCTCGTCCCATTCCTTGATGAAGTCTGTGCGTACCACGATGTCCTAAATATCGATTCAAAATGGAAACAAATTGTTCAACCAGCAATCAACATCATGTTAGAAAACGTTATTGTACAGAGTTTAATGAAACATATGGAAATAACTCGCGTCGTCTAAAGGGACGGAAATTCGTTTGATAACATGTTTAAAAGCATATACATTTGTATAAGTTGTGAGTTTAAATTTTAAGCGGACTTTTCTTACGAATTGAATGACCGCCGTAACATGTAGGTAAGTCGTTATATGTTGTGTTTTTAAGAATATATATGGTTTTGAAAGTCTACATTCACTCAAAACTATCTTAATTTTAGTCTAAAATGCTTCTTTAGCATCGGGATGTATATGAACGGATGATGGAAGCGTGAAACCTAGATAGATCAATTTGGCAACACATCTATTAGATTTCAGCATTTCTGATAATTACGACCTTTTAATGTATTTCTCTATACATGTACTCGTCCGATTGTCCAAAATGTGTCATTTCCTGGTTTTGTCAAGTTTCTCATATAAAAAGGAGTCGTGCACGAAACCACAAAATGTGAATATGTGATGAAAAATGGCCTGTGAAAACTTGTGAAATGTGAGTACATATGTGTCAAATTGCACCATTTAATGCCTAAATTGATGCTTATGTCCAGGTCCTCCTGAAATACCAGAAAAGAATGGCACAATGTTGTCAACCGCCTTAAATATACGTTTATAACATACATCATTAATCAACTATTACGTATATGACGCAATAGGGGGACACTCGCGGTACCAATATCAGACAATTGACGACAATATACGCCAAAACTCGGTCAATATCAACCGAACTCGGCCAATATGAGTTTCATCCTTTTTGATTGGCTACAAAACTCGCCTAATATAAGAATTGAGAAATGGACCATTTTCATTGGCTGTCGAAACTCGCCTAATATGAGAAATATGCTGGATATTATTTTAAAAGGAGCCATTTTGTTTTTCAATTTCAGACTGTTTTAAAGATTTTGTGCTTGGTTTAAACCTATTTGGAATAACTAGCCCATTAAATTCTTCAACCACTTTGTACGGTTTGATCTAACAGTTGTATTTAACCTGTGGGTGGTTTTACGACTATAATTTTTGTGTATACCGAAAAAAGGACGACGAAGGTTTGACGTTTATGCATACGATTTACGAAATAAAGACAAATAGACATGCTTCCTTAGACTGTACAGCGATTTATTCATAAGTATGCGCGATGTCACTAAAGGATGCATGTCAAAATCAGCAAAGTCGTGTCTAGAAAAAAAGGTTAGCTGTATTGGTCCGAGCACTTTCGGGCTCATGCAAATACAGCTAACCTCGGACAAATAACTAGGCCAATGTGAAATCACCCAATTAATAACATTATAGTGAAAATGGGGACATGAAACAAAGCTAGTTGTGGGTGTTATATTGAGCTAGGTGTGGGTGTTATATTGAGCTAGTTGTGGGTGTTATATTGAGCTAGGTGTGGGTGTTATATTGAGCTTGGTGTGGGTGTTATATTGAGCTAGGTGTGGGTGTTATATTGAGCTAGGTGTGGGTGTTATATTGAGCTAGGTGTGGGTGTTATATTGAGCTAGTTGTGGGTGTTATATTGAGCTAGGTGTGGGTGTATTTATTTGATAGAACATCTTATTTTCATTAACAAATCAGGGACATTCCGAAGCATGAGGTACGATAGATTTCTGTCACACGAATGTCCCATCTTAAAAACACGAAGATACTTAAACTTAATGATATACCTGTTATATTTTCGTGTTTGGAACCGATCTAACTTCGGTTCCTTTCAATAATAAATAAGTGTATACAGTGGGAACGATTACTTACAGACAAGTCAAGTTTCGTAAGAACACATTTCTCTGACTCTCCGATCGCTTTTAAAATTGCATAGGCAACTTCCGGTGAGAATGGATTCTGTCCGATCTGAAAACAGGGTAATCAAGAAAGGACTATAATTGAAAGAAGACAGGCGAATACATATAGCCATAAATTAAAGGGCATGAATACGAGACAGAAAAATGGTATACAAGAAATTCACTTACGATGTTTTATTTTGATATTTGCCGTAATAAAATATATTCGAAATTCGAATGGGTTGATTATTGCGTATGCGTTAGAGAGTGTAACTCACCCTGAGCATATCGAGGCCGTCATTCTCCTGGAGGCCTTTGATGAGGAGCGGAACGGCCTTCATCCCAAGGCGGTTGTTGGAGACGTCAAGCTCCCGTAACGTTCGGTTCTCGGCGAGCGCACGCCCTAGCCCTTCTGCACCATGCTTCGCGAAACCGTTCCACGACAGGTTGATCTTTTTAAGCGCTACGTTTCTCTAAATGGGAATCATAAGTCAGTTATGCATTCTAACATATATAGAGTTTGGAACATTTAGTCTTCGTTTGGGACAGATTATAAATTGTATCTTGTTGAATTCATACAGAAATAGTGACAAAATATATAATGTGTGATCTGATTATCCATGTTAATATTTCTTATAACAATATATAAGTCAGACAGGCATTTTTTATTAAGAATTGTACAATGTACATGTCTACATAAACATATATATTTTCATATATATCTTATTACTATAAGTACTCTGACGTAAATTTGTTTTGATGTAAAACAGCATTCAACATATTTAATGCTTTATTCTGTAACATTCAAGTAATAATATTGCATTTCCCAGATTAAAAGTAGGAACAATTGCAGACTGATACGAAATAAGGGGGGGGGGGAATTCATTTTCATAGGAATCCGTTTTGCAGATAAACGTCAAATATCAAAAGCATAATAAGGACCCACTTTTAATATAAAGAGTTACCTGAAGACCAATAGAGACGGCGGTGGCTCCATGGCCCCGGATGTGGTTCCAACTCAGGTCCAGCTCCTGTAGAGTGTCGTTTATTGCTAGAATAGCGGATGTTTGTAGCTCTTAGTTTGCATTATTGGTAAGCAAACATACTTTTTCACAAAGCACTCCATTTATCATTGTGAAAATCATAATAATACTTTGTTCATTCATAAAGTTTGCTTGGATCGATGCTTGATATTGTGCATATGTAAAAAGCTAGCTTCCAAGCACTTTAAAAACAGTAGGTAATGTAAACTTCTTTACATAACTGAAACTATTTGGTAAAGGACAAAACTTGAAGTGATTGAAGTGAATACAAAAGTAAATTTGTTCAGACATTCTCAAACATCTTAACTTTTAAATATTAAGAATATCCAAATACCAATACGTAGATTATACGTCTATTAAACAATATACATAATTAATGAACAATTAACAGAACTGAAACAACTTGGTAAAGGGCAAAACGTTATTGAAGTGCATACAAAAGTATTGATTGGTTTAGAATTTCTCAAACATCTTAACATGTACTAGAAGAAGCGCATACGTAATATATACTTCTATTAAACAATGCTAATTATTAATGTACAATGAGCTGATTATATCAAAATCTTTAAAATTAAATATTTCTTGGTAAATACTGCACACCCACCGATGGCCCGTCCAATGTCGATTGCACCATGTTCACTTAATCGGTTGTGGCTCACATTCAGCACTCTTAAATGGGGATTAAACTGAAAAAAATATCAAAACAGTCAAACTAACAGTTTATCGACCAATATAAACAGCCGCACTCCTTTAGTGATAATATTGATAAAGTTCAATTTGAATGTATTGGAGAAATTAACCTGCTTCGTAACCAAAGCACTATTTATGAAAACAAATCCACCTTTCCAAAGGGTGCATTATGATTAAAAGTTCATTTATGGTGTAACGAGATCTACCAATACAGCCTCATATTTGTCAACTTTTCTGTTACCTCTATCATATCTGCTACGTATTTGGAATCAGAATCCTCAAGTCCACTTCCTGCAAATAGTTTAAAAAAACTATTTTATTCTGTCTAGAGCGGTATTCATAAAATATCTTAAATCATTCAGTTAATTTCCTGATTTAATTTCTCAATCATCATATGATATAATTACTTAATAATTTCTGCTTTCTACTTGCATTGACTTTATTGAAAATACCAGGCCACAACATATGTATTTTTTCTTTATTTTGACTGTGAACCATTCAGAAATCGTCATTAGTTCCTGTAGTTCGGGAAAACAAAACATGTTTAATGTATATCGGTCCTGTGGCCCGTTTCAAAAAGACATTTGTGCCGTAAACCTTGCGTTGCTTATGGGAGTGGCATTGTCTATGCGATAAATATCTTAAGGATATTTGTTTTGAAACACAGTAACACCAAGCACGGAGTGCATAGAAAGTTACAATCTTAAGCCTTTATAACGTTCTTTTGTGAAACGCAACCCAGGTTCGATGTCGTATTTATAATATTTAAACACGTACATGCATCTTTCTGAAACATAAGTTTATATATGTAAAGATAATTGGTATGATATATAAGCTACAGATAACTGATTTTGCATTATGGCGTAATGTGATAAAAAATTGTTTCATTACGTGTTACCCACATATATTGTCTTGTAGCCAAAGTGATACTCGCATTTCAGCAGGTGTATACTGAAGGCATTCAAGCGTATTTACCCAATATATACATTGCTGCGTCCACAGTTAAACCATGTACCTGTGTTGTCAAGGGTTTGGAAGGGTTTCAGGTTCGAAAGGTCTTAACTATATGATCAAAACATAGTCCACAGTTGAATGGCCATATGTGTAACAAGTACCTGTGATGTCAAGGGTGTGAAGATGTTTGCCATCCTTCAGCAATTCTGTAAAGGCGTGCGCTCCTCGGGATCCTATAAGGTTCTCTGCTATCCTCTGTAAACACACGGGCGCACATGAGCGAATACATCTGTTTACCACACTTTAATACTGCCAGCTTTTATTTCATTCAACTGATCATCATTATGGTGAAATGACAATTTGTTCAGCAGACGTCATCACCTTGACAAAGTCTTTCGCCGTGGTTATATTATTTTGACAATTACACAAATTAAAATTGTGAAAGAAATACAAATATAGAAAGAATACTTGTTTGTTTCAGAGTACAACCAATATATATTTCAACAAGTCAGCACCATAATCTATATTTAACAACTGGCGACGTTGATAAATATGTACTTTCGGATTTCACGATACGAATTATATTGCGATCTTTACTGAAACAAGTATTTGTTTAGTAATTTGCCTAAAAGTAATATGAAATGACAGTCTATTGTAGTTTTTCAGACTAGCACGCACAATTATAAACGTAACGTGATCGTCGGGATTGTGTCCCTGTCCTTTGCGCGGGATAAAATTCAAAAAAATTGACGATAAAAAATATTTTTTCACCGTTTTAAACAGTGAAATATCGGTTATATTTCACTAATAAATCTCTAAAACCACCAGGAAGAATAGCATAAATACTATTTCTTTGTTATTTTGACAACTTGATTGAGATATGATTGGAAATGTGACGACACTTACTACTTCGGTGATGACGTCATTATCGCGAAGCATCTCGGCGACACTGACCGCGCCGTCTGCTCCAAGGTCGTTATCCTCAAAGTCGATACTTTCGACAAAACGATTATTCTAAAACAAATAAAATGAATACAAATAAAATTTATTATATTAGTGTTAAAGGACGAGTTTTTGTTTCTTAATCCGCACCCCCCCCCCCCGCCAAATCATCAATGTTATAAAATTAATGCGCTCAAAATGTACCGTCTTGGATTTATATAGATATTTTTCTTCGGGGGAGCACCCCGAGCCCCCATACATCTGCCAAAACATTTAACCAAAGCCAAATAAATATAGCTGTTAAGGGAAAGGCGCAGGTCTAAGGTTATGCCACGTCAAATCTTGGAACCGACTCTGCAAGACACATATTACTACTCTACAGGGTAAATGTGGTGTAATTTGTCAACTTTTAAAATAAAGCATCTGAATTTTTATTTACATAGTTAGGTGGTGTTTAGAACTAAGCTTACATTTTCGATTCATGTTTTAGGTATCAGGTAGAAGGCTTATGGGAAAAGTTCAACCTGCTAATTATTCATATTTTCGTATATATAAACGCATATTCAGGACAGGGTCAGTATTCACAACGCATTCTATTTTAATTCCTAACTGAAGTCACTTTCATAATTCAAGTGTCACTTTAGTCGTACGATAGCAAAACTTACTTTCTGAAAAACCTAATTGACTGTATTGAAAAAATACATGTTTTTATGTATAAAACACTGATTTCTTTTCATTTGACTTTGAAAATCTAAAGAAATCCACTTCAGTGAGATAATGACTAAAAAAATATGAATGCCGGCCCTAAACAGAGAGTGCTGCTTTTACGGTGATTTCTTGGTAAACACACTTAATATTCATATGATTCATTATTAATTTCATTGTAATTTGTTAAACCTCATAATGTATTGCTGATTAAATCTAGAAAAGTGAGGTTTTTGTGGACATGGCAAGGTGGCCAGGATTTAGATGCGTTGGTTAAAACGGCCATTTGCACAATGCACACATTATTCTCGCTGACTTTCAACATTTAAGGTTAAATGAAACCCACCACAAGCGCTATACAGACTGCTCTGGTACCAGGCGGACCTAGCGGATGGCTCTTCATCACCATGTTCTTGTCATTAATATGGCGGGCGACGTAGTTGACGGGAACCTGACCCAACATCCGGCACGCGTTCAGGTAGCTGTCTGTGTTCGTTCGTCTGTACTTTTCTTCGTCCGAGTCATCGGTTGTGGTTTTCTTTGGCTGAGTGGGTTGTGGTTCGACTGCGGTAGGTAATACATGTATACTCGACCGTGACAGGAACTACATGTATACTCGACCGTGACAGGTACTCCATGTATACTCGACCGTGACAGGTAATCGCGTATACTCGACCGTGACAGGTAATCGCGTATACTCGACCGTGACAGGTACTCCATGTATACTCGACCGTGACAGGTAATCGCGTATACTCGACCGCGACAGGTACTCCATGTATACTCGACCGTGACAGGTAATCGCGTATACTCGACTGCGGTAGGTAATACATGTATACTCGACCGTGACAGGTAATCGAGTATACTCGACCGCGACAGGTACTACATGTATACTCGACCGCGACAGGTACAACATGTATACTCGACCGTGACAGGTAATCGCGTATACTCGACCGCGACAGGTACTCCATGTATACTCGACCGTGACAGGTAATCGCGTATACTCGACCGCGACAGGTACTACATGTATACTCGACCGTGACAGGTAATCGCGTATACTCGACCGCGACAGGTACTCCATGTATACTCGACCGTGACAGGTAATCGCGTATACTCGACCGCGACAGGTACTCCATGTATACTCGACCGCGACAGTTAATCGCGTATACTCGACCGCGACAGGTACTACATTTATACTCGACCGTGACAGGTAATCGCGTATACTCGACCGCGACAGGTACTCCATGTATACTCGACCGTGACAGGTACTCCATGTATACTCGACCGTGACAGGTAATCGCGTATACTCGACCGCGACAGGTACTCCATGTATACTCGACCGTGACAGGTAATCGCGTATACTCGACCGCGACAGGTACTCCATGTATACTCGACCGTGACAGGTAATCGCGTATACTCGACCGCGACAGGTACTACATGTATACTCGACCGTGACAGGTAATCGCGTATACTCGACCGCGACAGGTACTCCATGTATACTCGACCGTGACAGGTACTCCATGTATACTCGACCGTGACAGGTAATCGCGTATACTCGACAGCGACAGGTACTACATGTATACTCGACCGTGACAGGTAATCGCGTATACTCGACCGCGACAGGTACTCCATGTATACTCGACCGTGACAGGTACTCCATGTATACTCGACCGTGACAGGTAATCGCGTATACTCGACCGCGACAGGTACTACATGTATACTCGACCGTGACAGGTACTCCATGTATACGCGACCGCGACAAGTACTCCATGTATACTCGACCGCGACAGGTACTCCATGTATACTCGACCGTGACAGGTAATCGCGTATACTCGACCGCGACAGGTACTCCATGTATACTCGACCGTGACAGGTAATCGCGTATACTCGACCGCGACAGGTACTACATGGACACTCGACCGTGACAGGTAATCGCGTATACTCGACCGCGACAGGTACTCCATGTATACTCGACCGTGACAGGTAATCGCGTATACTCGACCGTGACAGGTACTACATGTATACTCGACCGCGACAGGTACTATATGTATACTCGACCGTGACAGGTAATCGCGTATACTCGACCGCGACAGGTACTCCATGTATACTCGACCGCGACAGGTAATCGCGTATACTCGACCGCGACAGGTACTACATGTATACTCGACCGTGACAGGTAATCGCGTATACTCGACCGTGACAGGTACTACATGTATACTCGACCGCGACAGGTACTCCATGTATACTCGACCGTGACAGGTAATCGCGTATACTCGACCGCGACAGGTACTCCATGTATACTCGACCGCGACAGGTACTCCATGTATACTCGACCGTGACAGGTAATCGCGTATACTCGACCGCGACAGGTACTCCATGTATACTCGACCGTGACAGGTAATCGCCTATACTCGACCGCGACAGGTACTACATGTATACTCGACCGTGACAGGCAATACATGTATACTCGACCGCGACAGGAACTACATGTATACTTGACCGTGACAGGTACTACATGTATACTCGACCGTGACAGGTAATCGCGTATACTCGACCGCGACAGGTACTCCATGTATACTCGACCGCGACAGGTAATCGCGTATACTCGACCGCGACAGGTACTACATGTATACTCGACCGTGACAGGTAATCGCGTATACTCGACCGTGACAGGTACTACATGTATACTCGACCGCGACAGGTACTCCATGTATACTCGACCGTGACAGGTAATCGCGTATACTCGACCGCGACAGGTACTCCATGTATACTCGACCGCGACAGGTAATACATGTATACTCGACCGTGACAGGTAATCGCGTATACTCGACCGCGACAGGTACTCCATGTATACTCGACCGTGACAGGTAATCGCCTATACTCGACCGCGACAGGTACTACATGTATACTCGACCGTGACAGGTAATACATGTATACTCGACCGCGACAGGTACTACATGTATACTCGACCGCGACAGGTAATACATGTTTACTCGACCGCGACAGGAACTACATGTATACTTGACCGTGACAGGTACTACATGTATACTCGACCGTGACAGGTACTACATGTATACTCGACCGTGACAGGAACTACATGTATACTTGACCGTGACAGGTACTACATGTATATTCGACCGCGACAGGTACTACATGTATACTCGACCGCGACAGGTAATACATGTATACTCGACCGCGACAGGTAATACATGTATACTCGACCGTGACAGGAACTACATGTATACTTGACCGTGACAGGTACTACATGTATACTCGACCGCGACAGGTAATACATGTATACTCGACCGCGACAGGTAATACATGTATACTCGACCGCGACAGGTACTACATGTATACTCGACCGCGACAGGTAATACATTTATACTCGACCGCGACAGGTACTACATGTATACTCGACCGCGACAGGTAATACATGTATACTCGACCGCGACAGGTACTCCATGTAACCTCGACCGCGACAGGTACTCCATGTAACCTCGACCGCGACGGGTACTACATGTATACTCGACCGCGACAGGAACTACATGTATATTCGACCGCGACAGGTACTACATGTATACTCGACCGCGACAGGTAATACATGTATACTCGACCGTGACAGGTAATACACGAATACTCGACCGCGACAGGTACTACATGTATACTCGACCGCGACAGGTAATACATGTATACTCGACAACGAGAGGTTATCTATCATTGTAACGTCGAATAAAAAAGTATTTATCGTCTGAAAGAATTTTGAATATTTCAGAGGGCTAAGCTGAACTGCCATGCCAGCGTGAACGAATGTATTCACACACTTAGTGTTTATTCTTTCGAAAAATAAAACAACAACACAACAAACCAACTCAACATAAAACACGTTATCATTAAGTCTTTAAATATAAAGCATTTGTTTAAATCTGAAACTTTTTTAAAATCAATATACAGACTCACCATCAGCCATGATGTCGTATCCAGTGAAAGTAAACTCTTTTTGCAAGGAGAACACACTGGTTTTATCTGAACTTGAGTCCTTATCACCATTTTTACTAGAAGCGTCCTCCTGTTTAGGCGTTCCCGACCGTGAGCTTGCCCTCGACTCTCTTCCCGGCTGAACGAGGGACGCCGTGCGACTCAGGTACAGCGACGCCTTCTTGGAGCCCATCCCGAGCGCCCCCACTTCCGCTCTAGACCGTGTGTTTTCTCTGGTCACGTAAGGACCCTCACTAGCGGGCGTTACGACGTCTTCATCCATTTCCGTAATTGGCGAATGCGTAAGTCCCCCTCCTGGCCGGTATTTACTTTTCAGCGATAGCGCCATTCTTTGATAATAAGATTTACGAAGATATAGTAAATTCGGTCATAATAAAATAAATAGATCCTTGTTATGCATTTGATTTATCTTTTATAACTTTTGTAACTCTTATTTACATAGTCCGGATTTGTATCAATAAGCTTATCATCATTGAAACTGTTTCCATTTTCAGGTCTAAGGACCTCTGTACATGATTTCGTTTAAGATACAAATGAGGTTTTAATTATGTATAGGGTTGTATTGTCTGCGCGTTATAGAGGTGTAAATGAAAGATCTCGTGACTGATAGGTAATCATAGCCATGAATGGAACATCGCCCTTTCAAAAAATAATGTTACAATACTACATTGTTATGTCATATTTGACACCCATGCTGTCACAAAGAGGTACTAGTTAATACTTTATGAACTCGTGTTTCATGTGATACTAAATTAATATCAGTGATAATTAATAACAGCGCCGAACGTTGACGTGGTACATTGATCTATACTGATTTTAGTGTCTTCAGATATATATCTCCAGTGAAAAATATTAAAAACGCGCTTTTTTTCGGAAAAAAATAATCAGATAATATACATACCATATTGAAAGTAATAATAAACTCCATAATGTGCACTTGAAAAAGTGTTAGCTTATAATGAAGAGATCCATATCGTTGATCGTTGCGTGTAAATTTCCAATTAGAGCTGATTTACATGATTGTATCTGTCAACAGTTTGGAGTTAAGTAAACCTTGAATCTAATATAAAGCCTCAATAAAAAGTAATTTACTTGAAGAGTTGTTCATTTAAGTGATCGTTGAATGCTTGAGATACAAATTCTTATGTTGCACATTCTCTGTTAAAATTGACATTCAACCTCAAATAATAACACAATCTGATAGTTCGGAGTGGTTCAATTGCATAGAATAAGAGCAAAACTTTAATTTGTTATAAAAGCAAAGAGGTTCACTTCGTTGGAACTAAAATTATTATTTTTAGCTTTTAAGAAATCTGGGAATAGAATAACCAATGTTATCTGACTGTGTTTCTGTTGACATTAAATTAAACAAACCACACTATATATGAAATACTTGTACATATATAAGTTTATCGAATAGCAAATGGAAACTCAGAAATCTCTGTAAATTCATATCACAAGCATTTCTCTCTAAAATAACAAGGTTTAGATGTTTATCGTTAAATAATAAAAAAAAAAACGATTTTGAAATTTACCTGAATTTTGAAAAAAATGGTTCTCTTTGTTAAAATTCCCCAAAAAACCCCAACAGATTTTCATACAAGGTAACATAAAAAGCACTAGTTTCATCCAATATTTTTACACGGTGGCATGGTCGATTATGTAAAATATATGGCATCCATATTCACTCAAAGATACTTTAAATGAATTACCCATGCTAGTGTGCATGTTTCATTTCTTCTGATCCAGTTTCAATGGCCATTGAGTGGATCATTTCCCCCATCCATAATGAATTAAGACATCCGATAAAGATATACTTCGGATTACAAAATGTATCGATTCTACAAAGCTCTCGAAGATGCTACGACTCACGCGACAGGGTGGCTTTTAAAGTGGCACTCTTATTCAAAATCAATACACACACATGTAAAACAAACATCATTTTTGAGTGATACACCCTCAACTACTTACTAAATAATGCAATTAAGGAAAATATTAATTACTATTAACAATATTGCATCTGTGTATTTAATAGCTGAAAACTCAAAACTATTAAATGATTGGTGAATGCTAAAAGATTTACTGCGATCTACTATGGTCTCATAAGGTAGCAATACCGAGTTTTCTGCACATTTCTTTTCAATTAAACTGAATATCCTCCATAAGCATCATTGGTTTCGACATTTGGACATCCTTTTTTTCATCATATTTGGGAGTAATAGTGCATCTTTAAGACTGTTTTGAATACAAAATCATTATATAAAAATGCACTTTAAATGTATTATACAGACTTTTAAAACATGTTTGTTACATTACTTTCGAACGAATTTATCTTATGCTTATCCATGCGTAACATTTAATTGGAGTTATTCAAGCTAAACGTATTGATGCTCATTTGGTAAACTGAGATATACATGTATATAATAGAATATATACAAACGGACAGTGTAAATAAACAGTATATACACTTACCTGTTAATGAGTGTATTAAAATTCCGTTCAAAAGTGTGTTCAATATCACAAATAACGACAATTTAAAGTAAAACGAAATATTGCAATATGGACGAATATCCTTTGTATTTTTACATTATAAAACCATTTCTGGGTGCTAAGTACCTGTAAATTATATCTCAAATTGTTCTTTATCCGATCTGTAAACACTCTTATTTGGAACTGTAAGATGATTAGGAATATTATACAGCTTTTAAGTAGATATGATAACAATCAAGTTTTCGGTTACTGAAGATTTAAGCCATTAATATAATCATTGTTTCTTCAACCATTTTCTAATTCACAAAGTTGTTCCATTTTTTTCAAGAAACATTATACAAATTTATTGAACTAAATATTTGTCGATAAAGTCATTGTTGATCCACTGAAAACGAATACGGTTCAATTAATTTACTTTTGCAAAAATAGGAAATTGAACAATGTAATTTGTTTAGTTAAGAAATGAGCCAATACATGATCAGAGCTATTGATGTTAGCATTGCAATTTTAAGGGTAGAAAATGTAGTCCAAACAAGACAAATTAGTCCTATTATGGGTGAAATGTTTTGTCTATAATAATAGCAGTGGCATTTAATTGATAGACAAAAATCTTTATTCCAATACAAGTAATTGATTTGCGAAAGTTGTTTTATCGCTTTAAGAAGTATAATAGAAAGAGCGCTAAAGGCATACAGGATAATGAAACGATTTTGGAAGCATAATGTCTAATGCAATTTATACATGTATTAAAGAAAATACAGTGTATTATATTATCATGATTAAAACAAAATGTGATTATGCCAAACATAGAGAGGCTTTTCCAAGAGTATTAAAATATTTGTTCATTTTTAAAAGCAATATTTGGTTTGCGATTAAATTCCACAAAGCCAGCCGAAGTATTAACATTTCCATAAATCTCACCTATCTGCGCATTGATTTCCTTAATGAACTGGTGATTTTTGCATTTCTGCACCAAGTGTGTCTGTTTGCAATCGCTAAAAACAATGAATGCATTTACAAAATGGATTTATTTCATTTGATCACCTCGATTTACAGTATCACAGATTGTATGTGTTCGTATATAGCAACACCAGGGACTACGACGCCTTAATTGGTCAACAATCAGGATATTGGCGGCCGGTTAATTGGAGGTAACTTTCGTGGCTGTGGTTGCACCGCTTGCTGCTGCTGCCCCTTCCGATCAGTGGAAGCGAACATCCGGGAGTATTTCCGGTCTGTCTCCTTCTCCTTTAGCATTTCGTCCTCGTCCTCCGTCAGTAACTGCCGCTTTAGTCGCCTCTCCCCGTTTATGTACTCGCTGTAGAGGTAGAATGAGAAGAGATCAGGCTCTAATTTCACCAACGAACTACTTGTCAATCTCAGATCATATTACCACATACTATCACAACACAATTAAATGCTACATATTGATATCATTTTAACGTCTTCTATCAGAGATTATAAGATTGTTTGCGATATCAAAATAAGGTTATTCTGTATGCAAAAACAATTGCGATAATGAATCATGTAAGACTGTTCTGTGGTTAAATGAGTTCAGATTGAGAAATTACTAAAGTATTTTGAGATATTGGTGCCAGTAACCTTTGATATTTTTTTACGTTAACATTTAATTAAAGATTAAACAATGGACATCTTGAAGGAAATTACTTCAAGTAATAAATAACCGCTAGAAATCTAAACTTAAAACAGTTTTTAAATATCTTATAACTATTGCATGGAATAGTGAAATTGAGTGACATAATACTTGCAGATAATTTGAATATGAATTAATAAATATTTAAAATGAAATTTAAAATGTTTTGTATGGACAGTATACTATCCAGGACTCAGTATCGCTTAACACAACATCATTAATATAATGTAACAATTGTTCATATTTAAATATGCCAACTAATATTATAATTTTCAAAGAAGGTTAATCAAACATCATATCAAATAACATACGTTTAGTGTATCTGTGGACTAATGAGCATTTTAAAAATCATTTAAATAAACTTTATTGGCAAAGGTTTGTGACTTAAGTGAGCTTAATCCGCGAAGAATGTCCATTGGGACCAACAGTCAAGAGCTGGTATTCAATATATGTCTTGATTGGATCTAAGAATGATGTAGCTAATCGGATTAGTGTTTACTTGTTATAAATACCTAACCAATATAGTGAATAAAGTAAATTATGTATAACCATAAGATTGACTTAAGTTGCATATTGAATACCACCACAGCAGAGCAGAGCGGCTCAGAATAGAGCTAATGGGGAATACATAACATTATTTGTTTGACATTCGCTTACATTCATTTCTTCATTGGTGGCACTGACATTTGTATGAAACATGATTTTCAATGATCAAAAACAGCTGAATCCAATAAACTTGATAGTTTGTTCAATCTACAGAAAATATAAGGCCTTGCTCGGCCAGCATGTTAAAACTAGTATGTACTGTTAATAGTCCATGCCATATAAGGCCTTGCTCGGCCAGCATGTTAAAACTAGTATGTACTGTTAATAGTCCATGCCATATAAGGTCTTGCTCGGCCAGCATGTTTAAACTAGTATGTACTGTTAATAGTCCATGCCATATAAGGCCTTGCTCGGCCAGCATGTTAAAACTAGTATGTACTGTTAATAGTCCATGCCATATAAGGCCTTGCTCGGCCAGCATGTTAAAACTAGTATGTACTGTTAATAGTCCATGACGTTTGACCCTTGTTTTCGCTCCGAAGCGTACGTAGTAAGTTCTTAAAAGCAAAAAAGCAGGAATGCAAAGGAGAAGATAGGAAAACAAGACTAGCTGGTCTTTCTCAAAGGGGAAAGGGTCACGATTCGGTTTGGTGAAAACTGCTAAAATAATCCTTAATATTGTACACGCATGATATGTTTCTCTTCTGTCCTCTTTCTTTTGTACATTACCCCATGTCGTGTCCTGTCCCTTTAGTTTAAAAGTATCTTTTAGTTAAGAAAGGAGTTTCATCTCTTTATGTTAAGCGTCTATAAATAAAACCTTTTCTGTGGCCGATTTAATCTGATATGTAAATGGCTCAGTTCATGTCGTAAACCTGACATCCTAGAATGAAAAATATTTTGAGAAGGATCAAACATTTTGAAAATATATGACATAACAAGAATATCAACACGACGCAACTGCACCTGTGAAAATAAACCTTTTAATTCCGTTTTCAAGTGGCATTAATCACAACCTTTAACTGGTTGACGTTCAGAGAAATTTAGCGCTTGAAAAGCACATATACTCCAAACCACATCATAAAGAACGTGTGCAATATAATCAAGCCACCGCACTTTTGCTAACTGGTTATGGTAGTAGTATTACACATGCACCAGGAACGGGACAAATGACCCCGACTTGGCATTGTAATTGGACTGATATTCATTTATATAATAGGATGGTAATTCAATTATGCAATTATGACTGAAATATGGACCTAAATTTGGTCAACTTTTAAATTTATTAAAATATGTCTTGATCCGAAATCAGGGATAAAGTAAAAGCTGAGACACACGATGCGACCTTGATTGGTTTGCGTTGAGACCCGTGCTGTTCTACAATTATCCAAATTTTGATCCAAATCCGATTGCCATTCAGTTATGGAATCCCTATAGGCCTTCATTAACCTATTAAGTATGACGTCGACTTTTCTGAGGCGACAGTTATGCCAGACACACATTCCACTGTTTTGTTCAATTTTGTAAAGTTTTGAAAGTGACAAAGTGACAAAGGCCGAGACACAAAATAGCAATACAAAAATCCTATAAATCTTTTGCGTAGGTAACAGCCACGACACGAAAGTAAAATACGGGCGAACGGACGGACAGTGCGACTACCACTTGCCTCCATTCAGGGATTAACAAGAAGGGAGACATACAACGTGAATCTTATACATAAACACATTCAAGAACAGTGAGACATGCTAACTTTAGTCATAAATTAGAATGAAAGGAAGGCCACACGTTTAGGGGTAAAGGGGTAAAGGGGTATTACATTTTAAGTATGCTTAAGGTAATATTTAAATTTCAAGACTGACGGTCACATTTATAAGGCTAAGGTATTCTTTATAAGGGTAAAGGTTATGCATGAAATATATAGGGCCACCTACAGCAGATCCACTTCGACCTCCTTGTTTGTATCGAGGTAGTTCATCACGTCGGTCATGGCAGTCTCGCTGATAGGGAAACCTTCTCTCTGTAAATAACAGCACAACATATCGAATTTGGGAAAACATATTACAGAATATACTGACACACTTAATAATCAGTTAAAACTCTAGTATCATTAGAGAATTAGGAAACACATGCTGATAATGAATATCTCGGTGTGATAGCTTCATTCATTGTATTAATTGGTATGCCAATATCGACCCCATCTATCACAACATAGAACACGTCAAACAAAATACTTTTACCCCAAAAGAATAAATTTGCTAAATAAAAAAACGATTTGACCGTAACACATGATATTTATTTTTACCGAACAAATAAACATCTCTATAGCCACCAAAACGAGAGATAGTGGCTAGTTTTCATGACATTACATCTAGGCTGGTAAGATCATATTTATGAAGTACACAAGATTTTGGTACGCAAAATTACCTCGAACGCATATTTCATTTCCTCTCTGGTCAGAAGGAAATCTCTGTTTGCGTCCACTTTCAGCAATAGATCGATTGTCCGTAGATGTTCCTACGTAAAACAATGTGAGAAAAATAAGTTTGTAACTATTATTGAGTCCCTTAATCCTACTTGTAACGAAAACTGGAAATATTTGAAGTGAAAACCAGGAAAGAAACAATGTTTAATTAAAATTGAGCAAGAGGACCGAGTAGCTAAAGAACAAATACACGAACACGCACGTACGCACGCACGCAAGCACGCACGAGCGCGCGCGCGCACACACACACACACACACATACACACACACACACACACACACACACACACACGCATGCACACGAATGCGCGCACACACACAGACAGACACACACACACACACACACACACACACACGCGCACGCAAGAACATGCACGCACAAGAGGTGAATAAATACTTCAATGCGTTAAATAATAGGATTGGGCAGCTGCCAACCTTCATAGTGTATGGATGCGGATAGGGTCAGCTAAGTATAATATGCGGATAAGGTGAACTTTCAACATTCGTATACTATCGGATGCAGATTTGGCAAGCTTCGAACCTTCATATTGTATAGGATGCGGATTGGTTCAGCTTCGAACCTTCATATAATATTATGCGGATTGGGCAGCTTCGAACCTTCATATAATATTATGCGGACTGGGTAGCTTCGAACCTTCATACAATATTATGCGGATTGGGCAGCTTCGAACCTTCATCTTCATATATTGTTATGCGGATTGGGCAGCTTCGAACCTTCGTATAATATTATGCGGACTGTGCAGCTTCGAACCTTCATATATTATTATGCGGACTTGGCAGCTTCGAACCTTCATCTTCATATAATATTATGCGGATTGGGCGGCTTCGAACCTTCATATAATATTATGCGGACTTGGTAGCTTCGAACCTTCATATAATATGCGGACTTGGCAGCTTCGAACCTTCATCTTCATATAATATTATGCGGATTGGGCAGCTGCGAACCTTCATATAATATTATGCGGACTGGGCAGCTTCGAACCTTCATATAATATTATGCGGACTGGGCAGCTTCGAACCTTCATATAATATTATGCGGATTTGCGGATTTGGTCAGCTACAAACCTTCATATAGTATACGATGCGGACTGGATCAATGTTGAAGACGTTCCTGGGGTCTATGGGGATTGGTCCCTTGTTAAGAGGTAGGGACTGGTCGTACGCACATAAGAACAGACGCTCTTTCTGCAGGGATTGAAGGATCCCATCGAACTCTTTGTCGACAACAATACCCTGATAGGACATGAAGGATAAACATGTACAGTGATTATGCTTCAGAAGTTGGTAGCATAGATTTGTTACTGTATTCAAATATTGTATAAATATGTTCTTACTTTAGGGGCAATTATACGATTCATAAAGTGGGATCAGCAGGCGTATTTAACTATAAAGGGAATGTACCCAAACCCGTACCTGTAAATCTAGTTCTTTTAAGTTGCTTTCCTTGGAGTCATAAATTTTCGCTATCAAGACACTCGTCATGTTGGCCGTGATTGGGTTATGAGAAAGCTGCAAATATACATAATTTGTATCTCAATGTTATACTCTTCACCCCTAACTGTTTATGCTATTTTAGGCAACATTTAGATTCACAGTTAAATACACTACAAAAATAATCCACCACAAAAACACTCCAACCGGAAGCAGTATGTTTGAATGCTCTGCATGGTCATGTTGTGCCCCAGTCACATATTGCCCAAGCCCAACTCAAGACCTACGGCGACCGGTGGTTACTAGATGTCGCTAAAATTGCTGGATGTCTGTAACATGATGTTTTTGTTTGGCGACTGATTGATTGACTAAATTAGTCATCCTGGGGTCTTCGACTATGCAAATGAGACCGTTTGCCAACCAAATTGGTCGCGAATAGGTATTATTTGGTCTAAATTCGATCGGCAACTAGTTTTTAGTTCATCTATCGAGTGGTACATATATTGTTCCCATTTAACGCCATAAATCGGCACTTAGTGCCTACCAATTGGCGAGAGATTGCCGACCAGTAGGAAGACCGATCACCGCCTCAACTATGTATTATTTAAATATATGTCGAACAATCAGCTATAAACTTGCAGCAAGAACATATTGCGCCAAATACAACGAAGAGATTGGGCAGCGGCAAGAGGCCCTTACCTGAGAGTTTAAGTGTGCTGTCCCACCAAAGACAGACGGAAAAGACATTGGCCCCTGTCTACAAAATGAGATGTTTGTTCGGGCTATTCGAAGAATGATCGTGAACAGGTTGACAACCACTGTACGATCATTGACAACAACTCAACAACCAATTTATGATTGTCGTCTAAAAGTCTTCAAAATTTTGCCCCTCAGTCGACCACCAGTTGCCGACAGTCGTAGAAGCAATTACTGATGATCGCACAACAATCGTCAAATGGTCGTATGATGAATCGCAAACTAGTCGCCGACATAATATTCACATTTTATCCTGGGTCGCAAAAAAGGCTGTGTTTGATCGCAGCACATATTGATTGTCGCAAGTCCTTAAAGGTCGAGGGTAATGATATTGAATCAAATTTCAAATACCTGCCAAACCAGAAGTAAGGCAAAGGTCTGAATTACCTTTAGCACCGCCAGTGTTTTATTTCTCTGGAGGCCAGGAAGTAGTTGAACGAGGGTTGGCGACTGTATCCGGTTGTTCGTCAGATCAAGTGTCCGCAAGGTGGTGTTCTGTGACAAGGCATCCGCCATGGCGCTACAACCATCGTAACCAAAACCGTTCCATGCCAACAGCAGTGTTTCTAGAGTCTCGTTTTTCTGAAGCATGAATTAAGCTAATAATAATGTTCAAATTCTTGTCCTTATTGTCCGCCTTGATTTCACAGACATTTCAATGTAGTGACTTGGTTCTCACATATGAATATAATGTGTGCCAGAGCTATCAATAATGAAATGGAGGTTCAGACGACACGTTAAGCCGAATAGACAAAAAATCACTGGTGTAAATTTCAATACGCCTGCGTCATGAATATCATTAGGTCGTTGAACACAGAGCTGTCTACTTTACTAGTATCAAACTGTAGTCAAATTAATTAGGACCGAAACTTTAAGTCAAAGTTTACAGTGAAAACAGAGAAATTCACTTATCAGAGGATCAGACTTAAAGCAAACGTTAAACATGCCATAGTCGAATTAAAGATAATATTTACTCACCGCGAGACCTTTACACAGTCCTATTGCACCCTTGCCCCGGATGTGGTTCCAGCTCAGGTCCAGCGTCTTTAGTGTAGAATTCTCAGCTTATAAAACAGATAGCAGTAATCGGATTTTATAATCCATAAGTGAGGAATAGAAATGATAAGTACAGATGAAGAGAATTCAGATATGACAAAGGAGGTAGAAAATAATGATAATGACGATGAGAAGGCACGGACTATTTAGATAAGCAAACTGCGACAGGAGTCTATCGGTGGAACAAGAAGAGCGGATTCTTATAAGAACCAAACAGTTCAGTGTATGCAGTATTACATCCTAATAGAAAGCATTGGCACAGGAATGATTGGGTAAGTGAAACCATTAAAGAAACGGCAACGGATGATAAAATTTAAAGGATACAATTTGAAAGAAGAATGGAGTAGGTAAAGCTCTTCAGGAGACGATTGGAAAAATACACAGGAAGAGGGGAAGAAAGAAGACGATGAGTTGAAATAGAAGAAGGCAAAGATAAAATAGTAAATTTGGGGAGTATTCATCGTCGGCAACCACGGTACGTTATTCCGGTAAACTTCATACATACCGTGGGACAATTGACTGTCAGACGAAATATCGTTTTAATGAATATAAATGAGGCCGGGGAGTCATCTCTTCTTCCAATTAATTTACATGTTACAATTAAAAACTATTCAATAACTCTGTATTGTCAGTTGCCTCCATAGGCGAGTGGTCAAATAAATATGTATAGCATAGGCTCAAATCCAATTCGTCAGAATATTTTTTATCTGCGGGAAAACATGATCCTGATGTTCCTAGCCAACTCGTTCACGGAACACAACGAAGCATAGTGTAGTAGCTTATTGTGGGTATTCGACGGTGGGGAGTATTTTGGAGAATTTAAAAAAAAAATAATATTGAGGGCTTGCCATAACGTAGATGTGTGCCTGAATATCCCAAAAACACCAAATTTAAAAATTCAGAATTTTATAATCTCAAGATTTAATCATGTAAAAAAACACGTGTCCTTTAATACAAATGTTGGTATTTTGAGGGCATAGCACATTTTAAGAAAGAAGATTTTGTAATGTTTTTTTTATTTCATCCATTCCCACCGCTTTGCATTGTTGAAAACCCAGAAGACGAAAATATTCTAGTGATCAGAACGAAGAGAATACGATTAAAAACGTATGATGGTACTTTTATAAAGTTAACATATGGGATATAACAACTGTACACAATGGTTTACGTTAAAAATTGTCAAATGATTTCACCAATTGTTTTAAAACAGAACATCGCAAAAGTACCAAGTGCTTCTCCAAATCTGGAACCACTTTGCTCCAACTTGTTCCCTCGTAACACAAGCTCTTGTATGGACGCATTTTGCTGTAAAAGAGAAAAATGTATGAAAGCATTGTCATGGTTATGTTAGTTTTTTTAAACACAAAGAAAATAAATGCAGAGCGGATCTTATTTTTTATTTGGTAACCCGATGGATTACCTAGCCGTCTGGCTGTGATGATCCAGTCTTAAAATCGGATGTCTCGGGTAACCGGGTTACCGTTTAAATGCAATATTTGGTCCATTTGAACATTTCACTTCGGGTTGTGAATTGTATTGCTTACGATATTCAGGGTAATACATAAGTGTGAGGTTACATAACGAAATTCGAGAGCGTATACCACGCTCGTACGTATATATAAAGATGTACATGTAGCTTTATTCACAGGTTTAAGTAGGGTTTAAAAGTCGTTTACGTTATTTATCTTAAAATTGCACTTGCTGATTCATTGGCTATTGCACGTGTCATTTTAAACACAATGCACACATATCCGGATGACGTATTGCACAGATAGAAGTTAACACGTCTCTATTGACCACAATACTGATATACATGTTAAACATTAATATGCAGATAAACGCTCGTACCTCTATAAGCTTGGCTATACTTTTGGTTACATTGTCGGTAAGGTTGTTATCTGAAACAAATGTTTTATGTATAAGCATTTATCCAATTTAAAGAGGTTAATTCCATTAAGTGTGAACATGTAAACAAAGTATGGAATAACGGATTACAGATTTAAAGACTGAAAGTTGTCAGACTTTAACCTGTTAGAATTACACTCTTGGCCTAATCAGTTAAATTTATTATTTTATAATGTCGGTAATCAGATTTGATCTAAGTTAAGGACACATTTAAGGTCACATCCAACTTTTTATAAATGTATTTAATTGGAATCTGAAAGAGAAATGTACGGAAAAAAACTATTATCATACTAAGCAGCCTTGGTTTGATTTAGATAGCTCAGTGACCGTTACTGTAAATGCACCGCTGCGATCGTTTCTTACATCGGCTTTTACGGTGTGTGTATACAACATGATCAATTACGTCATATATGCTAAGTCAGAAGGCAACATTTTGCTTCGGTTGATGACTAAAAACAAAGATATCTTTTCCTTTTCTTCACCATTTTAAATGAAACAAAGGGCAGTACACACACACATTGTTTTAAAGAGGTATTTTATTATGTAGGTAAGATGACGCTATGTTCAATAACCCTTAAATACTTGAATATAAGAATAATCGTTGAGTTGTCTCTTTACGCCATACGTAACGACAAAAGTTCGAAGTTATATTTGTTAAAAACGCATTATTGTCAGTGAACACGTCCTCAATCATCCTAAGACTGCTATTTCATAGATGTGTTTGTTGTTCCAAATGACCCCGTCAGCAATTCACGTCAATAGATCTAGTGAAATGTTACAAAAGTATGTTATACATACCGCTGACGTTGAGTCTGAGTATGCTGGTATTCCCGACCAAATACTCAGCCAGTACGTCCATACACCCGGGACAGAGAGAGCATCCTACCAGCGACTGAAACATGGTCATATAGGTGTATAACGAAGAATTGAACCACAGCAAGCAATTTTTTTTCTTTTATTCGAGATACCTTCAGGCTTAATCTGTTGAGATAACGGACAGTGAACTTACAAATTAAACACTAAATAAAATATCTTTGTTTTTCATTGTTTCGAAATTTGGTGCACAAACACGGTCAAATTCTAGTTCCACAAGTTCTTAGACGTTTCCCTTTGTCACTCCAAATGATATTGTTCAGCACAACATATGCCTTGTTTCTAACCTTGTACAATTTGACATGCTGTGACTGCATACAGGCAAACATTATAGACACTAATCGTTTTCTTAACAGATAAATGATACAGCACAAATACCTGATTGATTTTTTACAGGCACTATATACTTTAATAACAAAGCAAAGCTCGTGACTGTCCGAGGTCTCAGGGGCGGCTCCAGGATTCGACGTTAGAGGGGGCGTAAGTTTGTGCGTAACCTTTTGACGTGTGGCCCTCCATCAGAACCGAAAATTATTTGGTTTAATATGTTGGCAGGGGGAGGGGGGTCCTCTCCCAAGAAAACATTAACCCGCTGGATCCGCTAGTGAATCTACTACTCCCCAGCTTACTATACGGTACACGACAACTCCATGTGTATAAGCTGGTCCGAAAGTCATAGGCATGTTAAAGGTCATTTTCAGCCTTTGTAATAAAATACTTTTGCATGATACAAAATAATTATATATTTGATACTAACTGTATAACCTATTTCTGTAAGTCGCGGTTAAAGAGAACATCTGTCACAATGAGCCTGGCTACCATGATTGAAATTCGGTAAACATGTGTTAATATCTACATGAGCTGATGGTTTGAAAATAGTCTCTTAACGTTATAGTTGTTTAGGCAAAGTTTGATTGCCAACTATGCATAATGAATTGCAATAACATGGGAAATCATTACCAGGTCTGTTAGTGGCTTGTGCGCTTGCGCGATATCTATGACGTAGTGGATCTGCCTTGTTATGATTCTGTTTCCATCCAAACACAGTTTTTCCAGAGTTTTCGGCTGTAAAAATAATCAGTAAGAAAGTCTTGTTTTCACAAACTTCTAAAAATATAAATTTATGTATTTTCAATATTTCACTACAGTGTCATACAGTGACATCTATCATATTTTAATACTAGCCAAGCACTTCTTTGTACTATACTGACATATCAAGATGGACAGGCTACCTTTTTAGAAGTATCATCATTGGCATACAGCTCCTGCAATTTAATGAAAATAATACGGATATCAGTAACATGAGTATTCAAGGCGATTCGATCGAACTTAAAGATGTTAAGTTAAGAAGCTGTGTGAAGTTAGCTAAACATACGACATTGGACATTGGACATTCAAGATCGAATGTTGTGCTGGCACGACATTGGACATTGGACATTTAAAATCGAATGTTGTGCTGGCACGACATTGGACATTGGACATTCAAAAGTGAATGTCGTGCCAGCACGACATTGGACATTGGACATTCAAAATCGAATGTTGTTCTGGCACGACATTGGACATTGTTATTTCAAAAACGAATGTCGTGCTAGCACGACATTGGACATTGGACGTCAACATCGAATGTTGTGCTGGCACGACATTGGACATTGGACATTCAAAATCGAATGTTGTGCTGGCACGACATTGGACAATGGACATTCAAATGTGAAAGTCGTGCTAGCACGACATTGGATATTGGACATTCAAAAATGAATGTCGTGCCAGCACGACATAGGACATTGGACATTGGAATTTCAAAAATGAACGTCGTGCTAGCACGACATTGGACATTTGACATTCAAAATCGAATGTTGTGCTGGCACGACATTGGACATTGAACATTCAAAAGTGAAAGTCGTGCTAGCACGACATTGGACATTGGACATTCAAAATCGAATGTTGTGCTGGCACGACATTGGACATTGGACATTCAAAAGTGAAAGTCGTGCTAGCACGATATTGGACATTGGACATTCAAAATCGAATGTTGTGCTGGCACGACATTGGACATTTGACATTCAAAATTGAAAGTCGTGCTGACACGACATTGGACATTCAAAATCGAATGTTGTGCTAGCACGACATTGGACATTGGACATTCAAAATTGAATGTTGTGCTGGCACGACATTGGACATTCAAAATCGAATTTTTTGCTGGCACGACATTGGACATTGGACATTCAAAATTGAATGTTGTGCTGGCACGACATTGGACATTGGACATTCAAAATCGAATGTTGTGACTAATTGAGTCGATAAAAAATAAGTCGACAGGCAGTAATAGGTTACTTAATCGGCTCATTGACAATATTTCGTGATATAATACGTCAAACCAGATAAAGTAGATGTAGGAACGATTACAATTATATTTTTTTGGAATCATCAATGCATGTGTATATTTTCCATATGTCATCGTATACTGTGAATATAGTTATCTTCACTTCGCTTATAAATGGTACTGGATGTGTAGCAGTGGTGTGTAAACAATTAAGCTTATTAAAGTATGCCATTTCGAAAGCATTATCACTGTTTGTCTACATATAATCCACGACCATTCATAAGTATATTCATTTGAATCTTTCTCTGCATATGTGACATCATGTCTATCTGAATCATGCTTAAGTTTCAAATATTGCGATGGAATCGTAATGACAATGCTCTCTTGGTGTTTATAAATTCATAATGAGTAATTGGTTTTGTGATCTCTAACCCTTTTCAAATAATTTTAAGACAATATCTCAAAAAAATTCAAAACTTTCATTTTTGAATGTCCAATGTCGTGCCTGCACGATATTCATTTATGACTGGCGAATGTCCAATGTCGTGCCAGCACAACTTTCAATTTTGAATGTCCAATGTCCAATGTCGTTCCAGCACAACATTCGATTTTAAATGTCCAATGCCGTGCCAGCACAACATTCGATCATTGAATCATTTTTGAAATCCCAATGTCCAATGTCTAATGTCGTGCTGGCAAGAAATTCATTTTTGAATGTCCAATGTCGTGCCAGCATGACTTTCATTTTTGAATGTCCAATGTCCAATGTCGTGCTGGCACGACATTCATTTTGAATGTCCAATGTCCAATGTCGTGCTAGCACGACTTTCACTCTTGAATGTCCAATGTCGTGCCAGCACAACATTCGATTTTGAATGCCCAATGTCCAATGTCCAATGTCGTGCTAGCACGACTTTCACTTTTGAATGTCCAATGTCCAATGTCGTGCTAGCACAACATTTGATTTTGAATGTCCAATGTCCAATGTCGTGCTAGCACGACATTCATTTTTGAAATCCCAATGTCCAATGTCCAATGTCGTGCTGGCACGACACCCATTTTTGAATGTCCAATGTCCCATGTCGTGCTAGCACGACACTCATTTTTGAATGTCCAATGTCCAATGTCGTGCTGGCACGACACTCATTTTTGAATGTCCAATGTCCAATGTCGTACTGGCACGACACTCATTTTTGAATGTCCAATGTCCAATGTCGTGCCAGCACGACTTTCAATTTTGAATGTCCAATGTCCAATGTCGTACCAGCACAACATTCGATTTTGAATGTCCAATGTCCAATGTCGTGCTATTACGACTTTCAATTTTGAATGTCCAATGTCCAATGTCGTGCCAGCACTACATTCGATTTTGAATGTCCAATGTCCAATGTCGTGCTAGCACGATATTCATTTTTGAAATCCCAATGTCCAATGTCGTGCCAGCACAACATTCGATTTTGAATGTCCGATTTCGTGCCAGCACGACATTCATTTTTGAAATCCCAATGTCCAATGTCGTGCTGGCACGACATTCATTTTTGAATGTCCAATGTCCAATGTCGTGCCAGCACGACTTTCAATTTTGAATGTCCAATGTCCAATGTCGTACCAGCACAACATTCGATCTTGAATGTTCAATGTCCAATGTCGTATGTTTAGCTAACTTCACACAGCTAAGTTAAGACGCTAATTTTGAACTGGGGTTTATTTGTATCAATACAGATCTATTAAATTATAGGTCAACTTAAGACATTATCAAACAACGTAAACTCCTTACAATGTTTTCAAATATAACCTTGTGAATAATCCTGATGAAATTTAAGATGCAGTAATGCTAACTGACAGCTCAAATGATCAGTTGTGACGTTAATTATTTTCTCTAATTACAAATATCACAATGATAATAAGGCTTTATCAAACTATTAAAAAGTTGATCAAATCTCTAGATTGTGCTGTCGCACAAAATTCACACGGATTCCTTTTTATAAATTCATCGGTGTTGAAGAATCCGCTAGGTCTATCAGTGAATTCTTGTCAAAACATACATACAAAACATTCAATATGCGCATAAAATTTTAACCATGACTGGGTGTTAACTTACAACGATTCATTTTCTATAAATCATGTTTGATTTCAAATTCTTGTTTACGAATGGTTGCGAGGCGCATTTTTAAAATATCACAAAAGGAAAAGTCAACATAATGGCAAACGAAGAGCAACATTCTAAAATGCTTTACTCACGAATAAGGCAACAAAGAAGGGCTTCAGATCTCTGGCATTCAGATTCAAATTGGCAATGGATACATTTGTCCCTCCAAGCTGCTTTATAATGGAAGTAACGGGAAGGCGCCTCAACTTCTTGCACAAGTATTTGTAGACCTTTTTTCCCCTGTTGGAGTATCGGTTTTCAAGCCATTCTTCCTCCGATTTAATTATTGTTTCCTCATCTGTAGTTGACCAAATAAGCATACAAAAACTTAAATTTTTGTTTAAAAGCTGAGCAAACTCGACATTCATTATCATTCATTTACTACCTCTGTGCAGACTGAAAATGAATACGAACTTTGCGAATGTTACAATATGTGTTGATTGTAAAATTTAAAAGTTACGTTTTCTCTGCAAACAATAGAATATATCGTCTAATGCATATTACTTTCTTTTTTAAATTTAACGTATGGCTAGTAACAAAGAACGCTCAACGGAACAGTAATCTCATTTGTATTTGTATGCAATATTGCAACTTTAATTAAAGATTGATTCTTATCGTTCTATATGCGGTATGAACGTTTGGGCGCGATTTGCAAATCAATGCAGCGCTAACGCGCTTCTTGGAAAATTTGCAAAATGGCGCCTCAGCGTTCATATATATAATGCATGAACGCATAAATAATACTTGTCAATCAATACATTTTTTCTGTAATTTCAATTATTTTAAAATTAACTTTTTAAGTTTCACGTTATAGTAAGCATAAAAATCTATTGTCGACATTTAACGACTGTAAAAGAATGGCGGATACGCAAATCGTCGTTTCATATTGGTTATACAATCAGACTGCAGAGAATAAATTCAACGTCAGGTTTTCTCTACATAAACTACTAGGGCAATATGTATATTTTGACGTGTTATGAACGCATAGGTTCTTTATGAAGTTTTCCTTAAACGTAATTTTACCGTCGCTATCAAAAATGGAATCCCCTTCTGGTTTCTCACGTGTCGGTGCCCGGTTTATATCGCGTCGCTGGCGCCGGGATCCATCTTTTCGGCGGGCGGGTACGGTTAGATCCAGGTGTGACAGGCGTGTCAATTCGCGGCTCGGGCGCTCCGGGCCTTCAGTTTTTCCCGAAGGTAACTTCCGGTTTGTCTCTATGGAGACCTTGGTGGTCCGCCGTGACAATGTGCGCATAGGGTTAGCGGACATTTTGTCCGTGGAAACTAGTAAATTCTTTTTTGTTCCTAAAATTGTAAAAATGATTTTGGAGTCTTTTTAAAAGAGACACTTAGTACCGCACATCGAAGTCGAAAGTGTTTTGCTACTTTATAAAATATATTCTTACATTATTTGCTGCAGTGCACACACGCACGCACGCACACACAAGCATGTAAGCACTCACAAACTCACGCAAGCACGCAAACACGCAATGATTTTGACAAATTAGAAATAATGGTACCGTCTAAATTCCATCCACGGAGCACTCTCAAAATCTTGCGTCGGAAAACATATGTTGTCTTAAAGTTCCGATATTATGTACTTCCCTCATGCAAAATGCACGAAAGAGCAATCGTTATTAAGCAAAATTTCCAGAACTATGAATTAATCGGAAAAAGACATAAGACACGTCTACAAATAAAACTTTAAGTTATGAAATTAAGAAATGTAATCTTGAAAAGATAAAAACGCGCACAAATCAATTTAATAAACGCATACATCTGCTTTGTCGAACAAATGAAATAATGCATCTTTTGTGTAAAACATTTAAAAAATGTCATTTTGCTCCTCACGGAAAGTTGAGTCGATAAGAGAAGTGATAAATTATAGTACGAACATTTGTTATCTTTCACATATATTTTTTATTAATAAAAATAACTCACTATTTCGGCAGTGAAATTCCTATGAATTTGCTATAGAACTGTTAGTAAATCTCGTCATCTTCAATAAGGACATTCTCATGGCCGTGTTACATTTTCGCACTCCACTCTCAAAATATCGTGTAATCCGCACATCAATAATATACCCTGATAGGGTCACGAGTTAGTATATTATTGAAGGCGTTGTAAAAGTTGCACAAATCTACTTCGTGCCCTTTCGCCCTCACGCCATTAGTTAGTATTTGGATTCAGTTAAGCAAATGATTATCTAAATACTGTAATCTTTTGATCTCGCGGACGGAGAGTAGCGTCCAGACATAGAGAAGTTTAAGGTATATGGATTAAATGCTTTAAAACGAAACACTTCATTCTATTCAGTATAAAACTTGATAGCGATTTGAAGGAAACCATGTAAACATATACTTTGAAACAAAGAAAGTGTTTACGCTAATCTATTAGTTCTGAATTAATGACCAGATGCCAAGTGGATGACAAAAGTACCAATGAGATTGTGTTTTTTCGTTTGCAAGAAAAGCAACTTTCACACTTACCAGCTACACTCATATGTCCAGCACGGAGAGTGCTTCTGCTAAATCGAGGTGTGTGTCTGCTCGTGGTTAACGTGGTGGTGTATTCTGACAAAACGGAGGATGGTGTCGTCCATTGTTTGGTCCTTGTCATACATATTGCTATATCATATATGTTGCCCAAACCTGCGGAATCTTTTATAAAGTCGGTTTGTGAACATGTCTAACAGCAAAAACAAAAAACAACACTAACACTAACAACAACAACCGAATCTACGGGCCCCAAATAAGGTAGAAACGCTCGTTTACAAGTTCGAGTTTGTCACTTAAAAGTCACAATATTGTACCCGGTGTGTTGCCAACTGTTTCGGAAATCAAGGTTTTTATTCCACGTCAATAAACATTCTGTATCTATGCTTTTATAAGCATACCCTTTGGTTAACTAACTCGAGGTGAGCACCATATACGTGCTCAATTGTACTGTTCAGCACCTTAATCTCGTCCATATTGTTTATAAAAAGATTCAGTCTTTCAACGGCGATAAGTATTTCATTCAACAATTCGGGATTCCTTTCTGTTGCACTCAACGGACGATGGGGGCGGGAACGTTACCCCTACCCACTGTACCAGTGGAACAGGTTGTGTGCCGAGGGCTTTTATTTGGATTTGAGGGAGTATATTTACCAGAACATGTGTCCAATGTCCATGGCAAATAGCCAAACAAATTTCTTAATTCATCGACCATTTAGAAATACCCTTTATGTTTACCAAATACCAGCACACATGCCATGTATACACCGCTTCGGATACCCTCTGTCACCATGTGATGTTTTTATGAATCCCTAGGTTATTGGCAAGTTTTGTTAGCCAAAGATCCTAATACTATCAATGGTTATGAAAAGTCGTCTCAGTCATAATTGCATTTGTCTCCCTTGGCCTATATTTACTTTCGGTTTAACGAGGAAGTATTATTCCATTGTGTTTAAGTCCAGGAATTAGGTAAATCGAAATAAGAAATTAAAACGTCGTCGAAAGTGAATATTACTCGGAACATGGTTTTGTAAGTTAACGTTAACTTGTCTCTTGAATGACTGAAAATAGTAATTCTATTGTACTGTATTATGTGTGCAGGTAATTGATGTACAACATTGTCCAACATCGATATATAATTGATATAATTATAATTTAACTAAATCTTATGTGAGCATGTGAAGTTCAGTTTCGGGCAGGAAAGCAAAACTGTACATATATTGGTTTTCTGAAATTTCCTCATTGGTGTTTTTGTCATAAACTGAAATCAAAGTGCCGAACTCACGGAACGAGGTGGGAAAATAAAAAGTTGATATACGAGCCGTATACATAACAAACAGAGTCGCGACAATGCGTTTAACCCAATAAACTGTTGTTGTTTATTTATCCCAATATGTAGGTGAAATCATGTTAATCAATTAATGAATTTGTCTTACATATTTTGTTATAGGTAGGGGTCTGGCGTTTGGAAAAAATAATAAGATCATCTCCATATAAAACAGCACAGCCAAATTTCATGATTTTACAACAGGTATTTGGAAATTTCAGTTTATTAGACAAATATTGTATCATGTAAATATTTATCCAAACCTCAAAACCTAAGATACGACGTCAGGCATTTGTGTGACGTACTCATGACTTATATTGTGCTTGTTTGGTTGTAATGCGTTGCAAGCATCATAGTGCAACTCAATCGAGTCCAAAATGCTCGTTTTAAAAGTGAAATTAAGTGGAAAACTGTGGTAAATGTTTTGTTCAATATCCACTTCCATACACAAGTTTAAAGAAACCAACTTTCTATAAGTCACTGCCGCTAAGAACATGCAATCCCACCTTTATATCATTTACAACTACCAGCCATTGTCAGACGGGACACAGACGCTTACTCCCATCGTTTCAATCAGGATTCAAATTATTGACTGAAGTCAAGAGATTAAGAGATTAAGCGTTAAAAGCTAACATTTATACGCATTGTGTATGATCATGGCTATTTACCAGTTGACAGAAACCGGTTTTTTTATTGTGCAACAAACGCAATACGTTTATGCCAATCGTCCTCGCCATAGATACACAGCGTTGAGCCCTCAATTCTTAACATGCCGTGTTATTATTGTCGCATCGTTAACGTAACCATACGTAAGTTCGATTAACGCATACTTTCAATTGGAATTTGTTAAAACATGAACAATGAGACGACTATTACGTCTTACCACTATGTGTTAATAAGATATAGAACATTATATCATTTACAAATTATCATCTCTATGTGGTTGTAGAGTAACTGGCTAACAATCTTATTTCATATTATACAAGAATAAATCAGACTTGGAAACCTGTACTTACTGTTTCAGATAAATACCACATAGTAATACTTGTTAAGGAGTACTTACCACAGGACTTAACTTCAGAACATGGAACAAAACACACACAGAACTATTCTGCGAGCTAGACGACGGGGGCGGAAACCGGCCGGAAACAGTCCCGTTAACGCCGCGTCCGGAAGCACCAGGTCACAACATTGTTCAGATTTCAATTGTTTATCATATGTAAATGTGTTACGAAAATATTGGTATTTCACTCAGCCAAGATGACATCACTTGAACTATATCTCGTTCTGTTTGGCTTTTCATACAATTTAGAAGCCTTAGTTTGTTTACTGCTTGGTACGATGCAGAGGTTTACTCAATGTACACCAACTCGGTGAACTCGCGTGGTAACACTGTA
Source organism: Mya arenaria (assembly GCF_026914265.1). Taxonomy (NCBI): domain Eukaryota; kingdom Metazoa; phylum Mollusca; class Bivalvia; order Myida; family Myidae; genus Mya; species Mya arenaria. The sequence goes on from NC_069124.1 coordinate 6,330,158, forward strand.
TGCATCAATCGCTCACTCGTACATGAAATTATTTCAGTCCTAAAGTAGTTACAAAAAGGCGAGGTGATGATGATGAACATGAAGGAGCTTCGTCACTGAAGCGGAGGTAGGTTGGAAACCTGGACCTTGCCGTAGCTGTTCATTTAAAACATATATAAACATTACAAGTACCTGTCATTATGTTTTGTTATGAGTTTGTATAGTGTGAAGATTTTGCGCATAGCTGTTCAATATGCTTGTCATAACATGATAGTTTTCGTGAGATAAAATTAGTAAGACCTGATTAATAGCGTTAAGTGATAAAATCATTAAAGTATACATGCACTACTTGAAAACTAATAACTATTTTAAAAGTCGAGCACTTTCGAATTCAGCAAAATTGAAGAAACACGACGTGAGCTGGAAAAGTTGCAAATCGACTGCACATCTTTCCGTCAGAAATGGGAGGAGGAACAAAGGAAGCGACAGGAAGCGGAAATGAAATGTGAGAACTTTCAGCAGAAGTTTCTAGACGAAAAGAAAGCGAAAGACGATGCGCTGATGAGGTAGGAATATTGTGAATTGATATCAGACATTTTTGTCGAAAAAAGGTCGATGTATTGCCACGTGTTTGATATGGCGTTGGCATCCTTGTCGTCATGCAAACTGATAAATGATGGCTATATAGGTACTTGACAACCATTTAAGATACCGTACCCATATGAAATTTGACGAAGAGTAGACATATGTGAATGAAGTTTCCTTATGTTGTCTGATTTGTATTGCCTTATTTACCTTCTTCAATTTACGCAAAAAATAGTATTTATAAAATTTTAATAAATAAAGATTACTTAAAGACATAATTTTGACAGTAGCAATTACAGTTATGATAATATAAATAATGATATTAAAGAAACGTTAATTACTAATTAGGACCAGATGAAGTAAGCCGTATAAAAGCCCATACAATACGTTACTTGTTACAGCTGCTCAGTTTGACAAACTTACTTTATTTTTACCAGATTAAGTTCGCTAGCTTCAAGCAAGTTACGGGACAACAACCCGAATATTGCGGACCTGAGTGACCAGAACCGGCCAACAAAGATCGCGGAGAAGATGTCCGAGCTCTATGATAACGAATGGACAGACGCTTATGATGACTTGGAGAAAAATAGTTCTGGAACTGATATTATTTCGATACTGCTTGGTGTATTGAAGGTTACTTGTTTCCACTTGTTATTAAATAATCTTATTTTCAAAAAGCAAAATAGAAAGGTTGGTTTGTATGAAGCCGTTGGTCATTTTGTCCGTTTTTTATAACGAAATTAAAGGGTTAGGAAGACATTAGTATACTCGCCTCCTTTTGTCCGTTTTTTATAACGAAATTAAAGGGTTAGGAAGACATTAGTATACTCGCCTCCTTTTGTCCGTTTTTTATAACGAAATTAAAGGGTTAGGAAGACATTAGTATACTCGCCTCCTTTTGTCCGTTTTTTATAACGAAATTAAAGGGTTAGGAAGACATTAGTATACTCGCCTCCTTTTGTCCGTTTTTTATAACGAAATTAAAGGGTTAGGAAGACATTAGTATACTCGCCTCCTTTTGTCCGTTTTTTATAACGAAATTAAAGGGTTAGGAAGACATTAGTATACTCGCCTCCTTTTGTCCGTTTTTTATAACGAAATTAAAGGGTTAGGAAGACATTAGTATACTCGCCTCCTTTTGTCCGTTTTTTATAACGAAATTAAAGGGTTAGGAAGACATTAGTATACTCGCCTCCTTTTGTCCGGTTTTTATAACGAAATTAAAGGGTTAGGAAGACATTAGTATACTCGCCTCCTTTTGTCCGTTTTTTATAACGAAATTAAAGGGTTAGGAAGACATTAGTATACTCGCCTCCTTTTGTCCGTTTTTTATAACGAAATTAAAGGGTTAGGAAGACATTAGTATACTCGCCTCCTTTTGTCCGTTTTTTATAACGAAATTAAAGGGTTAGGAAGACATTAGTATACTCGCCTCCTTTTGTCCGTTTTTTATAACGAAATTAAAGGGTTAGGAAGACATTAGTATACTCGCCTCCTTTTGTCCGTTTTTTATAACGAAATTAAAGGGTTAGGAAGACATTAGTATACTCGCCTCCTTTTGTCCGGTTTTTATAACGAAATTAAAGGGTTAGGAAGACATTTGTATAATCGCCTCCCCCATAAAACAGGTTACTCATAAACAAAACAAACAATGCAGCTTCATTTAAGTATTTATTATTCCATTATTCAATGTATTTGTGTTTATTTGTATGTTTGTTTTGTTATACAGGATACGTTTGACGAGTGCAGGAAATTGGCCGTGGACAACTTTTTCGAACGAATTGAAAAAGCCATTAAATACCCTATCTTGGTAAATACAACTTCTGTTCATGCGTGTATTGGTGCCAGGGTCGCCTGTACAGATATTCGTTGTCAAGGGCCATTATCATGTCAAACAATACTGCTTATCAGTAACGGGTTAACTGTTAACTGACATGAACAATGGTTTTGAAATATTGTTAGCTCATAAATAACTTATTAATATTAAACAATGTCGACAAAAAAGTAGCATTCTCAGTAATTTTGTTCTTCTTAGAGTATCTGTACGTTGTTTTAAGTATGACCAATAGGAATTGTTTCTTGGATGTGTTATTTCTAGGAAGAATCCGATACACCAGTTGCCTGCGAACTTCCCAATGAAGTCAAACAACAGATTAAAGAATACAGGAAGTTAAAATCACCAAAGTATATGGACCGTATCAAAAACGTAAGTAATGTGATGGAATAAGGTAAATAAAAGAAAGAAGAGGATGAACAGTTTATAACTTGTTCACAAGTATCTCGTATGGCGAAACTTGTAAAGGAATGGGGTTGAACTTATTCATCATTGTCTTTGGGCTACTGCTACCAGAGGGAGAACACTATTCAAGCTGTTACTCTTCTAAATCCTACTTATGTGCATGAAAATCTTTGTTATGTAATAGATAATCATATTTCGAACCTAATTTACATTTTCAGATTTTGAAGAACAAAGTGACTCTACCGTCCAACTCGGAGGATGTTCAGAAGTACTTCCGCGAGTGCGTCGAGGTGTGCTGGCTGGCGGCAGTCCAGGACCCGCCCCTTCACATGCGGTTTAAAGTCATCAACAGGAAGTTCAACTCGGAAATCTTCAGAGACTACATCGCACGAGGACCGTTCATGGATTTCATGGTAGAATACAGTTTAACATTTGATAACCTTTCAATTAGTTTTCATGTTGTGTTTAACTGAAAAGCTCACTTTCTCTACAAAATATTTTCTTTATATAATAAAAGATCCTACTTTAGATTTTGCCAATTGAATGGCTACTTTCCCTATAAGAAGTATAGTTATAGTTGTTTTCATTTATATTTTAATTACAATTATAAAATGTTTTATACCATTCTGCCCTCCTAATATCAATAAGCTGAAACGATATCTAATATGGGTTGGACTCACATATGATGGTGTATTTTTTTATTATTCTATTTCCATATTAATTTTTAATTACGTATGAGCTTAATCTTCATGTGAATATATAAACATACAAATACGCTCTTCCTGTCCAACGGATCTGAACGAACATACATACACGCTCTGTAACGCCGCATAGCAGCATCGCCGCATAAACGTGTTTTTTTCGTTTATGCGATTATTTAAAACGCATAAACAGGGCGACCACGTTTATGCGGCGACGCTCAGCGCATAAAGCAAAAATTGCTTATATGGGGCGCAACTGTGCCTTTTTGTAACATGAAGAGGATAAACTTAAAGTGACACCCTTACTTAAAATCGAACCATACACATGTATAACAAACATCAATTTTGACTGATAAACCTTTAACTACTTACTAAATTATGCATTCATGGAAAATATTAGTTACTGATAACAAGATTTCAATTGTGTATTTGATTGCAGAAAGCACAAAAATATTAAATTATTATTAAATTAATATTATAAATGATTGGTGAATACTTAAAGATTTTATTGTGGTCTACTTTATATAGTCTCATACGGTAGAAACGTGTTTTACTATCATTTAACCTCGGTATCCGTCATAAGAACAATTGTTTTCGATATTTATTCATCCTTTTTGGAATATTAAAACAGTATTTTTAAGTGTGGTAAATCTTATTTGGGAGTAAGAGTGCATCTTTAACAATTTATTATAAAGCTAAAAAATAAAGTTCTAATATTTCAACAAAAACGATGGTGATGTCGTTAATATTGTTGTTGTTTATTCAGTCAAAATTTAAATATTCCTTTAGTTACCTTACTACACATAGAGTCACCAAACTTGACACAAATGTTCACTGGCATGTGAAGTTGTGCACACGCTTTTTCATTTATACATACATATATTATTGACAGTGTTATGGTCCTTGACCTAGTCAGTAAAAATGTTTTATTGTTATGTTGTTGAACACCATGCCCTTTAGCAATCATTGACGCTTTTCACATCTTTGCTAATTGTACGATATGATAACCACTGCCCCCACTCCACCCCGGCATGAGAGTGGCGGGTAGCGGGGGCTTTACATGGGATTTGTTCAAAGGCTCGATATTCCCCGGGGTAGGTGCAGAAGTTACAAATCCATGTGCATATCTAGTGACTTATTACAATGGACATTGGAACAAGTAAAGTTTGAAAAATATTTTTACCAGTCGGGCCAAACGTCATTTCAAACGTTTTCGCAGGAAGATCAATTGGTTTGGTTCACATTTATACCGATCTTTACTTAATCTTTGACATATTTTACGTCTCTTAATTGGGGTTAAGTGGACATAAAAGTCCGATCTTGATGAAACTTTATCAGCCACTATTGTACTAGTATGTGTTTTAATTATTTTTTATGCGGCGAAAGTGTGCCTTTTTGCCACATAAGAAAATGCTGTGTATGCGTTGAAAATCACCACATAAACGTGAACGATTTCAATTATGCTGCGAAGCTGCTATGCGGCGTTACAACGCTCTTCAAGTCCACAGTTCTGAACATATAAAGTATATATACACATACACGCACTTCTTGTCCAACAGATCTGAAAGTATATACAAACACACTCTTCTTGTCCGACAGTTCTGGCCGTGTATACAAACACACTTTTCTTGTCCGACAGTTCTGGCCGTGTATACAAACACGCTATTCTTGTCCGACAGTTCTGGCCGTGTATACAAACACACTCTTCTTGTCCGACTGTTCTGGCCGTGTATACAAACACACTCTTCTTGTCCGACAGTTCTGGCCGTGTATACAAACATGCTATTCTTGTCCGACAGTTCTGGCCGTGTATACAAACATGCTGTTCTTGTCCGACAGTTCTGACCGTGTATACAAACATGCCATTCTTGTCCGACAGTTCTGACCGTGTATACAAACATGCTATTCTTGTCCGACAGTTCTGACCGTGTATACAAACATGCTATACTTGTCCGACATTTCTGGCCGTGTATACAAACACACTCTTCTTGTCCGACAGTTCTGGCCGTGTATACAAACACGCTCTTCTTGTCCGACAGTTCTGACCGTGTATACAAACATGCTATTCATGCCCGGAAGCTCTACGGATCTGAAGGAATGCATGTTTTCGATCAGCGAAGGATTTCTTCATGTAGTTGTAATATCATATCTCAACCTGCAACATTAGGTTAATAAACTGTTCATTTTTGGAAACAATCGCTTTTTCAGGTATGGCCACCCCTTTTCCTGAAAGAGAATGGGCCTCTACTCTCCAAGGGCGTCGCACAGGGCTGTAAAAAGTTGCAGTGACGTGTTGCCAGCTTGTCCCGGTCCTACCAGTCTCCAAATATGAAATGGCTTCACAAACCATTATAACTTTATGTGTGCCGAACACTGAATGTGATTTTGTAAATACGGATGTTGCGTTCATCAGACGTTTTTTGTGTGTAGCATTTTTTAGTAATTTAGTTTTGGATTTTATATATGTTTAAATGTACTCTTTTAATATATGTAATGGACGTCAAATTTAATTAAAGGTATATTTAGGAAAGAACGCAAAAACAAAAACAATGATCTTAACACAGTGGGGGTAGTGTTTTTAAAGTTGAATATATTATATTACATTTATTGTTAAACAATCGGACGCATTCTTTTAATAATGAAAACGAAAACAATGTTAGTATTTTATTAAATAAAAAAGAGGAATACATTTGGTGATAAAAACTTATTTTATACAATGTACAACTAAACAGTCCCAGGTGGATACACCAACGATACCGTGAATCGAAAGACAACATTTCTATTTATATAGGTTATAATACAACAGTAAACAATTATGTGTTAAACCGAATACAAGATGCGTTGATACTGTTTTAGAACAAAACATTTCTACGTCGCAAATACAAAAACACTATATCTTAAGAAAATAATCCTCCCGCCCACCCAAAACCAAAAATAATACTGGAAGTATTGATGTTTGCACAGTACTTGGGGTGTGATTTCTGTAAGCTAGCTAGCACCGACAGGTGCATTCTCGTTCACCAGAGCGATGATGTTGTCATCATCGAACCTCAGACGAATAAGGTGCGTCAAGTGTGGGATTGCTCTCTTAACAAAACACATGCGTATTGATATGCTTCACACCCAGAAACAGTAGTATTCGACCATACTCCACGTACCCATGGTCGTATACATTTACCGTAAACGTCCTGCTCTGGCATGGTGGGCTTTCAGGCAAGCGAATCCCTGAAACCGAAGAACGCTTTAAAGACATCGGAAAATTACATGCAGGATCGACTCTTTTTGTCGACTCATAACGTCTCTTTTTCATCTTGGGCTAGTTCAGCGACGGAAGTATTCGAGGAGGCAGTGGGGCAACGCCGTGCAAGTTCCCTTGAGGGGCCGATTTGTGCTCGTTAGAATCCCCTGCCTCTGCGAATGCGGTCAGCATGGCGACTTCCTCTTCTTTGAACACCAGCGGCTTTAAGCGCTTCTGTCCGTTTACAGTTTCGCTAGAAAACAAAATTACAAATGGTAGACAAAGATAAAGGATGGTTGTTATGTTTTCTTTTTAATCCACTTTCATCAGATGTCGTAGTGTCTGTTTGATCAGTGGTCGTATCGTCATGCATGTAATACAGGAATTCTTCCAATAGCCAAAATATAATTTGGCTGTATATCTTGATTATAGGATAACGAAACCATTAGTAGTGGAATATGTCATTTATAACACAATTAAGAATTCAGTTTCACACTAATAAGAAAACATGATTTAATGCCAAAAAAGAACACAAATTCCTTACGCGTTTATGAAAGCAGTGAACCTGGTTTAGGGAATAAAAGAATATAAATCTTGGAATATCAATAGATGTGCTGTGTAAGGAAAACATATATGCAATAACATTTTTATGTTTCCAAACGACTGTTAAGAAACCAGTTACTTACAGTAGGTCGAGATGTCTGTCCTTGTTTGCTTTTAGGTATTCTATGACTATTTGAAGGGCGCTGTCACTGATGGGCAGGCCGTCTCTCTGAAATAGCGGAAGGAGAGTACCGACTAACATTCTCGTATTTTGTTCAGAATAGTAGTTTTAAAGGGTCAGTACCATTTTGTTGAATACTATGAAAATATCTTTTTTACATACTTCATGAAAAATGTTTTATAACAGTCAACTAATCCATGCCGTGGACCCAATATTGACCGGTTGTACAGAACGGAAGCATACACTACAAGGCGATATCTTGAACGGAAGCATACTCTACAATGCGATATCCTGAACGGAAGCATACACTATAAAGCATTATCTAAAACAGAAGCATACATTATAATGCGATATCCTGAACGGAAGCATACTCTGTACTGCGATATTCTGTACGGAAGCATACACAATAATGCGATATCCTGGACTGAAGCATACATTATAATGCGATATCCTGAACGGAAGCGTACATCATAATGCGATATCCTGAACAGAAGCATACTCTGTACTGCGATATTCTGTACGGAAGCATACACAATAATGCGATATCCTGGACTGAAGCATACATTATAATGCGATATCCTGAACGGAAGCGTACACTTTAAAGCGATATCCTGAACGGAAGCATACACTTTAAAGCGATATCCTGAACGGAAGCATACACTTTAAAGCGATATCCTGAACGGAAGCATACACTTTAAAGCGATATCCTGAACGGAAGCACACTGTACAATGCGATATCCTGAACGGAAGCATACTCTGTACTGCGATATTCTGTACGGAAGCATACACAATAATGCGATATCCTGGACTGAAGCATACATTATAATGCGATATCCTGAACGGAAGCATTCACTTTAAAGCGATATCCTGAACAGAAGCATACACTTAAAAGCGATATCCTGAAAGGAAGCATGCATTAAAATACGATATCCTGAACGGAAGCATACTGTACAATGCGATATCCTGAACAGAAGCATACTCTGTACTGCGATGGTCTGAACGGAAGCATACTCTGTACTGCGATATCCTGAACGGAAGCATACTGTACAATGCGATATCCTGAACGGAAGCATACTCTAACTGCGATATCCTGAACGGAAGCTTACTCTGTACTGCGATATCCTGAACGGAAGCATACTCTGTACTGCGATATCCTGAACGGAAGCATACTGTACAATGCGATATCCTGAACGGAAGCATACTCTGTACTGCGATATCATGAACGGAAGCATACTGCACAAAGCGATATCCTGAACGGAAGCATACACTTAAAAGCGATATCCTGAACGGATGCATACTCTGTACTGCGATATCCTGAACGGAAGCATACTCTGTACTGCGATATCCTGAACGGAAGCATACTGTACAATGCGATATCCTGAACGGAAGCATACTCTGTACTGCGATATCCTGAACGGAAGCATACTCTGTACTGCGATATCCTGAACGGAAGCATACTGTACAATGCGATATCCTAAACGGAAGCATACTCTGTACTGCGATATTCTGTATGGACGCATACTGTACAATGCGATATCCTGAACGGAAGCATACTCTGTACTGCGATATCCTGAACGGAAGCATACTCTGTACTGCGATATCCTGAACGGAAGCATACTGTACAATGCGATATCCTAAACGGAAGCATACTCTGTACTGCGATATCCTGAACGGAAGCATACTCTGTACTGCGATATCCTGAACGGAAGCATACTGTACAATGCGATATTCTGAACGGAAGCATACTCTGTACTGTGATATCCTGAACGGAAGCATACTGTACAATGCGATATCCTAAACGGAAGCATACTCTGTACTGCGATATCCTGAACGGAAGCATACTCTGTACTGTGATATCCTGAACGGAAGCATACTGTACAATGCGATATCCTAAACGGAAGCATACTCTGTACTGCGATATCCTGAACGGAAGCATACGCTGTACTGCGATATCCTGAACGGAAGCATACTCTGTACTGTGATATCCTGAACGGAAGCATACTGTACAATGCGATATCCTGAACGGAAGCATACTCTGTACTGTGATATCCTGAACGGAAGCATACTGTACAATGCGATATCCTGAACGGAAGCATACTCTGTACTGCGATATCCTGAACGGAAGCATACTGTGCAATGCGATATCCTGAACGGAAGCAAACTCTGTACTGTGATATCCTGAACGGAAGCATACTGTACAATGCGATATCCTGAACGGAAGCATACTCTGTACTGTGATATACTGAACGAAAGCATACTGTACTATGCGATATCCTGAACGGAAGCATACTCTGTACTGCGATATCCTGAACGGAAGCATACTGTACAATGCGATATCCTGAACGGAAGCATACTCTGTACTGTGATATCCTGAACGGAAGCATACTCTGTACTGTGATATCCTGAACGGAAGCATACTGTACAATGCGATATCCTGAACGGAAGCATACTCTGTACTGCGATATCCTGAACGGAAGCATACATCATAATGCGATATCCTGAACGGAAGCATACTGTACAATGTGATATCCTGAACGGAAGCATACTCTGTACTGCGATATCCTGAACGGAAGCATACTCTGTACTGCGATATCCTGAACGGAAGCATACTGTACAATGCGATATCCTGAACGGAAGCATACTCTGTACTGCGATATTCTGTATGGGAGCATTCACTATAAAGCGTTATCCTGAACGGAAGCACACACTCTATCCAATATGAAAAGAAAATTTTTGAGGATTGTTTTATCAGTTGATTAAGTGCAAAGGCAATATCGGTAAAAAGTTAACAAACAAATAACGGTTTTCGGAATTATTCTTTCAGATTGGTCATGTCAACTGAAGTTAGAAGTTATTATTTTTGATTGCTTAGTAGACTTTCGGCCATTGGATTGTCATACCTCAAAAGAGAACTTCATCTCCTCTTTGGTAAAGTTCAACTCTCCGGCACTGCTCACTTTCAGGAACAGATCCAGCGTCCATAGATGGTCCTGAATATAGAATTGTTAACTGAAACCTGATCAACTCTTGATATCTAGCCAATGTCTTCGGGATCGAAAAATGAAAGCACACATATCATCACTACAGACAGAACACTAGTGCGTTACTAACTTACTAGTACATCGATAATGTAGAATCTCGTCAAAGTAAAGATAAATAAACACTGTTGTATTTTTAGAATGGCGGTAGGATGGCAGCAAAGAAAGCATTGTCTTATGATAATAATAACTTGTATAGTGTCTATGTTTAAGATGTTAGAGTCTGTTGCAATGTGGTATATGCAATGTAATGAAGCTGTTCATGATCATGCTTGTAAGAGGTTTCTGAAAGTTCCTCGATGCAGACTTGGCTGGTTTAGTAAAACACACGTTATTGAAAATATTGCATATATGCATTATAATAATGAAGAAATATCGACATGATAAAAACATATTATGAGATGCTTTTATTCTATTATAAAACAGGTATTAAATCTTGGGTGTCAAATCTAAATGGTTTGTAGTTGTAAACAAATGAGATTGGGAAAATGTTTCTCAACCAGCAAATTCTTTTAGTATGTGAACTTAAAAAAACCTTTGAACAAGCTTGAATTATTCATACAAAACTTAAGCATCTTACAATCTATTGTCATGTAAAAATGAATCGATTATAAAAATCACACCTTTATTTTTAAGCCTTGAATTTAATTTGTTCAATGATTATATATCTGCCTAATATTTAGTTGCAAATTAATAACATAAAATAGATACCAATGATACAATATTACAAGTCTTAATAAAAATGTTTGTCTGTCTGTCTGTCTGCCTGATATACCTGCTACTATGATATATGCTTGATGTACATATGATTGGACCGGAGGCCGTATATCATACTACACATTTAACTATAGTACCTTAACGTAACGAAGTACTTGAACGGGGTCTATATTAAACACGTTGTTAGGGTCCACCGCAGTAATTGGTGACGTATTTAGTGGCAGGGAATTGCCGTATTTCACGATGAAGAGACGTTCTTCTCGGATTCTACTGAGCACCTCATTGAAGTCTTTGTCAACCACTATCCCCTGCAAATAGATGCAGCTATTCTTCGTTTATTTTGTATATAAGACAAACACGTAGCACATCGAACCAGTCACGAAGTTCATGTAAATGAACGCCTTTGTAAAATACCATAGCTTATCATGAAACTCCTTCAGCCATATAACCTCTTTAAATTGAGCAAGTGGCAATAAAATCGTACTTTAGAATGCTATGGAAAAGCAAACATTATTATTCAAGCGTTAAATCTTATATATTACGTTTCAAATGTATTTTCGACAACAATCATTTGACACCACCTGCAGATCAAGTTCCTGAAGACTGCTTTCTTTGGCTTCGAGAATTTTCGTCAGAAGTGGACTCGTGACATTTGAAGTGATGGGGTTCAAGCCAAGCTGTGGATGCAAGGATGTAGATGGACATTTATTACAATGTTGATAGTTGTTTACAGGCAGGCGGTAACATTAATGGAACAAAATAAACATAAATTCATATTTAATTCAATTTAAGATATTAATGGATAATGTGCCATGGTGCAAATATAAAAACGTCAAGAGAATAAATCCCTTTGTCTTCACAAATATATGACATATTGAGAATGTGCTGATAATGTAAAACCGTTGAGGATCAAATCAGACCTTTAACGCTATCAGCGCCTTGTTCCCCTGGATACCCGGAAGCAGCTGCAGTAGAGCAGGCGAGTGTATCCGGTTATTGGTCATGTCTAACGTTCGCAAGGTCGTGTTTGCCGCCAGGGCCTCGGCCATGGCCACACAACCTTCATAGCCGAAACCATTCCAGGCTAGAAGCAACGTTTCTAGATTGGTATTTTCCTACAATATAATTCGGCGTATATTGAAAAGAATGGTAAGGTTGGTAATCAGATACAATGGCATTATTTAAAACATGAAATATTTGGTTGCTGTTGTCAAGGCTAGTACGAAACACAATTTTAAGGATTGAGTCGATTGTTCAGAACTTAGTTTACTTGAACAACGTGATTAATTACATCGTTGTTAAATTTCAAACGTGAACTAATTGAGGATATGCTGATATGAACATGTTCAGATGAAATAGGTGTCTCAAGCTTGTTAGAAGATCAGATCACAAATGCATCCAATAATTTCCAGAGCAATCACGATTAGAAAGTTAACAACGATGAAGATAACAACGTTATTAACTTTAACAAAGTTCTGAACGATCAGACCTAAGTCCTCATATTTTTAATCAGAACAAATCACAGTTCATATTATTTATTAAGTACACTTTGTCGATGGAATTTAGTCGTGACAAATTGTATCTTTTTACATATAAAGAACTGACAAATATAGAAAAAAACTACAGTTCAGTAGCGACAAGAGTAGTGATTCGTTTTGAAATGTTCCAGAATGGGTCTTTTTGACTCGCAAGTTTCAGAACCATTGTTTCTGAGAACAATAATAAGGGACCTTGGCATAGTCGTGTGTACAGGTTACTACAAAAATATGCATCATTCGGCAAGTAAAATGGTCCTTAGAAACAAAACAATGAAAACAGGACTCGAGATTCGCAGTTATAGAACGCACTGAAGAGGCAAATTTACAAAAGGAGTTCATAATTAAACAAAACGGGACTGTTTATACCTTAAGTCCTCTGCAAAGTGCTGTCGCGTTCCGACCTCGAATGTGGTTCCAACTCAAGTCCAGTATCTTTAAAGTCCAGTTCTCAGCTGTTATAATATGTAATTAAAGAAAGCATTATGTTAAAGTAATTTTGTTCAATACATCAGTCTTTCTTTTAAGCTTGTGATATTCGTGCAGTTAGTGCAATTACGACAATGGTCACAACTGTGTTGTTTGCGTTGTTCTACACAGTCAAAATGTATTTTAATGAAAACAACATTCAGATACCATGACCGTCATTTAACATTATTCGGTTACCTAGCGCCTTTGCAATCTCCTTGGCAGCTTCAGACAATTTGTTTCCCCTCAAACACAGTTCTGTAATACTTTTGCTTCGCTGAAATGGATAACCACAAGTATATAATGTCATCATAGCTGCTATAGCAAATTGATTTACAGAAGAAGAGGGACTCGCAGTACATGCATGTATGTTAGAAGTAACGGACTGTGTTCCCATAGTTTTCAAACATGTTAAACTTCGGAACAATTTAATCTGCAAGGTAATGCTTAAATGGAGGACCTTACCCATATTCAATGCCAAACATATTTTCAAATAGGAACATGGAAGCAAGCCTATCAGTTTTACTTTACCAGGATTAGATTTCCTATACTGTCACCGGCACTGTCTGTCAGATAATTGTCTGAAAAGAAACAGGAAAAAAAAGAATGTGATGCTCTTTAAAAATCGTGAATATCTGTTTCATAATCAGAAATTCGACGTGAGATGAGTGGAAAGTTTGAGTTACCGCTTATATCGAGTTTGGTAATTGTTCTGTGGTCTGCTAAATACTGGGCCAACGCGTTGACGCATTTTGGACACAGAGAACAGCCAGTCAGAGACTGAAAAACAACGACATATCATATTGCAATAACTGATTCCTTCGAACTAGCTCTAAATGCCAAAAGACATACAATAAGTTTGTTGAATATGTTTCGCTTTTTTTAAAGAATCGTCTATGTTATAGGTCATGTGTCATACAACAATATTACAATGTTGATTAAACAATAAGTGTTTAAGTAAAAATCGAACAATACAATTGGCTGATGAACTTTGTTTAAGTAGACAACGTTGATAGCGCCATCGTTGTTCACTTTTAAAGGTGAATTATTTTGTCCCAATATTGTAGAAAGTACTACAGATCACAAAAAAAACTTTTATGCGTATAAGATGTTTGAAAGTTAACAACGATGACTAAAAAGCGTTGTTAACTTTAACAATATTCTGAAAAATCGGCACATTGTTGATTAATGAAAACAAAAGAAGTATACCACATTTGTAAGAGCTGAGTGGGACCGTGCGAGATCTATGACATAGTTAATCTGTCTCGCTGTGATTCTGTTACCATCCAAAGACAGTCTTTTCAAGGTTTTAGTCTGGAAAGAATTTATTGATTTATTTTGGTGGGTTAATAACATAAACTAATATTAAAACAGACACCAGAAAACATTCAATAGAATGGTTGTTTTTAAACACATCAAGTTTTAATGCTAGTTAAACAAACATAATTCATATCAATACTTATTGAATCTCACCGTTGTACTTATATCATCTTCATCATCGGTTTCATCATCATCATCGTTTACATAATGTTCCTGCAAATCAGAATTATTTTTAAACTTTTACTCATACTCAGGATAAAATATATTTACGTATCCGTCTTGAATGAATATAGCACAGCACTAAATAGTGAGAACATCACAGACCAGGATGTCATAGACGCATGTGACAGCATATTGTACGAAATAGCGACCGGCCATACAAACATTCATACATGTATAATAACACACTATATAAATTACAATAAAACTATTTTGAATGGATAAAAACAGCCAACATTTAAACATATCGATATGTTTTAGTACGTGCAGTTGTAACAATAATGGAGGAAAGTGTTTAGTATCTATTCTGGCAATGAAAGCAGTAGTTGAAGTGAATACATGTCAATTCTTTGGAACCCTTTTCGTAAGAATCCTTTCTCTAAATTATTTACAAACACAGATTTTTGTCAGAGACAAAAGTCACTTAAACATGTCCCTTTTGAGCACATTAATGTCTAAACGCCGTATTTGATAAGTTTGTAACATTACCTCTAGGAAACTATCAAACGCTTTGGTAAAATCATTAACAGTAACAACTCGCCAATCACCGTCTCAATAGGATATTATCTTATAATAACAAATGCAACTTCTCTGTCTACCCTTTAAACTTACGATAAGAGCAACGAAAAGTGCCTTGAGGTCCTTCCTATGTAGATTGTGGTTGTTCAACGACACATCTCTCTTTCCAAACTGTCGGATAATGGACGACAGCGGAAGTCGTCCATACCTATTGCACAACTTCTTGTAAACTCTCTGTCCTCTGTTAAAACTACCATCTGTTGTTTTTGGTCTTCCTTCGTCTTAAATGAAGATAGAAAACATATTATAAGTTTATTTAAAATGATGTTCAAGTGCTAGGACCATTACAAGGAGTAAAAGGTCATTTATATTTCAAAGCACATGCTTCTTTGATATGAGAAATTCATTTTTGATGCGAATCCCGATATTCTTGCAGTGCCCTTAATGGCACCGATTACTGGCCGTTTTTGCTGACCCTTCAAAGACCATAACACCACCGTTTATAAATAAACCATAAATATATATTACATGAAGTTTGTCTTGTGCGTTGTTTTGCCCCATTGTCGGTTTGGCTTATGACACGATCTCAGTCGGTTAATGACTGCTAAGCTCGTCCAAGTAGGCTGTTGATACTTATGAGCTAAGCTATAATATTAGTATTAGCCTTTATTTTTAGTCATTAACATGAACTTGTTTTAAAGAGAACTCTCTCAGAGATTGAAAATAAAAATATTTGAAGACACTGTTAATTTGAACCGAAGGCCAAGTATTACAGATCGTATGTAGTTAAACTATTTAAACGAACGCTCGCACTATCCAGGAAACATAAATAACAACTCAAATCTTTTATTGAAGTCGTTGGCTCTGAACAGCGTTACTAACGCGATATGGAGAAAAAGCGACACTTCTATAAAATGATCACGTGAGCTAAAATTAAAAACGGATCACAAAATTAGTCCTTAATATGTTTCAAATAACTGGAATACCTTTATATAATTTTGTTTGTCAAATTTGACACTTGTCTTGAGGAAATCTTTTTTAATATAATAATTAAAGTGTTTAACGTCGGTATAATCATAACGCATTGTGGCTCCAATACACAAGAGAGTCAACTGTGTTCTGTGTAGGTAAACGGAGTCGAGATTTTCACACGTAGCTCTTTAAAAGCTGTGCCATATCTGCTGTGTTGACACAGAAAAGTGCCTTTTTAGATGCCAATAGTTACTTTCAACCTTTTAAGGAGGATCAAAACATTGACCATATGTTCACCACCTGGTGAATTGTTGTCATAATGTTAGAGACATTAAATAGTTAAACGTCCACTTAAACTTTAAATAGCCATGGTTAAAATAATAATCAACATATATTTGATTTCAATATTGCACACTTGTACTGTATAAATAATTGTATAATACGTAATACTGATAAACGGTTTAATTTTCTTCAATTAACTATGAAATCGGCATTATCCGGTAAAATAAAAAAAAACATCATTCGTTGCATTGATGAGAATGTATATAAACTTAATAGCTCGCATGCGCGATCCGCTGAAATAGCCATTTAGATGATTCAGGTACTGACTAAATTAAATCGGAAACACCCTAAATGATAACGTCAGAATCAGTCCGGCGATCGCACTGGACCAGACCTTGGCGTTAACACTAAGATCATATTAAGACTTGCGTCATGCTGTGTTCAGATAGATGAGTTTGAGCTTTCGTGAATTCTGACGAAAAAATAGTTAATTTTCAGATCGAAACGCAACTTTCGTCTATTTGTGTTGCTTAGCAATTAACTTTCGATCTTGTCCCTTAATTTTCTATTCCATTTTAGTGTTGGCCCTACATTTACAGCCAATCAGGGACGCTAGATTTTAAAAATATAAGTTTCTTTTTTGTGAAAAATCGGAACTTATTGCTAAATACGGCTTTTCCAGATTTAGTGGATTGCTGTTACCATACCTGCTGTTTGCATATGCAAAATCGCAATTACAGTGTGATTTAAAGATTTAAATTACGTAAAAATAACTTGGGAGGTGTTGTCAGGGGGGGGGTGCATTCAGTGATTGCCAGGTCTTTTTAAAGAATAATTTTAAAGCGTATGCAAAATGGGAGGGACTAATTCTTAGTCGGTAAGAATTTACTAAGTAATTTCTCCGTGAATAAGATCGCTTCATAATTCTCGAAAACACCGTCAAGTGCGATTTTCGGAAAATGTCTGTCATCAGGTTGCACCAAGTAATATGCTAGAACTTGACAATATATGTCCTTCAAAAACTACCAATCAGTACAAATATAAAAACAACAACTTACCATCGCTGTTATCAAACACATAGTCATCGTCAGTACGTTGTATCTTTGTACGGTTCCTGCTGGCCTTGCTCAGTCTGGAGCGAGCTGGGACTGTTAGATCTAGACGTGACAAGCGAGACTGCTGGGCGCTGCGGGTCACCCTTGACGTCTCTAGGGGTGGCAGCAGCATGGTAGCCTCGACAGTGACTGTGGTCGTCTTGCGCGTCAAGCGGCTCTTTTGCGCCATCTGGTAGCCGGTGTTTTCGCTGTTAAAATTGTTTAACGCCAAAGATTGCAGAAACAGGACAAAGTTTAGACGCGTAATTGATATTTATGTATGCATTCGAAAGCGATGTCGATTAACCGATATGTCATTAATAGCACATAACATGCTGACCGCTCAATACTCATTTTTAAAAGCTATTTTGTATATTATATACGTAGCTGTACGTTCTTTCTTACAACTTGGTATATGCTTGGAAATATAAACAAAAATATACCTGCTTTTAGACCAACGTACATCCAAGCACAAGTGTACTATAGTTCTGATTTTATATGTTAATCCACATGACCATATTCGTCTGACCAGATCAGGTCGGATTATTGCAGACAATGTTATTATGCTTTTGTTTTATCGATGAGTGAATTGCGCGTCTTAAGTAGTTTTGAACTTTCAATTATTATTAAATGCATATCAAGCGCAAACTTATCCTATTAAGTATAATACGTGTCAAAAGTGTAATATTAGCTAATCTTTTTAAGGACTATTTTGTATTTAAAATTCAATAAGCGTGCACAATAGTTTAGAATTGACTCATTACGATTATGATGCTATCAAAAAGAATGCACTGCATAATTATATAATTATTTATTATTGAGGGTTTCACAAACAATACACCAAGGGGTTTTTCGACCAGTTTTATTTAGTTCTTTCTTTGTTCCAATATAAAAGTTGGATGAATACTGTCAAACACGCATTCTTTCACCTCATATTGCAGTAACAGTTTTCATCGGCAGTTGAAATGTAAATATGATCAAATACAAGACACAAGGCCCCAATATCACGAAAATACTTTAAATGTCAAACTAAATCTCAACTCATTTTACCATATAGTATCAACATTTATTGATTTTTTATGTTTTTACACATTTTTTAAACCGCATTCTATCATTGAATATGTTGATTAAACCTTTGGTCTAGATTCCAATGGAAAAATATTCTACAGCCAAAAATGTACAATTCATTGTCTTATAACAATTACTCAAGTAAATTTTTTGCTATAGAATAAGTTTTCTTTGAAATATTTAAAAAAAATCAATAACACATTCTATGAGAAAATACGTTTTCAAAAAGAATAAAAACATGCAAGATTTTAAACAATACTATGCTTTTATGTGGTAAAATAAGTTAAAATTGAGATTGAGATTTGACTTAAGTATTTTCGTGAAATTGGGGACAGAACTGTCTAGGTGCAGGAAAAACAACATAGAAGAACAACTACAAATCTTTATGATTTTTTCTAAATATCAAATCAAACGCAACATGAAATCATCGAGCAAAATGCTACACAAAATTAAAGCTATGGATACACTTAACCTGTTACACCCTTCATCTGCCGTACAGATGTCTGTCGCTGAAACATAGAACGTCGAGGTGGCAGACCTCATTCTTCTTCTAATTGGCAGTATTTATGCCCTCGATGCAGAAAGAGTTCAACGCCGTAGTCCGTACTTGAATCTTACCGTATCATAAATCTGCGGACAAGGTTGATCTCAAAAGACATTTCAGTTGCTATCGAAAGTCGACGAAATAGCCACAGGGAGATGTCGCATCAGTAACAAATTATAACCATGGAGTGTCATCAAGTCGTGTTGTAAAGAACACATGAATAGTTGAATTTGGATGATCGGCAACAGAAAACACCCACTTCATCCGTCCTCTGACTTGTGATTCCCTTTTACACTGAATTATTTACCGGCACACCATGCTTTGTCTATTGTCTACGCTAAGCAGTCATCTCCACAATGTTAGCATCACGAAGATGGTACTCCAGCTTCTACATGTAAATCAAATGGAAAAAGTCCACTAGGTTGCTGGTGTTTCAGACCAAACATAGTATCGAACGCGAGACGTGGTCGACGACCAAACATGAGCTCATACGGTAAAATCCCCGTCAATTCATAATTTGTTGAGTTGTTTGCATGTACAACAGACTTCCGGCCTGATTGCCCAACATCCTCAACAAGGACGATAGGATGATATGCGATTGTGCGGGATTTGGTAAATGCGAGATATCACGCATAACTTCTGTATATGACAAATCGATCAATCCGGGTATCGATAATACCCAATGACATGGTTGAACAGGACATGTGTTATGATTTGTTTTTGCGAGTCTAGATGGTCTTTTTTCTGCTGAGAGCAATAAGTGATCGCACTGAAGATTTGTCATTTGTGGCCCAATCGTCGGACTTAAGAAGATGTTTAAATGGCTAATCAACATCACCCAGGACTGCTTGCCATGCGTCTGTAGGAGAGTCACGAGATGAAGACTGGAAGGTGATATAATCCCGACGTCACAGAAGGATACATTATCTTGTAATCGTTATACATTTCGAACGAATTAAATCATACACGTTAATATAAAAACCATCGGTTATGGTATGATAACGAACGAAATTATCACGTTTCTTTGAAGGGTAATGCGCACGGAGAGTTTTACACTCCGGCTGGGGAATTTAACAGCTCTGTAAACATGTTAATAATCCTAATAGAGCAGCACATAATCCAACGGTTTCAGCGTCTGTGAATGGCTTGCTGTAGTCCGCGTTTAGCAGGACATTATGATCAACAGCATAGGACTACTTCTCAACGTCCCTAAGATGCATTGGAAGTGTGTTTGCTGGTTGTAACTCGCTGTCTCAAAAAAATGACATACCTCCTTAATGAACTGCGGAAAAAAGTACCATTTCTCATTCAGAGTCGTATGGTGTGTTTCTTTTGTTTCCATTTTCTAAAACTATATGTCCGATAAAGGTTACTTATCCCTGCTTGAGTTTGTGTTACGTCAATTGCTAGAAGACTGTATCAAGTCGGCCAAAGTGCTTATCAAAAACTGTGGAGCATAAAAGGTCAACGTATATGTAAATAAGGCCACATACAATAAGGTTCAGCGCTACACAGTCATGAAACGACCCATTACCTTCTTAAGCGTGTTTGAAGGAGTTGCAGATGCCGAAAGGTATGCGATTCGTATCTCCTTATTTACGGACCTTCTAGCGTTGTGAAGGCCGTAGAGCAAGCGAGGAATTGTAGGGTGTTGTATATTGTTGGAATAAGCATTTCTGTGAGTATGTGGATTGCTGTCTCCTTTCGTACGTTGAACTGGATGGTCTGAAAGCTTCCATAGATATAATTTCTTGATGGTGTTCACGTCCTTGTCATTCTATTAATATATACTGTTCCCAGAAAGGTTCAAGGTTTGTCTTGCTTTATTTCATGCCTCGTTGAAAAAAACACATCCTGCTTCGTCTATAAACACTTTCAACCATACATATCCACTAGCGGAGTGTACTTTAATTTTCTGTAAAGGTCATTTTCATGGCTACTCACTCATATTGACTAGGTCTTTGAAAGGGCGGGGGAGGGGGTATGTCGAATTCAACGTTATGATTCAGTCCAATAGTCAGTGAAATCCAGTGTAAAACTATCATCTACATGTCACACAAAGTGTTTTACTTTAGTTTCTTTAGAATCATGTTACCCTGATTTACATTAGTTGAAATAAGGAAACAATCATTGTAGTGTCTATTATATTATTATTTTCTCATAGTCCAAATGTATTAAGTTTAAAGTTTGAAACAGCATTTTGTTGACAGGGGTGTTAGGCTAACCTATCGGTATAGTTAAGGATATTACGATGTAGTAATCATTTAAGGTAGTGCTGTCCAAGCCATGTCGTCTGACACCTCCAAGCATGCACCCCAGTTATAAACAGTAGTTTACCCTGGTGGTATCAGATTATACAACAGTTGGTCAAGCGTGAATAGGGTTGATCTGTGCCATTGTATGCTTGACAACTGATGAACTAACATCTCACAAAAACATGTATTATACATATATTTCAGGTACGTTTATTATCATTTTCCCACTTCTATTGTGTTGTCATTTGTATCAGTTCTGTATGTCAATTGTATTTATGCATTTTGTCGTCGACAGAACCCTTGTATATAATATTTGCAATTCTATGCTTGACAACTGAGAACTAACATCTAATGAAAAAATATATTATACATATATATTTCAGTCGCTTTGTCTTTGTATCCCCCTCGTTAAGGGACGGCCACAATGCAAAAGTGGGTGGGGAAGGTAAAAAACTAAAACGTTTGAAAAGTATTTAAGGAACGATCTTTTTGGGAGTGAAACATATATTCTTGGTGATATGTTTTGGGATAGTAAGGAGTTAAACAAATTTTACAAAAGAGATTTTATCTGATTTTGGATCAAAAAGCATTCACATTATTTTGGAAAAGTCCGCCGACATTATTACTTTATTTTTATGTCAGAATGCTCTAGACTACCTATTCAACAATGTCTTGAGAGTTTTTGGTGATATCTTGTCAAGTAAGAAAGTTATTCAGAACAATAATGAAAAATAGTTTACTTCCGGGTTACAAAAATGCATATATCTTTTTTAAACCCCAAGCACAAACCCCAAGACAATGCTGATTGGGCAGTTCCAATAAATTTGACTCATTAACATATTATTTTTGTTTTAGGACATTTCTGGAAAAAACGTAAATGCTTTTGATTGGAAATCTGAGAAAATATGCGTTCGTAAAAATGCTCAACTCCTAATACAGCTTTTCATGTTGCAATGGATATATGAATCATGCTTGTTAAATAATGAACCTAGAAATTAAATAGAAATTGATTTTTTAAAACATTTTAAATTTGGTCCTTCAATCGACTTTTGCATCGCTGCCGGCCCTTTATAAGATGAACAAAAGCTAGACTTACACTAACATATACTTCACCTATTTAATTCACTTCCCCTATCCACTGCATTTTACTTTAACTCACTTTAAACAACCTAATGTATAGACTCTATATTAGGTCTGTCATATTTACGTTCTGATCTAGGTGCCAGTTCTCGCCTTATTACTTTCATTTGTAGCTCTGCTGTGGCACCTCTGTTTCGGTAAAACTGTCGTTTTTAGGCGATGTTCGACCAAAATGGCACGTTCTATATGCGTAAAGCAGACTCAGTTTAATGAAACCAATTTATCTCAGAGAGATTGTATATAAACTAGGCCTGAAATAAATAAATGTTATACATGTAGCACTGTGACAAATATGACCTATATTGATAAAGATTTCCATCCAAACAGTTCATTTTCCTCCAGCGTTCCATGGTGTTTTAGCAAAGAAATGACTGGTATTGTAGTTTTAGCAGTATGTCTTTAATATTGTATTGACTATAGTGTCTATAGTGTAATAGCATCTTGAACATATTTTACTTTTTACATAGAAAGCAAGTATTATTGAGCTTATGATTAACAAGTATAGTTGCTTCAAACGCAGTTTAATGAGCTTGTTTTACTGTTAGAAAAGCGAATCATGTATGTACTCAAGATTATGAATAATTTCAAATGCATCAAGACTATCAATAAAAAATGCGAAATTTCTTCACAAGTTGTACAAAATTTAATAACCGTTTTTAATACAGTGTGTGTTACATTAAATGAAACATAGCGCAGTCTTGCAGAGCCCCGCCTTCGGTCTTTACCAGAATTTGATTGAGAGTTTAGTTTCTGAAAACACTTCGACAAACCTTTTTACAAAATCGCCGCCTGGTGGAGCACGGTCAAATATGAGTTTGGAAATAGGTTTGCCGAAGTGTCTGAGTAAACTTATCATCTTATGAAACTCCAGTAATGAAACGAAGGTGGGGCTTTTTAAGCGGCATAGAGTGCCCTTTATTTAATTTAATATGGTGAAGAAAAGAAAAGTTATCTTGGTTTAATGTCATCATCCGAAGCCAAATGTTGCTTTCCGACGTAGCATAAAAATTATATGACGTTATTTATCACGTGGTAAACACACACACACTGAAATAAATCTGAGCGGATGGAATGGAATGTTAATGTTCACTAATATAATTTTCACTGCCAATCATGATTCATTCACCATATGTCTATAGAAGAAGAAAACAATAGTTCTAGTATATATGTTGATATTTGTAAAATAGGTTTATTGACTACTGTGAAATTTAATAACGTATAATCGATCATTGTACATATTGCCATGGCGTAGAACTGTATTATTAATCGTTTCCTTCTTATTTTTTTCAGTTTCCATCATTGTTTTACTTACGTGGCTGGGCTTCACTCGTGCGTATTTTAAATCTACCAGATGTTATTTTTCAAGGAACAATCATTTGGGTTTATCTTAAGTTTAGTTTTATAATGTTACCAAAATTAATAATTGGGGCTACCAAACGTGCATGGTCAGTAAAGCCATGTGTGTGTTGAAATGCACATGTGACCTTACTTCAACATGTATTCATGCGGACAATTTAAGCTCATTACAGGGCATAAACGAGTCCACCTTTCAACGAGTGTATTACGAAAGTTATGAAACAGTTGTATGAAAATAAAAATGGTGTCTTTTCTCCCCCAAAGCTCTCTTTGTATATTCAGACGCTCTGAAGTGTTACAGCTGCCACAACATCACCAGTCCCGATGAGTGTGCCGATGTGAGGACATGTCCGGACAACCAAGTACGTGTGTTTGCCAGTCGTTAAATAGGATTGTGGAATGCCAGCTTATTGACACTGCAAAACATTCGATCAAATCCATTGTTAAAATTCATTTTGAAGTTAATTATTCAAAGGTAAGAATACGCGAAATTCTATTTTATTATGTATTATTATATTATTGACATCTTACATTAGAAGAGCAAGAGTGAAGATTACAGTTTTGATATTTGTTCCATCTAGAGTATTACAGCCTCCACGTTTAAGTGTAAAGGGTTGCGTATTGTGTTCCAGGTTTGTTCTTATTACCCAGGCACAGACACTAGTGACCTGATCACACTAGCTTGTATGGACGGCTGGGTAAGATTGTCACATTACATAATACTTCGTTATTGTCAGGTGTTATTTATACGATACTATAAATACATTTGACGCATTGTGACTTCAGTGCGAGAAGTAACAAAATCCACAGAGTGCTTCAGATAATCTATGTATAATCATCTATATAGGATAATAATTTGATGTTTCTTTTCATTTACTACCTTGTAAATCCAAATACAAACGCACGTGCAAGAGGGCGGGGTTACCTCACCCAGGCATGTACTTCTCCGTATACATGTTTATCCATATAGCGCAAGTATTCTAATATGACATTCAAGCCTAAACCTTCTAGTTCATATTTACCCACATGTAAGTATTTTTTTACGATTGCTTAGCTTTGAGTGATCTTTAGAAAGTTGTTTAAAACAACTTTCAAAAACAATATTAGCAAAGATGAAACATATAAGGTTCTGCTGAATGTATTTATCGCCGTAATGTTTTGTGTTCTATAAAATGTTTTCATTTAAAACAAAGAATAGAAAACAGTCGAAAATATTTTGAACGTGGCAACGTGATTTATGACAGTATATGGGTTCTGCTGCAGGGATCGATAATGTAACAACACAAGTCACTGTATTCATTTGCATTTATTTATTGAAACAGGAATGTGAGTATGCAAGCTATCAGCATGGCGAAGCTACTGTTATTGGTCGACGGGAGACAGATGCATGTGTCGAATGCTGTTCCACCGATCTCTGTAACGCCAAACTGTGCAACAACAGTAAGTTAACTATTACTGAAAGTGCGAAGGCATAGCGGTAACTGAAACTGACCTTTTTAGGCGATACCTTACACTGAACGTGGTTAATTACACCGACTGTGCCAGGATAATAACTTACACTACCATTCCAAGTTACTAGTAACATACTTTGACTGTGTCAAGGCAAATGATAACACTGACCGTGTCATGGCAAATGCTAACACTGGCCGTGTCAAAGCAGATGCTAACACTGACCGTGCCAAGGCAGATGCTAACACTAACCGTGTCAAAGAAGATGCTAACACTAACCGTGCCAAGGCAGATGCTAACACTGACCGTGCCAAGGCAGATGCTAACACGAACCGTGCCAAGGCAGATGCTAACACTGACCGTGTCAAGACAGATGCTAACACTGACCGTGTCAAGACAGATGCTGACACTAACCGTGTCAAAGAAGATGCTAATACTGACCGTGTCAAGGCAGATGCTAACACTAACCGTGTTAAGGCAGATGCTAACACTAACTGTGTCAAGGCAGATACTAACACTGACCGTTTCAGGGCGGTACCTATCATAAATCTTTCCAACTTTTACTGACTATTCCTCGGCAGTAAATTTCATTGAACATGACAATGCGATAACTTACACTAATCGTTCAAGTTCGGTAAAGATCAAACTATTTTTATGGAATTTGTACTTTAGGTGAGAAATGATAACAACAACATCTAAGCGGATTTAACTGTGCAGTTAGGATTATATGGCATTCAAAACGTTCATTCAAAATATATACTCGTGCCGGACGGGTCTTTTTCTGACTGTTGAACGTCATGCCCATTGAGCCAGTTACAGCACAGTGTTACTACATCATATTTCACAAATATTTAAAAACAAACAAATGCATTTTCATTGTTTTATTCAGTTGACGGTGCCTGGGCAGATTGGAGTTCCTGGAACGAATGTGAAGTCACTTGTGGAGACGGACTTCAATCACGTCATCGCACGTGCTCTAATCCTCCTCCACAAAACGACGGACTAGACTGCGAGGGTTCTTTGGTGGAAAGCAAATCATGTACAAAGCCAGCGTGCCTTGGTATGAGTTAATGATTACGGAATGTTTTCAAATATTCTTGCAATGTTTCGAACACAATGATAACTACTATCACGTTATCATCTTATATCGTCGTTCCTTAATTTTTCAAGCTGTCAGATATGAATATAGCTGTTCCAAATATGTTACAAAATGAAAATAAATCAGCATTGGGTCAAACATATCTAGAACTCTAAGTTCGTCAAAGAACAAGTTTATCATTAACAAAATTAATGTGTAGTTGGTGATGACTGCTCCGATCTGCCCGGACACCTTCCCGACGGTGTCTATAACATCACCAGTGCGACAACTGGAGCCACATATCAGCTGTTGTGTGACATGAGCACTGATGGCGGCGGATGGACGGTAAATATGATTGGTTTGTCACTATTAATACATTAAAAATTGATATAACGTGTGTACTAATACGTGTGCCAATGCGTGTGCTTATACATATGCCAATACGTGTACCAATACGAGTACTAATACGTGTACCAATACGTATACTAAAACGTGTGCCAATACGTGTGCCAATACATGTACCAATACGCGTGTCAATACATGAACCAAAACGTGTTCTAATACTTGTACCAATATTTGTACTAATACGTATTCCAATACGTGATCTAATACATGTACTAATACGTGTGCAAATGCGTGTGCGTATACATGTGTCAATACGTGTACGAATACGTGTACCAATATGTGTGCTTATACATGAGTCAAAACGTATGTCAATGCATGTGCCTATACATGTTCAAATACGTGTACCAATACGTGTACTTATACGTGTGCTTATACGTGTACCAATACGTGTACTAATACGTGTGCCAATGCGTGTGCCAATACGTGTACTTATACGTGTACCAATTCGTGTACTTATACGTTTACCAATACGTGTGCTTATACATGTACCAATACGTGTACTAATACGTGTACCAATACGTGTGCTTATACGTGTACCAATACGTGTACTAATACGTGTACCAATACGTGTGCTTATACGTGTACCAATACGTGTGCTTATACGTGTACCAATACGTGTACTAATACGTGTACCAATACGTGTGCCAATACGTGTACTAATACGTGTACTAATACGTGTACCAATACGTGTGCATATACGTGTACTTATACGTGTGCTAATACGTGTACCAATACGTGTGCTTATACGTGTACTTATACGTGTGCATATACGTGTGCTTATACGTGTACCAATACGTGTGCATATACGTGTACTTATACGTGTGCTAATACGTGTACCAATACGTGTGCTTATACGTGTACCAATACGTGTACCAATACGTGTACCAATACGTGTACCAATACGTGTGCCAATACGTGTACTAATACGTGTACTAATACGTGTGCCAATGCGTGTACTTATACGTGTGCTTATACGTGTACCAATACGTGTACCAATACGTGTACCAATACGTGTGCCAATACGTGTACCAATACGTGTGCCAATACGTGTACTAATACGTGTACCAATACGTGTGCCAATACGTGTACCAATACGTGTACTAATACGTGTACCAATACGTGTACTAATACGTGTGCCAATACGTGTGCCAATGCGTGTACTAATACGTGTACCAATACGTGTACCAATACGTGTACTAATACGTGTACTAATATGTGTACTAATACGTGTACCAATACGTGTGCCAATACGTGTACTAATACGTGTACCAATACGTGTACTAATACGTGTACCAATACGTGTGCCAATACGTGTACTAATACGTGTACCAATACATGTGCCAATACGTGGTCCAATACGTGTGCCAATACGTGTACTAATACGTGTACCAATACGTGTGCCAATACGTGTACCAATACGTGTGCCAATGCGTGTGCGTTTACATGTGCCAATACGTGTACCAATACGTGTACTAATACGAGTACCAATACATGTTTTCATACCTGTACTGTATTTAGTGTCAGGATATGTATGTTTGAAATGTACCAGGAATTTCTTTGCCATTACATGTATTTTACAAATTACATCATATACATATCAAATAAATGTTCATCACGATTCAGATAGTTGAATACTATGAACTACGTTTTGAAAACTTCGTCGTCTATATATGTCAAGAAAAACAGGTACTAACTTATCTGTCACAAATATCATTAATGACTAGGTAGACTGTTTAACACAGCTAGCACATGCTCGAATACAAATGCATGTGGATAGCGTTGTGAGTGCCATTTTGTTGAAGTATATCCGTAATGTTCCAACAATAGGGGCCCGTTTCATTGTTGTATCTTGGTCGTATTTTTAACAATGTTATATTTGTAGAAACATCAAAGACGGCAACAAGTTTATTTTTCGTTTCAACAATATAAATGCGGGCCGAAGTATCCGCAAAATAATGAAAGAATAACGCTAAGATAATTTCATTTCATCGACTACTATCTTCAATGTAGCGGGCACCTCAGGTTCTATGTGCTTGCTTATCACAGCTTGTAAAATGGCATCAGTCAAAACATCAAAACCGGTAACTCGCTTTTATTCAAAGGTTTTCCAGCACAGGTTTGACGGAAGTGTTGATTTCTACCGGAACTTCTCTTCCTACGAAAATGGCTTTGGTTCACCGACCGGAGAATTTTGGATGGGTGAGAGATTACCTCTAATAGTTAATGGGAAATAACAATGGTATTTTCAAAATAAAGTCTGGATTTGAATTATATCCCGGCCTACATCAGCGTACGTCGCTGTTATGTATGAAGTGCATTTGGTATAAAATCAGCATGTTACTACGCCAATAATGTGTCTTGGCTTATTTCAGGTCTGCGGCATTTGCACGACCTAACATCCCGGGGAACATTCGACCTTCAGATAGCTATCACGCGTCATAGTGGTAGAAAGGGTCACGTGACATATTCTGGGTTCAGTGTTGGTCCGGGGAGTGATTACACTTTAAATCTAGGAAGCATAATTTCGCATTTCCAAAGTACGTCAAATAAATATATATGGCTCGTATCGTTTACTAGGGATTCAGTGTGTCTCTAATGTTTTCTTTCAATTATGTATGAATGTATACATAAACACTAGTGAATATATCTTTTCATCTTTAATTTCCAGCAACTCCCAATGACATGCTCCCGCCAGGGTTTTCCGCCGGTTGCCGCTTCGGCACCTACGACCGTGACGTGGACATTTACGGTCCAATTAACTGCGCAAAAGGGCAGCACAGCGGGTGGTGGTTTTGTCACTGCTTCTCATATGCAAACTTAAACGGCTACTACTACACACCTGGCACAAACGCACACAATTTTACAGCGATGACATATGATAGCTTTTTCTCTTTAAACGCTACGAAACTAATGTTCCGACCATCGTCCAGCTGAATGCTTGTTTGTTGTGGTAAATTACTCACGTAAATCGACCTGAACGTTTCTGTTATTCTTAAATAAATAGCATGAAATAGTTAAATGTTCTCATTTTGCCTTATGACCATTATAATATCAAGGGTCAGGGCCTAATGGTTTCAAACATACATATTTCTGACGATTTCTCGGTATAATTTTATGTAAGAAACTTGTGACACCCGAGTCGGAGCCCATGATGTCTCCAGGCTCACAATTTAATCAAACTCGGTAGCCTGACCACTATACAATCACTGTGTGGGAACGGACACCGGATATAGCTCAAAAAGTGATCAATCGATAAGCGTTTGATTTTGACTTATGGCCTTTATTATTTGACTTAGAAATCTGGTTAAGGTTTTGCGTGCAAGCACACATAGATTAATATCTCAGCAACTACTTGAGGTATTGCATTGAGACTTGATACAATGGTACTCAACCATCCAACCTACTTAATTAACCAAGTTAGATAACTCTAGTTTGCATTTATTGCAAATAATAGGCCTTTATTATTTGACTTAGAAATTCTGGTTAAGGTTTTGCGTGCAAGCACACATAGGTTAATATCTCAGCAACTGCTTGAGGAATTGCATTGAGACTTGATACAATGGTACTCAACCAGCCAACCTACTTTATTTACCAAGTTAGATAACTCTAGTTTGCATTTAATGCAAATAATTGCCCTTTATTAATCGACTCAGAAATTCTGGTTAAGGTTTTGCATGTAAGCACACATAGGTTAATATCTCAGCAACTACTGGATGAATTGCATTGAGACTTCATAAAATGGTACTCAACCATCCAATCTACTTTAATAACCAAGTAAGATAACTCTAGTTCACATTAAATTCAAATAATGGCCCTTTTTTATTCAACATAGAAATTCTGGTTAAGGTTTTGCATGTAACCACTTTTAAGTCAATGCTTCAGCAAATACATCATGTATTGCATTGAAACTTTACACACAGGCTCCCAACCATTTGACCTTCTTATTTAATCAAGTAAGATAACTCTATCTTTCATATTATATATTTTTTGACCCTTTTTTATGCGACTTAGAAATTCTGGTTAAGGTCTTGCATGTTAGCACACATAGGATAATATCTCAGCAACTACTTGATGTATTGCATTGAGACTTTATACAATGGTATTCAACCACCCAACCTAATTGAATAATTAAGTTAGATAACTAGATAAATTCTGGTTAATATTTTGCATGTCACCACATTTATGTTAATATCTCCGCACATCATGTATTGCATTGATAACCTAATCTAACAGTGATCCATGCATGTTTCGCCAAAACTTTTCAATCCTTACACTGATAAGCGGCGGAATAGTCGAGTGCGCTGTCTCTGTGACAGCTCTTGTTCTTTCTCCAATGTGATTGATGGACATTACTTCTTATTCTAAGTTTGTTGCTAGTTTCTCCTGCTCTATAGGTTTAGTGTTGGGTTTTCTTTCTCCAATGTGTTTGATGGACATTACTCCATTTTCTAAGTTTGTTGCTAGTTTTTTCTTCTCTTTAGGTTTAGTGTTGGTTTTTACTTTCTCCAATGTTTTTGATGGACATTATTCCTTATTCTAGGTATGCTGCTGGTTTCTCCTTCACTATAGATTTGTTGCTGGTTTTTCTTCCTCCAATGCTTTTGATGGACATTGCTCCTTATTCTAGGTTTGTTGTTTGTTGCTCCTTCTCTATAGGTTAAGTGTTGGGTTTTCTTTCTCCAATGCGTTGATGGACATTACAGCTTATTTTAGGTTTGTTGCTGGTTTCTCTTTCGCTATAGGTAAAATGTTGGTTTTTCTTTCTCCAATGTGTTTGATGGACATTACTCCTTATTCTAAGTTTGTTGCTGGTTTTTCCTTCTCTATAGGTTTAGTGTTGGTTTTTCTTTCTCCAATGTATTTGATGGACATTGATCCTTATTCTGGATATGCTGCTGGTTTCTCCTTCTCTATAGATTTGTTGCTGTTTTTTCTTTCTTCTATGCGTTTGATGGACATTACTCCTTATTCTAAGTGTATTGCTGGTTTCTCCTTCTCTATAGGTTTTGTGTTTGTTTTTCTTTCTCCAATGTGTTTGATGGACATTACTCCTTATTCTTGGTTTGTTGCTGGTTTCTCCTTCTCTGTAGTTTTTTGGTGGTTTTTCTTTCTCCAATGCGTTTTATGGATATTACTTCTTATTCTAGGTATGCTGCTGGCTTCTCCTTCTCTATAGGTCAATTGCTGCTTTTCTTCCAATGTGTTTGATGGGCATTACTTCTTATTCTAAGTTAGTTGCTAGTTTCTCCTTCTCTATAGTTTTAGTGTTGGTTTTACTATCTCCAATGTGTTTGATGGACATTAATCCTTATTATAGGTTTGTTGCTTGTTTATCCTTCTCTATAGGTTTTTTGTGTTTTTTTCTTTCTCCATGCGTTTTATGGATATTACTTCTTATTTTAGGTATGCTGCTGGTTCATTCTTCTCCTTCTCTAACGGTTTTGGGCATTTTTTCTTTCTCCAATGCGTTAAATGGACATTACTCCTTATTCTAGGTTTGTTGCTGGTTTCTCTTCTACTTTTGCGTTTGGCGATCATGACTCCTTATTTGGGTTTGCTGTTTGGTTCCCTTTCCCTATTGCGTTTAATGGACATTAATCTTTATATAGGGTTTGCTGGTTGTTTCTCTTTCTCTATTGCGGGTGGTCGACATGACTCTTTATTCTAGATTTATTGTTGGTTTCTCTTTCTTAGCTGCGTTCGTGGTCGTAAGACTGCGTAGGATTAATTCACTTACACTACTTATGTAAAGAAAATTCCATTTCGGACAAATGTGTCTTTTAATCTAGCAAGTAAATGGTATATTTCATTTTGTACCTTTTTAAGGTAAATCGTTGCTTGTTTATTTTGCGTCGCGCAATCTGAAAAAACACGAAATAATATTTATTTTACAGTGTTGCAAGTTATTAAATAAAATCGATAAATTCGATATGATTCCGAGTTCTGAGAAAAATAATTTAAATAACGTTTAAGTTGTAACACGTTCTCCTTAAATGATGTTTAACGCTAGGAAATCAGAACATTTGTTATCATGTCCATCTTACATGTTCATATTTTAGGGACTACGACACGGAAAACCGAGCGAGAAAACAAAGACCTCAGTTAACAAGTTTAACGTATGATTATGGACAAGATTCTTTCGAAATGCAAAGTTGCCGAGATTGTTTACGCAAGGACAAGGACATACTTGACCTAAAAGAACAGTTGAACAGGTACGATTTCTTCATTTTTGATAACGAGTTTATATTGTCTGATAACGAAAATACTTCTGTATTGCATTAACGTGTTTGAGCTTATTACATTGTTTCTGAAATAAAGACACATTTTAGGTCCAACCGATATGAGCACAAAAGAAAATGTCCCGAGTGTGAAATGAATGAAGCCACAGTCTCCAGTTTACATGACCAGTAAGATTTGAAATGTTAGAGTTAAAATGACATAATTTGTATTTGTGTTGTCTTACAAACATCAGCGACAGCAGCAAAATCGTCTGTGTCTTTTACCTGCGATTGCTGAATATCCACTGACTGATCGATACTTGATAACGTTGTTGGTTCCAGAGAAAAACACTTGCTAAAGCAGATCGACGATATGAAAAGTACGAAGTAGAAGGCGAATGTACGCAGTATGCAGTTGTACATGCCACAATAACATTTTGTCGTTACATGTTTTCTGATTCAATTGAAAGGAAATCCATACTCCATATCGATCTTCTGACAGTCTCATGTATTGTTTTGATTAAGTGATGCTTTTCTATAGTTACGCTTCACTCTATTACTCATGTTCTGATTTTAATCGAATCACTCGAAAGTTCTTCTAGTTGACGGTTTACTGCGTTAATTTTGACATATTTCAGTATAAAACAATTGGAAAACCAGATTGCGGACACATCGAGGCAGCTAGACAATTTAAAACAAAGCCTTAAGAAAGAAAGAAGCGAAAAA
The DNA here is from genome assembly GCF_026914265.1 of Mya arenaria. Classification (NCBI taxonomy): domain Eukaryota; kingdom Metazoa; phylum Mollusca; class Bivalvia; order Myida; family Myidae; genus Mya; species Mya arenaria. Next base: position 6,364,027 of record NC_069124.1, read on the forward strand.
GAAGATGCCTTGACATGGTACGAATAAAACAATTCATTTAAATACGCACCATTTCTCGGGATTCGCATCAGATAACTGCACAGAATAGATCATAACATAGCGAATGAAAGAAAGGTCGAAGCATAACTTTATTTAATTTATATATATTGCGATAAATGTATACATGGTACAGTTTTAACGTCCGGCTTACACTGGCCTATATATCATACTTCCTTCTCTTACAGCTTAAGCTCGCTAGCTTCAAGCGAGTTGCGGGACAACAACCCGAATATTACGAACTTGAGTGACCAGAATCGACCTACAAAGATCGCGGAGAAGATGTCCGAACTTTATGATAACGAATGGACAGAAGCCTTTGACAGTCTTGTACAGTCAAAGTCTGAAACAGATATAATTGTATCGCTATCGGGCGTTTTGAAGGTAACCAGTTTTTCAGTAAGCATACTTATACATATGACACAGTTATGTCTCAATTGCATTGGTATAATAATTACATAGTTATGTCATATTGTATAACATCAGATATAGGGAGTAGAATTAATTATAGATTCAAGTCATGTATACCCTGTAATTTTAGTATATCTTGTTCGTTTTTTTTTTATCTTTCAGGAAGTTTTTGAAATATGCACAAGATTAGCGTGGACCAACTTTTTTGAGAACATACAGGCTGCTATTTATCCTAACATACAGGTTTACTTTTTGGTCTGTTTTAAATTTTAAACATACCTCTATAATTTACTTATGCTGTTTATATGTACGTTCAAACTGTGCTTATATGTATCTGTTTGCATCTTAATAGAAACCATGACATAGCCGAAACCTAGAATATGACTTTACAATACGGTGTCACAATTAAAATGTTCATTTTGTACAGAAAGAACCTTTGTCTGATCACTTCAAACAGCAAGTAAAGGAGTATAGGAAGCTACGAGCACCAGGAATGACGAAGCATCTCTTAAAGGTAACGTGCTTGTATACATGGTAAATATATAATGTGTAGTTTTGCCATAAGTTTTAAATACATTTTGACGCGCATATTGTATAGTTTGTGGAGTTTTACTATTTTTTTCTGTTGACGCAAGTGTTCACTTTGAAAATATTGCCAAGACCAAGCACCGATCACAGGTTTAGACATAAAGGAGGTGATGAACAATTTCGAAAGAAGAATTAGACTTTATGTATCAACTATTACGTATTTGACGCGATACGGGGACAATGGCCGTACCATTACCAGACAATTGACGAAACCTGCATACTTACTCGTACACAGATATTAGGAAATAATTGGTTTGGTCATTTGTAGGTAGTTCGGGAGAAAATACCACGAGGTATGCTTCCATCACAGTCAAAAGAAATGATGGCATATTTCGCCAAGTGTTTAGAAGTCAGCTGGTTGGCAGCAGTACAGGACCCGCCCTTGGCTCTTAACTTTTGTCCTGGTGAAAAATTTGATACAGCCCTTTTTAAAGATTATAACAAGAGAGTAGGACCATATGTGGAGTTCCTGGTACAGTTTTTTCTCTCTTTTTCTCTCTTTAGATATTTCGAATGAAAATGCATGATTTACCCTATGCAATTCTTTTTTGTGGCTATGGCAAATTGAATATACAATTAAATGGAGCTTGTTATTTGTTGTTTAAGGGTTTTAAACATGATTTGTTCTTGAATCACTCATTCTACGCCCATTGAATCTCTTTGAAACACCCCTCGATCTGCTAAAACGGATTAAACGCAGTGCTCGAGTTAAAACATAGAATAATAAGTATCAGATAATAAAATAATTTTCAAATACACATTCTTAATAACTTTATGATAGTGTTCGGATATCAATTAGTCACTATATGGATTTTTTATAATTGAATGTTTAAACCAACACAGAAAAATAGACTGAAATCTACAGTTTAAACAAAATGGCGCTATCAATATGTACAATCATTGATAATCACATTTCTCCACGTTTATTTGTGTGTTGGGCAAGTGCGAGATGGAGTCTTAAACCCAAAATGTGTTTCACTGCCTCGTCTGCTATAGGATTTGCTGGAGTTTATGTTCGTCACATTGATCATGTCTTGATTGTCCGTTTGTCTGTTTGCTTTTGATACGGGTACGATGGTTATTTATTTCGAATTATATTATTATATGTCTTTATTGTCGTTTATAATTTACGTGGGAAAACTGGCAATAATTCACTCAATCCGTAGAAATTTAAATGTCGATTGAACGCCACCTATTGACACAAAATGTCGGTTTATAGTACTAATTTATCTCGGAAATATCTATAATGAAACATATCTTTATAAATGGTGACAGTTTCTCATTGGGTAATGGTAAGGAATAGGGGCCATAATCCGGTATTGTTAAAAATAAGTCGTTTACCGATTTGAAAATACACAACAGTGTATCATTAATTTCAGGTTTGGCCCGCACTTCATCTATATGCCAATGGGCCCTTATTGACAAAAGGAGTAGCACAAGGCTGCCAACAAAACCCATATAATCGTAGAAGATTTATTCCATCTGATCAGTCGTTCACGTTTCGATTCGAACAACAACGGTTAAGTAAAACAGAATGTATAGAACGATTAAACTAGATGATTTCCATTTCAGAATTTCAACGACCTTTTAGTCATAGTTCCATCCCTTAAAGCCTATATTTTCAAATGACCTAATAAATAGTGACAAGCACATTTATTATTTTTGTAAATTAAACTAAAAAAGGGGAAAGTCGTACTTTAATCATTGTAAGTTGGAAAGGTATATTCAGTCGTTATATGAATACAGCCACAGTAAGAAAGCCGTGCTCTAATGCATGTATCGTTTTTTGTATATGGAAAATAATCATAAGCTATTTATATACAAAACGCAATTTTAACGACATGTTCATATCAGTAAAAAAATATTTTAATTCATCACATTGAATATGTAAAAATCATTCACTTATATTTTTAGCTAATTCATCATATGTTTATCATTTAAGCACATATATTGTAACATTCAATGCATGATACAGTGAGAAGTCCCTTAGTCAAACACTAGACGAATCTCCTATTAAAGCTGCACTCTCACAGGTTAAAACTCAAATGTAAATATCTGCGATCTAATTTTTTGTCAGCAGTCTCCACTGGTTTCCATGGATTTTCGCAAAAATTAGCATGTTTAAAGACAAAAAATAAAAAAAGTTGTCAAAATGTTCAATCTGTGAGAGTGCAGCTTTAAGTTTAATAAAGAAACTCAAACCAATTAAATACTTGACATAGATAAAATATCTACAAACAATGTTAAATTAGACCCAACACATTCGGAAGAAGTTCGACATACCCAAAACACCGATTCATAGCGATACTCGACTGTACATCAGAAGTTTAGAGTTGACGGCCTTTGGAGTGCTAGAACTTAAGCTAACTGGTTTTAACTATAATTTCTTCATTCATTAATCAATGATACCAAAAGGTTGCCAGTAAAACAGTAAGCTAAAATACAGAGATTCAGACAGGCTGCATAAAAGCTAAACCAAACGGTAAAGACAATTCAAGACCACAATTCTGAAAAGATGTTGATTTTTTTATCATGCAGAAATACAAATGAAATGGTAAAAATAATTGCGATTAAACAGTGGTTGTATGCCATGTAATAATTAAGACATAATTGTTTTCCAAATAATGTATGCAATGATTACACGTAGATTGTAGCTGGGAACTCATTTATTAAATTAAATTTTTGTTTTGAACACCGGATCTTTATTACGGTTTTGACTACTTGTCCCGGAAATGTTATTATATTGTTTATGAGATCTACAAATTGATTACGTAAGTAATAACGTCTGTATGGTTCTATATTTTACTCCACAGATCAATTTCGCGGACGTCAAGTGAGCCGAGGGACACAGATGCAATTCCTGAGCTTAGTGATCCGAAGAGGCCATCCAAAGTCGCAGAGAAACTGAAAGAGCTCTACGAAATCGAATGGAAGAATGCACTCGACAGTCTTGATCAATCGATACCTGAAACAGAAAATATAAAATCACTATTAGACGTCTTAAATGTAATAATTCATACGTATGATGTTTTGTATCTGATCTCACTCACTATTTATTTCGAAAAATATTTATATCTGAAATATATTACTGGCAAGGCTGCCAAAATGGCATCTATATTATATATTCATTAATAAAAATCGGTTGCTTATTAACACTATACCTTAGCTATACGCAATGCACATGTCTGTATATATTCAAGGATATTTTCCATCGCTGCAAAGCATTGGCAAGGAACACGTTAATGAAGGATGTGCCAACTGCTGAATATCTAACAATTGAGGTAAATGTTTATGGTCTAAGTAACGTGTCTCTACAGTAACGTTTGACTTTTGAAACTTGCTTTGTCACGCCGCATAACAACATCACCGCTTAGTTTTTTGTGTCCACTTAACCAAGCTTTGAACTAGACTTTTAGAGACGTAAAATCTGACAGAGATAAAGTAAGATCGGTTTAAATGTGAACCAAACCAATTGATCTTTCTGCGAAAACGTTTGAAATGACGTTTTGGCCGACTTAAGGCCGGAGTATATGTTACGACACCGCACAACACAGTCCTTTTATGACAATCAGAAAATTGAATCGTCGTATGCCGTAACATCAACACAAAATTAGTTTTGGGCACTTGAACAATAGGACTCAGATGACTGATATAGGGTCATCATGGACGTCTTTCTTGCATTAATTGTGTATTATGCACTAGTTATTTGTAACCAAGAAAATTTAGATGTTAAACTCTCCAAGGGGTGTAAGAATTTATTTTCAACTTTCAATATTTTCTTAACTTTAAAATATTACCTTAAATTTGACCAATATGCCTGCATTCTTTTCACGTGTTTTTTTTCCAAAATGACAGTAATATGCTACGCCCTAATCTTTACCATCATCATAATCAACAACATCATCACAACCAACATCATCATCACCACAATCACAACTACTATCATCATCACCCCCACAACCATCATCATCATAATTATCATCGTCATCATCAACGTCATCACCATCGTTTTTGTTGAAATATTAAAGCTCGATTTTTTTAGCTTTATATTAAATGGTTAAGTTAATCCTCTTTAGTGGCAAAACGGCACAGTTGCGCCCTATATAAGCAATTTCTGCGTTAAGCGTTAAGCGTCGTCGCATAAACTTGGTCGCCCTGTTTATGCGTTGAAAATCACCGCATAAAGGAAAAAAAACACGTTTATGCGGCGATACTGCTATGCGGCGTTACAGAGCATATCAAACGCGTCCAGAGCGACCTTCAACCTCTATAGTGTTTTAGCATATATATATTTATGGCATACATGTTATAACGGAAAATGTGCGTTGACATAAATCATTAAAAAATATATTAATGAAATAATTTGAAGAAGAATATGAAATAGAAAATAAAATAAAAAAAGCAGACAGTATATTTAGAAGTGAATTATATTTATACTGAAATCTTGTTCACGCTTATATGATACAGATGATCCCACAAGAACAGCTTTCATCACAGTCGAGACAAGTGAAGGCGTATTTCGAGAAGTGTGTAGAAGTATGCTGGTTGGCAGCAGTGCAGGACCCGCCATTGGAACTCAACTTCAGTCCCGGTGAAAAGTTTGATACAGCACTTTTCAAAGATTATACCGAAAGAGGACCATATGTGGAATTTCAGGTACAGTTATTTTTTGAATGATATTTCGTATGAAATTTTGTCAAAAGGATTAGTTTGGAAAATAAAATGGCTGTGATCAGTCTGTATTTCAAACAAAATAATCAAAGGTATCGTGTTTTATATATCACTCATGCATTGTTACATATATGCTTTTTATTATGAAAGTCTATGATCACATAGTTTTAAACCTTTTATTTGATAAGGCAGACTGCGTGTGATGCTCTTCGTTTCAAACAATAACTGCATCATATCTTTGAAAAGCTTTTGCATTCGGTTCTCAGAACTGTATTCCTTCGTCTGCAGATAAAGTTGGGGTCCCCTATCATTGAAGTACTTGCTTATTTATTAGTTTATTATTAATAAAATGTACCTTTTACGTTTTGACGTTATTCAAGATTGTTGGCGTGAAAGTGAGGTTGTGCACACAAACTGGTTTAAACCCCCAAGTAAATTTACATTTTACTGACCGTTCCAAAGCGGTACCTAACAATCCTTGATAAACAATCAATAAATATTTAACCAAGCCCCGAACATACATGTATACAACAGTTGTATCAATCATTTCAGGTGTGGCCTGCACTTCATCTTCATGAAGCTGGGCCCTTATTGACAAAAGGAGTAGCACAAGGCTGCCAACAAAATCCATATAATCATAGAATCGGCATTCCATCTGATCAGTCGCTCACGCCTCAAAACAAACAACCACGGTTTAATGAAGAAATCAGAGATGCCGATCGACAAAATTATTCTCGGCATGTGTCGTCAACGAAATGAAACCAAAATCATTCTGCTACTTTCTACCAGGGAACGACACGGTCGGGTGACAGGTATAATACTGGAGAACATCATAAAACAATGCAACCAGGTAGACTTGGACATCAAGGTTATAGAGACACTCAAATCAAAACGAACAATGCACACAAACATACGCCGACGACTTCAATGACATCAATAAAATAACAATAACTTGTCCCTTTTCTTCAAAAAAACAAACGAATATACAAGTGGATGTTGTCATTCATAGGAAAATACGAAAGGCAAGTTCCATTATACACTGTTCAATTATTTTGTGACCAAATGAGCGTTTAAACATGTTTAACCATTATAAATACATTTTATATAAAACAGCGGATCGTTTGCTTGTTAAACAGTGTGCTACGTATTTGTATTGTACATGTATTATTCATTGGTGGTTTTTCTGTATACATATATATATCATTCAGTATTCATATTGTTTCTTGATGCCTTCTATTATAACATGTAGATTAGGCCCCATAATTAATACTTAATGTTTGACTACATGGGATGTTTCATGGTATTATTCATATGAATTGTATAATTTCATTTGCATTTATATACTCTGGCTAGCATATTTAAATACATGTATTACCTTAATCAGCAGCATCCATTGACTTTGCCGCTATGTCAATGGTGCGACTCGGCCATCTGAGGGGTTATGACTGAAAATTTCCACATCGAGCTTTTTATGTAGTCTTTTAGATTCGTTATGTATTCGGCGTGTAAATAACTGTGGTTATACATTCATAAATCATTTTTCATCCTTGGGTATTTATGAATTCCCATTTGCATGATTACATATCGACCCAGAGCAGCTTTGATTGTATGTACAGTATAGTGTAGATCGCTTTGAATATAGAGGAAATAAAGTTGTTTTAATCAGAAAAGTTGTAGTTTTCACTTTATTCCAATCGATCCAGGCATCATTTCAACCAATTGTGAACAATATAGTCGTTAAATTAATGGTTAATTTGTTCAAAATTTTAAATGATATAAGAGTTCAACAAATCGTCATTCATAGTTGTACTTTCGGCACATACGCAAGGTTACATGCAATTAATATTTAAACTAGAATTGAACGGAAGGATTTACTATATTAAAATACTTTAATCTGTTTATGATCGAATCAAGACTTGGATTCAACTATTTATAAATTTAGTTTATATTATATCTGCCATTGCCTGTTTTCGGCAATACTAGAAAAAAAACTTTCAAAGGGGAGAAACGGTAAATGGTAACATGCTACTTTTTCACAATAAGTAGACATGCAGTTGGACATACTGATCAACTTGCTTTTGTGATATCATGTAAAGTAGTAAAGAAACAATTTTTCACGATTTCATGTTTTGTGGTGTTTCAAGAAAATCATCTCTAAACTTTGACAACAAGGAAGTTTAATTAACTAAACAATTTAAGTTAATAACTCGGCCTCTAGATGCAATTCCATACCGACGTTTCATTCTGAACGCCTCGTTTCAACGTGGCGCCAATAAGGCAATTACCTGGCTGTCTGCAGACGATGCCGCTTTGATAAACAAGTTTCCTCCAGGAATCATTTCACTGTGATTGCTGAAAACTCACAGTAAATGTTCAGAAAGCTAGAAACATTGTCTTTAAATGTCACGAACCGATTAATGGGAATGTTGATTTTGAAATAGTAAAGTCTTTCAATTACTTTATTCTTTCGTTCAATCCACTTAAAGCTGGTGAAGCTCTTTGATCAATAAATGTTTTCATCTTATTATTAATGATACAACTGCTCCTATGTATATTAAGTATTATCTGTTTGATGCATATATTGAGTCTATACTTACTTTTGGATGGATATGGGTTCTTGGAAAGAGTGCAAAAACATGTTTGTAAATGGATCCGTAAAGTAAAATGGTGGACAAATATAATGTCTCCGTACAGTTAGCTAGGTCAGTCTCCGTTGTACGTTGTATATCGTTGTTTATCGAACATTTTTGAGGATATATTTTTAAATTATCACAAGCAAATTGAATATTTTTTTCTAAAGACAAATATTTAGTAAGAATTAATACAGAGGAAGAATCAAAGGAATCAAACAAATGTTTCTTTGAGTGTAAAAGTGGCCTCCACAGCTTTGTCTGCTAGTCGGTTGGCTGGTGTCTATGTTCGCTGCCTCTATTGTAACATTTTTTTCGGTTTTTGGTTTTGGTAACGGTGCTATATAGTAAGTTGCAATTCCATAAAAATAAGTTTTATAACATAGGTAAAAAAATCAAATTTCAATTTGACAGAATCGCATTATTCATATGTTCAATAGTTGCAAAAACGTAACAACACGTTGAACGTTAATTTTTTTTCAATGTGTGTAGAATATTCAATACAATGAAAACACTTTATTGAATCACTTTTTTCACTCCTAGTGAAATATTTATTTCCTTTGCAGGTTAACATCTTAGTACCTTTACTATGGTATATTGCCAGCTCGTCTTTTACTTTAAACAAATAATTAAACTCTTTATCCTGGTTGTTGACTTAATGCATTTTTCGTTTAAAAGTAGATTTTTCATTGAAAAGGGGGAAACTAATTCTATGTGCTTCTTAACCCTTTAAAAAATCGCACCCAAGTAAGAAAGTCGAAAATTCATAAACGATAGACGAATCAAGACTACATCAAACTCAATACATACTTAAAAGCTGAAACTATTGTTTATAACGATTTGTAAACATTAGAGTTTAAAAATGAAAACGATGACTGAAAATGACAATGGACACATTTCTTATGAAGAAGCCTCAAAAGCACGCAATGATATGAAACCAAACGATAGTCCTGGACATGATGGTCTAGCCATTGTGCTTTATAAGTCGCTTTTGCAAATGTTTGGATCGCTTGTCGTCTCGTTGTTAATTCATTGATATGCAAAGGTTGAACTATCTTTTACGAAAAAAAACAAAGTGTGTTTTGATGTACGTGAAGTTAGCGGCCTAGCGGCGTGAAGTTAGCGACCTAGCGGCCTAGCGGCGTGAAGTTAGCGGCCTAGCGGCGTGAAGTTGGCGGCCTAGCGGCCTGGTGGCCTAATGTTTTTCTCTATTTCCAAGCAATTGTTAATGCGTCTTTTTTTAAAACAATGATAAATGAAAGATTTTTATTCATACAGTTTCATAGCGGCCTTAAATTGTTTTCTATTCAGAACATTTTTTATACGTTTTAATTTAAAACAATTATAAATTAATAAGCGGCCTAAAATTGAATCCTATATTTAAGCATATATACATGCATTTTCTTCTAAAACAATGACATATTAAATGTTTTTATGCTCACATTAACACATTGAGGCGATTGTACATAAAAACAGTAAATATATCATTGTTTTAGAAGAACAGGCATGTTTAATGCTTTGAAATAGCTGACTGCTTTATCGATGTTTTTGAAAAAAAACTGTTGATAATCGCTAATCGCTTCAAAGTGTTAATTTGTGCATAAAACAGTTAATATGTCATTGTTGTAAAAGAAAATGCATGTATACATGCTTTGAAAAAGGATAGCATTTTAGGCCGCCAGGCCGCTAGGCCGCTAACTTCACGCCGCTATGCCACTGAAGTGGTCAATCGACTTTTTT